>NW_027151065.1:0-351398 GCF_018691715.1 Phytophthora cinnamomi | reverse complement strand
AACCGTCGCCCCTCATGAGAGCTCAGCAACTGCGCGAAGTTACTTGCTATGATGAAGGTGCTGCTGACGGACGTCCCTGTGCAACTTCAGTAGCGGACGACAGTTTTGAATCAAGGGCATTCTTACCCGAGACAAAAAATGCCGAGAAGGATGCTGAACTAGTTCGCGAATGTCTGCGCGATTGAGGATGCGAGCAAGAGAGGTTTGCGCGGCGAAGCGCTGAACAGACTGAAAACCTCGCTGGAGCAACACAAAGCGGACTTCTGTGTGATATTTGGGCTGTATCCCCGTTGATCTGCCTCCGTTACGAGTGCAACTGAAACCGCACGCTACCCCAGTTCGCTGTTCTGCGCGGCGTTACGCTCCGATGGAGCGAGCATTCATGGACGCTCACCTCGCTGAACTTGAAGATTTGGGACTCGTGTACAGAAACTACAGCAGTCGTTGGGCTTCAGCACCACGAATCGTGCCCAAGCCACCACCTGCAGACTTCAGAATGTGTACTGATTCGAGGGCTGTCAACGATCAAACTATTGGAATGCAGTGGCCCATGCCCCAGTTAGACGTTGTCATTACGCACGTGACTGGAGCAAAAGTATTTTTCATTTGAGACTGGTTTCGCGGATATTGGCAACTTCCGTTGCATCCAGACTCACTGGAAATTTTCACCTTCATGACACACCGTGGCATGTATACTCCGACCCGTGTGCCAATGGGGGCCAAAAATGCAGTGGCTTACTGCCAAAGTGTAGTCAAATTGATCTTTGGCGATCTGCTGTATCGTGGTGTTCTTGTGTGGCTCGACGATATCCTTGGTTATGCAGAGTCTGAAGAAGAACTTATGAAGTTGCTGGAAGAAGTCCTACAGCGTTGCGCCAAGTTTGGCGTTAAGCTCAATCCTGCGTAGTGTTAATTTTTCGTGAAAGAAGTCACGTGGTGCGGGAAAGTCATTTCTGCCGACGGAGTGGCGCACAGTCCAGAAAGAGTTCAAGGGCTGGTTGACTTAGCGTCTCCTACAACGGCGGCAGACTTACAGCAATTCGTCTGTGTCATCAATTGGATGAGGGCCCGTATTCCAGCATTTGCCCGTGTCACAGCCCCACTCTACGATATTCTCGAGAAAGCAATGCAAGTCAGCGGTGCGCGTACCAAACGTAAACTTGGCAAAGTTTCGCTGGCTAGCGTTGGTTGGGGTGAACAAGAAGAGGACTGTTTGGCGCAAGTTAAGAGCAAACTTCTTGGGATTGTGCCACTTGCTCATCCAAGAGCTGACTGGGACCTTGTCCTGGTAGCTGATTCCAGTTTGGATCATTGGGGCTCAGTACTAACTCAACTGCCTCCCGAAGATGCAAGTAAGCCGCTGTTGGAACAACGGCATCAGCCTTTAGCATTTCTCAGTGGGCGCTTTCGTGGATCGTCGCATCGCTGGCCCACCACCGAAAAGGAGGCGTTCGCACTGGTGGAGTCGTGCAAAAGACTGGAATATTTGCTCCTACCTCCACGAGGATTCCGTCTGCTGACTGACCATCGTAACCTTGTTTACATTTTCAACCCTTACGCTATGGACAGCAACATGCAGCGCCATCAAGCAGACAAGCTGCAACGCTGGTCGATGTCGCTCACCTTTTTTCAGTACGAAATTGAGCACATCCGTGGTGAAGATAACGTGTGGGGTGATTTATTATTGAGGTGGGGTGCTCCTTTGGACGCTTCGAGGTCGGCTCGCATGCGTCAGCTCGCTATCATCGATCAAGTGTCTCCTCTCCAAAACTCTGAGTTTGAGTGGCCAACGTACGAGAACATTGTTCGTTTGCAGAAAGCTGCTCTTTCGCGCCAAGTGAAACGCAACATTCGCTGGGACGATTCTCATGGTACATTCACGGACAAGGATAACCGAGTTTGGATTCCGGACGATGAGACCGATTTGCAGCAGCGTCTGTGCGTGATATCGCATGCAGGAGCTAGTGGTCATCGCGGCGTGGATGCATCGACTTCGATCCTGAGTGATACTTTCATGTGGGATACCCTCTCCACCGATATGGCTTCGCTTGTGGCGGGTTGCATACATTGCCTCAGCACACAAGGAAAAAAAAGTGCCTCGACCTTACGGTGAAACATTACGAGCCACTAAACCCAACGAAGTTCTTCATTTCGATTTTCTTTCACTGCCTCGAAGTGAACACTCGACTAGTTACGTGCTCGTCCTCAAGGATAACATGAGCGGGTATGTTGAACTTATTGAGTGCGCGAGAGCTACTTCAGAATTCGCGTACCAAGGCTTGATCGACTGGTTTAAGAGATTCGGTGTTGTGCACACCTGGGTTTCAGATCAAGGCCCTCATTTCACCAGCGACGTGATAGACAGGTTGCGCCATATACTAGGAGCACACCACCACTTTGTCACGGCATACTCTCCATGGGCAAATGGCTCAGTTGAAGTCGTGAACCGTTTGCTGCTGCGCAGTCTGAAGGCTATGGCCAGTGAGCTAAAGTTGCAAATTAAACAGTGGCCGACCCTTCTACCACTCGTGCAAGCAGCGCTGAATGGCATGCCCTCGGACCGACTCGGGGCAATCGCGCCAATTACAGCTTTTACTGGATTACCAGGGTCGTCGCAACTAAATGCTATCCTCCCGCCTACTTTTGCATATAATTGTTCTCTTTCTTGGATCGAAGAGCAACAGCAAAAACACCTGCGAGAGGTTCGCACAGCTTCGGATGCTATTCATCAGCAGAGTTCAGAGACATCGTCGCGCAAAAAATGCCCAAGCACGTGGTCGCAGAGCGAACAAACCCGGAGTGCGGATGGCAAAGTTCGCAATTGGCGATTTTGTGCTGGCAGCTTCAGCAGTCAAAGGCGGCAGCAAACTAGCGCATTTGTGGCGTGGTCCGAAGCGAATCGTGCGCTGCCTCAACGATTATACGTTCGAGGTGCAAGATCTGTGCGCACCTTACAGCATCGTGGTTCGTCACGCATCGCGACTTAACCCTTTCACTACCAGAGATTTCTTACGGGTCTCCTTGGACCTATGGCTCCAGCAAATCAATTCAACGCACAGGGGAAAAAACGACCAATCAAAAACACCAATTTTTACACGTGGCGACGGTGGTTTACTTCACGGTACTCCCAATCAAAAGTTTGAGAGGTCGAGCTACATGCCGTCGCGCCCTGGTCAGTGTCGCTACAACGGCAATGGTCTATGGAAGTAGGAGCCGTTTGGGGTGGACATCACGGCGAGCCCACTGAGGATGCTGACCTCCGAGCGGTGGCGTCGGAGCCCGCGCGCTCTCGACTCAGCGTCATTCCGTTATAGCATTATCCCAAGTATGCGTGCTTAGCCGAGCACCCCATGTAGTAGCAGTTTCCAATCTACATCCGCCAACCGCTCGCACTCCTGCACATGCAATCCTGCGTAACATTCACACTGGCTTGCTATAACGCTATCACTGTAAGCTTATCTAGTTTGGTTAGGATTCTGTAGCGTTGCCTGATGTATGAATTTGAATATTAGCTCGTATACATTCGAACCTGCTCCGCACCCTTCCAGGCCAGGGTCCATGTCGGTCTCCCAGTCTCACGTGTCGTCGTCGGCTACATTGAACAACGCATCGAAGTTCTTTTGTCCACGAAGGGGAGGCGGGGCTGCTAGCTAGACGAGAAAACAATTATGGCAGGTCACACGAACTGTTTGTGGCTCGTGCGGTAATGCATTTTACAGGTCCATGGAGACCTGTTAGGTTGTACAGTGCTTTGCCGTCGTCTCGTAGCTTTTAGTTTTGGCCAATCGCATCTTGCGATTAGACCTCTTATGGGTCCCTATGGACCTATAAATCACTCCAGCTGGCTGGTAGTCAAAGGGTTAAGTTTTATCGGGACTCTGAGCGTGGCGTTACTGAAGATCTGATAGCGCACGCTCTACATGGCGAAGGAAGACATTTGGTCGATAAATTGCTGGAGTGCCGACTGGGTCAAGTCTCTCATCAGTGGGAGATCTTTGTCCAGTGGATTGGCCTCGACCCTGACGAAGCTTCATGGGAACCAGCGGCCGTGATGTACGAAGATGTTCCTCAGCTTGTTCCCCATTACGTTGTTTCCTCTCCGCAAAACTCTTTGGCACGCCGTATGTGGACGATATTGGCACCGAAGGACCCAATTGTTACAACTGAAATTCGCCAAGTTGGTCGCGGCCGTCGTCGAGGGGGGAAATGATCTGGGTTGTACCCACACCCAGAGGTGCACTCATGGTGTACCTAGGTTGCAAAGTACTTCGAAGTATCTAGTTTGTAGCCATTGAGTAGTAAGTGTGCATGTGGGGGCCAGCCGAGCTCGCCCCTGAGAAGACGAGAGATCAATAGGAGTTTCCATTTTTCTCCACAAAGCTTAAGTGGAAGTCGAGGAAGACAGATCACTGCCTTGCTTGACTTGTTCTAATGCGAAACTTGATCGGTGCTCAACGAAAAGCTCGTAGAAAAGAGGAGCAAGTGGCTGCATCACCAGAACAAATAGACTCGAGCAACTACCAAGCTTTGTGTCATGTTTCGATTCATTATTATTCAATACACAGGGCTACACTACCAGAAGCAGCTTCACGATCGAGACTCCAGAGCTACTATCATTATTTACAGGGAATACAACTTGCCTTTGAAAAAGATAATTGTGAAGATCATGCCGTCGAAACTCATGACACCACCTAAGAAGACAGGTAACTTGTAGCCCATCGAGGTACCGACGATTCCTGCCCCAATCGAAAAGTTGAGTAGCTGGCCGAGGCAATTGGCCGCGTTGAATACTCCCACAAGAACACCGATATCAGCGTTGCCGCCAACCACATGGACAATTACCGACACATTTAGTGCCATGATGGTTGTGAGGCTGACTGCAGTGAAGATTATAATGCCCACGTTAAGCTCCACATTCGTGGAATAAGCCATGACCATCAGCAGCGACAGAGGAACTAGAGAGCCCACAAGCACCCACTTGGCGCCAAATCGCTTGACCAGCCACGGCAAAGCCCACGAGTAGACGTAGCCTAGGAGGCTGAAAATGAGGTCCGTGTATCCCCCCGCGACGCGAACGCCATGGTTATACGCGTCTTGAGCCTCTGTGCGATCAGGTTTGCAAATGTTGGCGCCTTCGGCACTTCCACCATACACTTCAATTCCGAAGAACTGTCCCCACCTTGGATATGAGGATTACGGTAAATCTACAGGGAGCACAATTGAAGTTTGTTCTAATCCTGCGTAAACACCTCATCCCAAGATTCCTCTGGGTACTACAACCCATCACCGAAAAAAAACTGTATGTATTGTGCTCACAACTCTTTTGGATTTCAGGGGGATATCCAAAATCCTAGTCTACATATTATATATCCTTCATTGTACGGAAAGGTCTGGGCATTGTGACAACGCGTCGTCATGTGTTATTCAGTATGCAGTATTCATACATAGTTCTTCCACAAACCACAATTTTGGGCACTTTCAACAAATGGACGACACCACGTCATATGTTCTTCTTTAAAGGTACATACCATTATTACTCATGTTGGGTGAACATTGATGACTGTACAGTACATGTCCTTCTGCTGCAGCAGAAGGACGTACTATGCAGAACTTCTCTATACAATCACCAGATTCACTCAACAGGCCCTCGACTTTAGAGGCTATTCATGCAAGCATGGGTTCATTCAACCTCGACAGCAAGTTTTGCGGCACGGAGAGTGGATTTAACTTGAGTACTTTTGAGCGTACGGCGTGCGCTCAGGTGATGCCTTCTGGGTCCTATCTTCATTTTGGTGTCTAATCGCTGTACTCAACTTGGTTTCAAAGCAATGTCACTTTTGCACAATTCAAACGGCTAATTCGTCAAATCGGGCTCTAAATAGATAAATAACTTATCATTAGTTGTGCCTAAATCATGAATTTGTAAGGGTTTCAAATCAGGTTTGAACGAAGCGGATTTGCAAGAACAGATGCAAGCCGCAATAAATGGTACTCAGGCTGATGCAACCTTATGCAACCTGACCCAAGCTGTGTAATGATTGTCGCAATCCAACAGAAACAGAAACAAGACACCTAAGGTTTAGAACCATACTTCAACTACGTGCGCAGGCACAATTTACCGATGTTGGGCTCAAAAACGGGCCAAGAAAGTATTTACACAATGCTACGTCAATGTCAATACTGTACGAAAAAAAGTTTGTCCTATTGTGCTTTGAACGAAGTTTGGCCAAGACGGACCTGCTTGGCGATCGGCACTAGCTAACGTCTTTGCGGTGCTCTTGCCCCTTTGCCCGTCGTTTCAACGGGATCGTGTGCGACGAGAGCCTGCCGTTCGCTGCAATTAGTTCAGCGCCCAGGCCCCTAAGGGACAGGCCATCGAGTTATCACTGTGCTCTGGCCGGAACAGCCCTGCGCTGAGCCTCAACACTCTTGATCAGAGATGCTGGCAGCACACGAGTGCGTAACTGTAGAAATGACTCCGCTTCCTCGTGTGCTGGGGTGAAATGGCCGCGTCCATCTAGCAGCGGTACGTATTCACTAAACGCTTGAATCGAACCACTGAAGCGCTGCGATTTAGAGCCTGGCTAAATAATGTCAACGGCACTATTTTCAGATGAAGTGGAGGAGCAGTACCGTCGTATTATCACCCCACCTTGGATATGAGGATTACGGTAAATCTACAGGGAGCACAATTGAAGTTTGTTCTAATCCTGCGTAAACACCTCATCCCAAGATCCCTCTGGGTACTACAACCCATCACCGAAAAAAAACTGTATGTATTGTGCTCACAACTCTTTTGGATTTCAGGGGATATCCAAAATCCTAGTCTACATATTATATATCCTTCATTGTACGGAAAGGTCTGGGCATTGTGACAACGCGTCGTCATGTGTTATTCAGTATGCAGTATTCATACATAGTTCTTCCACAAACCACAATTTTGGGCACTTTCAACAAATGGACGACACCACGTCATATGTTCTTCTTTAAAGGTACATACCATTATTACTCATGTTGGGTGAACATTGATGACTGTACAGTACATGTCCTTCTGCTGCAGCAGAAGGACGTACTATGCAGAACTTCTCTATACAATCACCAGATTCACTCAACAGGCCCTCGACTTTAGAGGCTATTCATGCAAGCATGGGTTCATTCAACCTCGACAGCAAGTTTTGCGGCACGGAGAGTGGATTTAACTTGAGTACTTTTGAGCGTACGGCGTGCGCTCAGGTGATGCCTTCTGGGTCCTATCTTCATTTTGGTGTCTAATCGCTGTACTCAACTTGGTTTCAAAGCAATGTCACTTTTGCACAATTCAAACGGCTAATTCGTCAAATCGGGCTCTAAATAGATAAATAACTTATCATTAGTTGTGCCTAAATCATGAATTTGTAAGGGTTTCAAATCAGGTTTGAACGAAGCGGATTTGCAAGAACAGATGCAAGCCGCAATAAATGGTACTCAGGCTGATGCAACCTTATGCAACCTGACCCAAGCTGTGTAATGATTGTCGCAATCCAACAGAAACAGAAACAAGACACCTAAGGTTTAGAACCATACTTCAACTACGTGCGCAGGCACAATTTACCGATGTTGGGCTCAAAACGGGCCAAGAAAGTATTTACACAATGCTACGTCAATGTCAATACTGTACGAAAAAAAAGTTTGTCCTATTGTGCTTTGAACGAAGTTTGGCCAAGACGGACCTGCTTGGCGATCGGCACTAGCTAACGTCTTTGCGGTGCTCTTGCCCCTTTGCCCGTCGTTTCAACGGGATCGTGTGCGACGAGAGCCTGCCGTTCGCTGCAATTAGTTCAGCGCCCAGGCCCCTAAGGGACAGGCCATCGAGTTATCACTGTGCTCTGGCCGGAACAGCCCTGCGCTGAGCCTCAACACTCTTGATCAGAGATGCTGGCAGCACACGAGTGCGTAACTGTAGAAATGACTCCGCTTCCTCGTGTGCTGGGGTGAAATGGCCGCGTCCATCTAGCAGCGGTACGTATTCACTAAACGCTTGAATCGAACCACTGAAGCGCTGCGATTTAGAGCCTGGCTAAATAATGTCAACGGCACTATTTTCAGATGAAGTGGAGGAGCAGTACCGTCGTATTATCACCCCACCTTGGATATGAGGATTACGGTAAATCTACAGGGAGCACAATTGAAGTTTGTTCTAATCCTGCGTAAACACCTCATCCCAAGATCCCTCTGGGTACTACAACCCATCACCGAAAAAAAACTGTATGTATTGTGCTCACAACTCTTTTGGATTTCAGGGGATATCCAAAATCCTAGTCTACATATTATATATCCTTCATTGTACGGAAAGGTCTGGGCATTGTGACAACGCGTCGTCATGTGTTATTCAGTATGCAGTATTCATACATAGTTCTTCCACAAACCACAATTTTGGGCACTTTCAACAAATGGACGACACCACGTCATATGTTCTTCTTTAAAGGTACATACCATTATTACTCATGTTGGGTGAACATTGATGACTGTACAGTACATGTCCTTCTGCTGCAGCAGAAGGACGTACTATGCAGAACTTCTCTATACAATCACCAGATTCACTCAACAGGCCCTCGACTTTAGAGGCTATTCATGCAAGCATGGGTTCATTCAACCTCGACAGCAAGTTTTGCGGCACGGAGAGTGGATTTAACTTGAGTACTTTTGAGCGTACGGCGTGCGCTCAGGTGATGCCTTCTGGGTCCTATCTTCATTTTGGTGTCTAATCGCTGTACTCAACTTGGTTTCAAAGCAATGTCACTTTTGCACAATTCAAACGGCTAATTCGCTCTAAATAGATAAATAACTTATCATTAGTTGTGCCTAAATCATGAATTTGTAAGGGTTTCAAATCAGGTTTGAACGAAGCGGATTTGCAAGAACAGATGCAAGCCGCAATAAATGGTACTCAGGCTGATGCAACCTTATGCAACCTGACCCAAGCTGTGTAATGATTGTCGCAATCCAACAGAAACAGAAACAAGACACCTAAGGTTTAGAACCATACTTCAACTACGTGCGCAGGCACAATTTACCGATGTTGGGCTCAAAAACGGGCCAAGAAAGTATTTACACAATGCTACGTCAATGTCAATACTGTACGAAAAAAAAGTTTGTCCTATTGTGCTTTGAACGAAGTTTGGCATGCAAATAGAGACCTACAGGTAAACCAACGATCAATTCCCTCGAGTTGATTCTCTATCGGAACCTAACAACGATAAAACAGGTTAATCCAAGTCAACCAGGAGCTTCGACAACCGAAACCATTTCCACGATGGAGATAGAGCATTCTCCTACCTCGATATGGATCGTGTGAAGCACAACAATCAAATGGTGTCGTAGAGGTATGCAAGGTCGATGAACCGGAAGCGCAGATCAACAACAGCGATAAGTGTCAGCGTTGATTTGTAGGTTTTCCTCCAGCCATTCTACAAAAGCCACAACACAACTTTGAATAAGGCAGCAGCATGTATTAATATTCGAAGAGTTAATTAATTCGAAGTATGGGCCGGACAACTCAACGTAGTGTTAATCTTTGTGATTCGCTAAAACAACGAGTTACGACCTGGTTAGCCACAAATTGTGGCCCATAACCCATGCAAAGCGCAAAACATGTTCATGTTCGTCATCACAATCGTAATTTGCTGGCTCTTGCAGTCAGACGATCGCACATCTTCCAAAATAACATATGTATGCTTTGTTTTTCCTCAGCATAAACTAGAAACCAGTTGATTGT
The DNA here is from genome assembly GCF_018691715.1 of Phytophthora cinnamomi. Taxonomy (NCBI): domain Eukaryota; phylum Oomycota; class Peronosporomycetes; order Peronosporales; family Peronosporaceae; genus Phytophthora; species Phytophthora cinnamomi. The sequence continues at coordinate 341,644 of NW_027151065.1, read as the reverse complement.
GGGATCTAAAGCATAGTTCGCCGTATCAACGCTAAGAAGGAAAAAAACTGCATTCTCCTAGAGTTGAGATTCATTTCTACACCTTTTCAACTTCAAAACTGCAAATTTTAAGTTCATCAAACAGCAATACTCTATGGTTATATTATGATATACGGTATACGTATCGTCGTACATAGAGTTGAAGAATGCGATTTGCCAATTGGTCAGCAGTATTGCATATTAGTCAATGCCTTGTGTATAGTAAAATCTCTATTCAATGCCATTTTGCTCTTACATCTTGCACCACTGAACTTCGAATTTGCAGTTTTGAAGTTGAAAAGGTGTAGGACAAGCAGCTGATTTCCCACATCCCAAAAATAATGGTAATCGCTTGTTCACATTAAGATTGGAAGTAGAATTTGACGAATAGGACCTCGAAGTATTTTGAGCACATCGTGTTGCTCAGCATGACGAAATGTGCATTGTTACAACACGGATGTATGTAATGCTGTTGAACGGCTGTGAACTACATTGTATTGTACACAGTCTGCTCCTTGAACAACGCGACGAAATACTGTACGCCGGGCTTTCTTTATACGTAGATAAACTTAATTATGTATGTTGACAGGATATTCGGCATGCAGAAGCCCGCCCTCCAACCACTCGATGCCAGTTCCACTATAGGCCTTCTTTAATCCATTCCGCAACTTCCTCTGCAGCCCTCACACCACCGCTCCTACGGCATCTACGAAAGGGCCGTTTCTACCTTCAACACACGCGCGACACTAAAGCAAGCATGCGTCTGAGGTCTACCGGTCTCGCTGTCATTGTGGCTACCTGCTACGCTAACGGTATCGCCCGATCTACCGCGGAGCCTACCCCGGCGATAGTCTCAGGAGAGCTACAAAATGCGCTGCATTTTCATGGCGAGATACTCCACGACGACAAAGGTTCCTGCGTGCACCCATAGCAGCGGGCCACGAAGATGAAGATGAAAGAGAAGATAGATCGTTGCTGTCATGGATCACTTCTGATCTTTCCGGCGGCGCAGAAAAACTGAGAAGAAGAGAAGTGAAGAAGTTGATAAACGACGTGGTGAAGAACCCTGTGTTTTACAACGAACTTGTAATGGCCGACGCGACCAAGCTTGCCCAAACTTATGCAACGTGGAAAGCTTTGGGTGTTAAACCGAGGTACCTGGCCCAAAGCATGACGAACGCTGGCTTCGGCGGCGACGAATACAAACGCTTTGCAAAAGGTTACGTTGATTTTCTGAAGAGTGACATTCAGATCCAATAAGAGCCCGGGTGGCAGCGTTAGCCCTCTAGCATGGAGAGGAGGGGGAGAGAGTCATTAGCTAAATGACGACTGAAAAGATTAAAAACGAGAGAGAGACATTTACCACAATCGTACCTCTTTTATCTACATGTATCGCTGTTTGTTGTTGTTGCTGTTGTTTTCATCACGGGCGGTGGCGCGCAGTTTCGCAGTATGTTTAGGTGTATTCACCTATTGCAATCGGACTGCTTCAGCTCGATTTCAAAACGAGGGGCGGAAGATTAGTATATGGGCATTCCTGCGCAGCAGGAATAGAGTTTTCCTCATCGAAGGAGTGGCAGCGAGTCATCCCAGTTAAGCGAGGATGAGTGCGGGTATGTCGGCACGGCCTATCCCGCCAGGAGTGCGAGCGGTGCAGCCACTCAGTTTCGGAAATCTCGCCAAGCTACCACCTCACCACACCCTCTAAGTATTGTTTAGTTTAGGATCCAACTCATTCCGAGTGAAGGGCAAGGCCTTAGACCTCACTGAAATAAATTAGAATTTATTGTGGTTTGCAGATTTTTTGTCGCTCGGATTTAGGGCTTAGATCGATCTCTGAGATAAAATAATTCGAAGACATAAACATGCGACATGGTGGTAAATCGACCTCCAGGTGTAGGTAAGTCGCACCACCTCTTCCTACTAAATATAACGGGCGCATCGTTGGTTCTCAGGACACCGAGGTAACGTCGCCGGCCACTGCTACTCCGATACGGCTCTGTTGGACGTGTTTAACGGCTCGTTAGCTTCGTCTGTGAGTGCACTAGCGACTCCTGTATCGCTGGGCTTTCCGCTTGTCTGTCGCGCGAGCTGAACTCCGCTATGTAAGACCGCATGTCGATACTACGCTACCATACTGAAACTTAGTGTGTCTCCGGCCCTTGCGACTCTAATACTAATCTGTTGAACGTGTTTGATGGCTCGTTAGCTTCGTCTATGAGTGCACTAGCGGCTCCTGCTTTTTACAATGAGCCCACCACGTGGTGGTGATTTGCCATTCGACAAGCAACTTCGAGGCTCGGTGACGTTCAGGACTGGCCAGCGCTCATCAGGCCCGCGTAAAGGAATCGTGAAGTCGTTCAAGTTTGTGGCCGATGCAGGCTACTCAGTGGCCCGGGCTCAAATGTTTCGCTTCCTCTCAGCTCAGGAGTTTGATGCTGAAGTTGACGTGATCGACGACAGGAAGGTATTCATGAAAGCCACTAAGAACGCCCGCCAGCAAGACTTCAAGGTCTCCGTATCCAACTTCTGGGAGCTGCTAAAGCATCGTTGGGCCTACATCTCCGAAGCTCTACTAAACGGCAGCCGGACCACCGCCTTTGTATTCCGTTTTGACCATGCATATCTACGATACGCATGTCGTCCATCCTTCGACGTTTCGTCGACAAAAAAGCAATTGCTCAGGATAAGAATACATAGCTTCCAACTTAACCTTGTACGCATGCACGTCGTGTGGCACAGCCTCTCTTGCGGCTTTCGTTAAAACTTTTCGTGTCAAATTCATATCAAAATGCAAGGCTCTACAAATGGTGCTTAACGAAACATTTTTCACTTCAGGAAAATTGTTTCGTATGAACTCCTGTAGCTCCTCTAAATAAAATGTAGGGTGGCCTTTCACGTACTTTCGAACACGGGTTACCACGTCGTTCGGCCAACGCGACGAGCGGTTAGTTCGATCTCCTTCATCAACCACACCATCGGTCAAAACAACTTGTACCGACGTTGCAGTGCTCGCACGTTAGGCCCAAATATATCGCTAACATACTGCATACATATTCCATACACATGCATAAGAAAAACGGCTCGCCAACGGTAGTCGAGAGACTACATGCTGCACTTGTGCAAGGTGAAGGTTTTCGGAAACTGCGGTGCTTCGACAGATCAGCAGCGCGATCTGCCGACCACTCGTCAAGTGTCCAGATATAAGTGTCCAATTGCATATTTTATATATATAAAGCGCGGCATTATAATCCGTACACAGACATCGCGATTTAAATTAAATCGGCCCGAATTTCGTTTTTGGATCGGCAATTCGACCACAGATAGCGTAAATCGATATCGATATCGAGGCTGGCGATTATAACTTGGAGGATTTAATGGCCATCTGTTTTTATATCGGGCGCCAGATATTATAACTTGGGCAAAACACTAGGTGAAAACGACAAACGCATTGCAAAGCATAATACCCCTATGACTAAAATTAAAAAAATATTGAGCGACGTGGAAATAGGGCGTGACACACGAGAGCTTTAAGACCGACCCAGCGTCGAGCAGGAAATCATAGGACCATTGGGCTGACTGCGAGCTGCTCATGGCTCTCAATTGCCGGTGGGTCGATTTAGCTAGAGCGCTTCAGCTAGATTTGAGTGTCGTTTCACCCACTCCGACTGAAAACATGGGCAATATATTTTCCGTTTGGAAATATAGCCTGGAGAGAGCTGAAAGAACTCAAGAACATTTTCACCCTGCACGTTCAACGCTTTTAATGTTTTCACTTCGATCCACTGTTAGCACTGCTAACTTAGCAAAGCATCTCAACTTGGGATTACGCTGGACAAAAGAGATAACCTATACAGACACGTCACAATTTGGTAACGCTTAGTTGTCATCACCCTCAACGTCCGGATCCACGATCTGGCGCAGAGCATCCGGCACAAAGTCGAACGCGGCCTTGTCCTCCACGCCGTACGGCTCGATGAGGCTGGAGCCATCGTCGTGAGCGGCGGCTTCGAGCGCGTCGCACGCCTCCAGGAACGTCATGGCGCTAAGCTCGTCGTACGTCAGCTTGGTGGCCTCCATGAACTTCTGGATGCGGAAGTTGCGCGCCAGCTTGTTCACCGTGATGTTGTCGGGCGACTGCACCAGCTCCGTGTCCACGATGTTGATACCGATCTCCGTGTCGCTCGTCATGCTGCGGCGGTTCCAGTTGGCCGAACCCAGCGAGACATACACGTCGTCCACGATCACCAGCTTGCTGTGGATATACAGTTCCTTAGACTCCTTAGTCGAGTAGAGCTTGAACTTGTCCGGGAAGGCCTTCTGAATGGGGGCCACCATGTCGTACAGATACTTTGCATAACCCGTGTAGCTGGCCTCGACCGTGCGCTGCACGATGACAATGAGGCGCTCGATGCTGGGCATCATGTCCATGATGGCCTCCAGCAGCTCGGGCACCAAAATGAAGTACTGGTCCTGGATGAAGATGTAGTTCTGCGCGTTGCGGATGGCCTTGATGCGCGCGTGGAAGATGGACTGCTCGCCCTGCGGCGCGAAGCCGTAGTGGTCGTAGTCCGGGCTGAAGGTGCGGCACAGCTGTACGGCGTGCGTGCCATCCTCGGGGATGTCCAGCGGCGTCTCGCTCTCGTCAATGGGCGGCAGCGTCGAGTACTCGGGGTTCTCGAAGTCCAGTAGGTCGTCCATGAGGTCCTGCGACGGCTTGGGGTCCGCGTTCCAGCGGTCCAGGAAGTTGCAGGCCACGTCCTTGGTGGCGGGGCCCTCGATGCGGGCGTGGGCGTCCAGCCATCCGTTCCAGAGGCACTTGATGCCCGTGCGCTCGCGCAGGGCAGCTTGATCGTGCTCGAGCGTGTCCCAGCGGTCGTTGGTCAGGTCCACGCCGCCCACGTAGGCCACGAGGTCACGGCCCTTGCGCACGATCACCGACTTCTGGTGGTGCGACGACGTGGCGTGCGGCAGGCGGTCGTCGTACACGAAACGCGCGGGGCCGAACTGCTCGGGCGGCGGCAGCGAGTTGATGATGTCGCGCACCTCGTGGTTCTGCGCGCGCTCCGTGATGTTGGACCACACGAGCATGCGCCAGTCGGCGCCGCGCTTGACGGCGGCCTCGGCCAGGTCGCAGAGCTTGGTGTCGGGCTCGTCCGGCTTGAACGGCACGTTGCACGTGCCCCAGCCCGTGAGGTACACGAGGTCGCCGCGACGCACGTCCAGCATGTCGTCGGCCACGTCGTTGAAGTAACTGGCGGACGCGGCGTAGAGCTTGACGCGGTTGCCCTTGGAGTAGAGGTGCATGCCCTCGCGCCTGTAGCCGTCGCGCGACGTGCGCATCTCCTCCTCGGTCAGGAACCAGCGCGAGGGCTCGAGATAGGGCTGGTCGAAGGGCGCGGTGGCCTCCTTCTCGGGCTTCTTCTCCTTGTGGAACGGGTCCAGGATGAAGTGGAAGGCGCGGCTGAGTCCGTCCATGGCTGGCAGAGGGGGAGCACGAAGATCGACTTGAGCTGCAGAGCGCAAAAGCTGGAATGGGGAGGGGGATCTTGGCTCGGGAGCCCGGCTATATGCGTCTTTGTATGGTGCCACGCATGCGCGGAAATCAGTCGGATTTCGGGTCTGGCCAATGGGCGCGCGCGCAGACGCATGTGGGTTCACTTTGCTCGCGCTGCTATGGAGTGCAAGGCGGTATAGCTCGGACTGCTGTTGTGCTGAGTGTCAGTTGATATCCTATGTTGGTGGATGCTCGCGCAGACTATATTGCTGAGACGGAATCGCGGATGCGCCTCTTACCGCCGGCAAGCGACTGCTATAACATGCGAGCTCGAAACAGCGCCACCGCCGTGGTCTGGGTTGGGCCTTGCTTGGGCCTCGACATCGCCGGATCGGGAGCCACGGTCTATGCGCGTGAATCACTGTCGACGGATGCATTTGCTTTCTTGCTCGAGGCGAAGGCGTGCGTGCTCGTTACTCGAAGCCGAGCAGCGAAGCATTTTTATCTTTTAGGCCGGATTCCTGCGTTGCCTTGGTGCTGGTGCTTCTTCAAATGGGGTGTTGGTCTCCGAGCCCGAGGTGATGTGGGGCGCATCTTCAACAACGCAAATCATCATTCACGCATTGCTGATTTTCAGAAAAAATGATAGAAGTAAGCGCTTTGATATCAGGTCGTGGATAGTGTGCGAGGCTTGGCGACTGCCATGCAGTGCTTCTCCCCGCATCGATCTGCACATGCCCACAATGTGTGAGCCACAAGAGGTATGTACGCAGGTGGTTAAAATAGTTTAGCGTGCGTTCTAGTGTAGACTTGGTTCACCTTTGCATCAGATAGCTATGTAGGCCAGTTCGAGGTGAAGCGTTCCAACAATACCCAGTACACTGGAATAACAGTATGCACACACAATATCCGTGGAGAGGGGCTTCATTTCTTGGGTCCAATGGGGGGAAGTACGTTCGATGTTGAATGATTCAGCAATACATGTTCTCTAGTTTGCTTTGATTTGTTGCGTTTCTCTCAGTTCAAAGCACTGCTTCATCGGAAATTTTGGTTCGGTAACAAAACGAACGAAACCAAACCAAGTGATTTGGTTTGTTCATGTAGAATTTGGGAGACAGTTCACCTACGAGATGAAGAAGCGAATGTTTTTGCATTGAGACTTCATACTACCAGTACCAAAATAACGCAGCGGCTTCTTGTTTGGGTGACCCAAGCAGCTCGAATGAACGTTTTACTCCATCCGAACATGCTTCATGTTTTCTAGGTATTGTCTGTAGCCGGTCACGATGTGCTCGAGACTTTTATCACCATAGCCAACGTTCTTCATGGCCTTGGCAATCTTTTCCGGCGTAACATCTATGTCTCGCCACGCCGCATACACGTCCCACGTTTTCCTCTTCTTGCCGATGAGATCATCGTAAATTTCGGGGTTCTTCACTTTCCTTAAGCTTGGTAGTAGCGGATTTAAACAAATTGAACCCTCTTTCATCTTCTCCTTCTTCGTCCTCGGGGCCCGATGCTTCGGGGTTGCGTAGGAACCTTGTTCCGTCATGCAGGGATTCCGGAGGAGAATGCACCAAATCATCTTTCCCCACCAAGACTATCGCCGCGCCAGATATCACAGCGGATCCGACGATGCAACTCGCGTGGAGGATAGCCACAATGGCAACGAGAGAGAGCTCAGACGCACGCTTGCTTTTGGGTCGCGGATATGTCGACAAATCAAGATAGATGCGGCCCTTCCGTCAACGTAGTAGGATGCTTGCAGAGGAAGTTGCAGAATGAATGAATAGAGACTGGCGTGTAAATTAATGATTGGAAAGCGGGTTGACTGGAGCTGATCGTCTGAAATCAACCGTCAACAAGATTAAGTGCATCTGCATATATTATAAAGGAGGGGCAAAAGACCGTCTTGTCGCTCAAAGAGACAACTGTAATCCAAAGCTGTTGTAGCGCCAGTTATAACGGAGTTGAAGTTTGTGTGCATACAGTAGGTGCTGCATACTAGGTACAGTACATACCAAATAAAAATGGCAAAACGCAACGATGCACAAAGTACGATAATTATATATGGTTAAGTGGACACATTTTGTGGTACATTATACTTTTATCCTATGTTAATATTAAAAATAAAATACATAACAGGCCTTTTGAGGAACTGACATCGGATAATTGGATTCTAGTACATGTACAACAGTAAAGTACAGTAGTGTAATACTACAGTGAAATACGGATCGATCCCTTATCAATTACTAAAGTACACAAAGTGATTTAGCGTCACGTATACACAATAGATCGAGGCCACCTGGTTCCAAGCAACTCGCAGAGTCGAGTTAAAGATCTGATATATTTTTCGCGACTTGACAACGGCTCGAGACCAATCTACATGTACGAAACACTTCAGCCTCCAACGGTTTTGTTTGTTCGAAGATGATAGCGCTGACAATGCTGCCACGTCACTTTCAATGAATCCCCCCTCATTGCAGTTATCCGATGATGAAGTTCATCGTCGTGCGGCCCGTGAATCTGTATACTTTGAATTTATTAGCTGTATTACCACTAAGGTAATATCTGTGATGAGGAATTATTTGTACGGATTTTACATTTTTGAGTTTCTTTGCCTGTCGATATTTGAATAGTCAAGCGGTGATCCAGGATAATTGTTGGGTTTATCTTCGTCACTTCGCAGCGCGGTAATTCGATTCCACATACCCGAGCGTCACCCATGCATTGGTGACTACGCCATATGTACTAAACTATCGTTTTGCCCGAATGTTTTCAAAGCAACCAATATCTGGGCGATTGGTTACCGTCACGCACACGCTTATGACATCCTGTCACAGAATCTAAGTCTTGGACGACCTGAAAAGCATTGCTTTCACAATTAAATTTACCACCCAACACGATGAGACTTCCTGTTTCCAGCACAATGACTCTCATTGCCTTTGTTTGGTTTCTACTTGCCTCAGTGGACTCGCAAGCAACCATCAAGAACACGGAATCTAATCCGCGCCCAACTCTGTTGCTTACTGGTGATTCACAGACGGAGCTAGGCGCTGACCCAGCAAGAATGGGCTGGGTATCGCTATTGCAGAACGAATACATCCGCTCAGCTGACGTCATCGTGCGCGGCGTCTCCGGTTACAACACGAAATGGTTCCTGAAGTACGTGATGCCCACAATTGAGGACGAAATCAGGGATAGAGGGTATACTACCCCATCCCTCGTCACAGTTTTGCTGGGCACCAACGATGCTGTTCTGGTCAACGGCAGTAACCCAGAGGTGCACGTGCCGATTTTCGAGTACAAAGAGAATTTGATCAAAATCGTGAACGGCTTCCAGAATATCACCCCTGGTGCTGGCATCCTACTTATCACTCCTCCCCATGTTGACGATGGCGCGAGAATCAAGTACGCTTCAGAAAGAAACGATACGAAGCGAGGACTCGTCGACCGCTCCAACGCCGTGACAAGCAATTACTCTCAAGCGTGTGTCGATGCAGCAAACGCTCTCGGTATCCCGGTACTCGACTTGAACGCGCACTTTAACGCCATGACTGAGCCAGCGAGAATCGCTCTCCTACAAGATGGCCTGCATTTTAATGCAAATGGAAACAAGATCGTCCACGAGTTGCTGCAGAGTAAGATCGAAACCGAGTTCCCTACACTGAGCGAAAAGCTTTCGACGTGGCAATCTCCGGCAGCTAGCAAGTATGTGGTCGAAGACCCGTGGACGGCAGGTGCAAGCCAAACACCATGAGAGCGTCTCCTACTACATGTACAGCTACCAACATATCGATCGAAGATATATGTAGCTGCAGCGAACCTTCAGCTTCATACCTGAAAAGCGTTCAATAATACAAAGCATCGGTTCAACGAGAATCATATATTGTGAAAATCCACTCCGATTGTGCCCCGTGTTTGAGAGACAAGCGAGGCGTGGCAATCAAATCTTGCTCACCGAGTTCGCTGTTTGAACATGATTTTCACACATTATGGCTTGTCGGGATGGCCTTCTGAGCGAGAGTAATCAAACTATCCTGTGGTGAGTTCGACGTCTCAACTTGTCACTCCGGAATCCGCCACCTCCAGCGCAACCGCGACTCCGACGCCATGTCAACCTCACCTTTCGACGAGTTCAGCCACGGGCTTAGCCGTGCGTTCCAATTCATCGTCGACCCGTTCCACCTCAAAAAGAAACCCGCAAAGGAGGCCACCGCGCCATTCGACCAGCCCTACCTCGAGCCCACGCGGTGGTTCCTCACTGCCGAAGAGATGAAGACATCGCGCAATGGCCACGAGCGTGAGGGCATGCACCTCTACTCCAAGGGCAACCGCGTCAAGCTCTACGTTGCAACTGCCGGCTACTTCAGCGACGTGGCCGACGACATGATGTACGTCCGTCAAGGAGACCTTGTGTATCTAACGGGTTGGGGCACCTGCAACGTGCCGTTCAAGCCGCACGAGCCCGACACCAAGCTCTGTGACCTAGCCGAAGGTACCGTCAAGCGTGGTGCCGACTGGAGAATGCTCGTGTGGTCCAATCTCACTGAGAGAGCGCAGAACCACGAGGTGCGCGACCTCATCAATGACCTGCCACCACCGGAGAAAAACGGGCCCGCGCGCTTTGTGTATGACGATCGCCTACCATTTCCCACTTCCTCGCACCACCAGAAGTCGGTGATCGTGCGCAAGGGCCGTGACCTCGTGGCCTACGTGGGCGGCGTGGACCTGACCAACGATCGTTGGGATACCGTTGAGCACGATCAAGCTGACCTGCGTGAGCGCACGGGCATCAAGTGCCTCTGGAACGGATGGCTGGACGCCCACGCCCGCATCGAGGGCCCCGCCACCAAGGACGTGGCCTGCAACTTCCTGGACCGCTGGAACGCGGACCCCAAGCCGTCGCAGGACCTCATGGACGACCTACTGGACTTCGAGAACCCCGAGTACTCGACGCTGCCGCCCATTGACGAGAGCGAGACGCCGCTGGACATCCCCGAGGATGGCACGCACGCCGTACAGCTGTGCCGCACCTTCAGCCCGGACTACGACCACTACGGCTTCGCGCCGCAGGGCGAGCAGTCCATCTTCCACGCGCGCATCAAGGCCATCCGCAACGCGCAGAACTACATCTTCATCCAGGACCAGTACTTCATCTTGGTGCCGGAGCTGCTGGAGGCCATCATGGACATGATGCCCAGCATCGAGCGCCTCATTGTCATCATGCAACGTACCGTCGAGGCTGAGTATACAGGCTACGCCAAGTATCTGTACGACATGGTCTCTCCTATTCAAGAAGCTTACCCGGACAAATTCAAGTTGTACACAACCAAGGAAGCTCGCCAATTGTACATCCACAGCAAGCTGGTGATCGTGGACGACGTGTATGTCTCGCTGGGCTCGGCCAACTGGAACCGTCGCAGCATGACGAGCGACACGGAGATCGGCATCAACATCGTGGACACGGAGCTGGTGCAGTCGCCCGACAACATCACGGTGAACAAGCTGGCGCGCAACTTCCGCATCCAGAAGTTCATGGAGGCCACCAAGCTGACGTACGACGAGCTTAGCGCCATGACGTTCCTGGAGGCGTGCGACGCGCTCGAGGCCGCCGCCCACGACGACGGCTTCAGCCTCATCGAGCCGTACGGCGTAGAATTCAAACCGCAGTTCAACCTCGTGTCGGATGGCCTGCGCCAACTTGTTGACCCGGACGTGGTGCCCGAGAACGACCCCTCCAAGAAGATTAAAAACTTCATGGAGAAGCTCGGACCCAAGAAATCGTAGCCGTAGGGACGTTGAAGTTGATCTGAAGTGAAGCTGTACAGCAGCGAGAATAAAAGTGCATTGCTGGCCATGCTGGCGCGAACTGTTGCTGCACGAGAGCGGCTGAGGTGGACCATGTTTCGCAGACGCTCCGGCTCATCTGGCCTGTCCGTGAGATTCTTGCATTCGTCCAGGCCTCGGTCGCCGCATACTCGATGCAAGTACATGTACGTACACGTACTTAAGTATATATTCCTGGAAACTACCGGCATGTCCTAAGTATGCGTTTGCTTGCTCGACGCTGCTTCGAATCGCAGAGGCGATCCGTTGTGACCACTGTGGTCTCTTTGCCGTGACTCCGTGACGAACTTCGTCCAAGGTGGACTGAACTCAGGGTCGTGCCTCAGAGATTTGCCGCAATAACATCCATGTGTTTACGGCACTGTGCTGCACAACTCGTTGATGATCGGGGAAGCTGGGGATGCATGGGCGCTTTGGTGCACCAAGCTTCCTCACTTCCTGCCTAAGGAGCACTCTTGGTCATTGCCAACGACTCACTGCACCGTGAGCAACTGTATCGCTCAACAGAATTTGCAAGGCCGTCCAAATCGAAGCAATGCTTACATGTACATACATGCATCTCCGCATCAAATGAATCCCTTGCGTTCATCACGAGTAAACGGTACTCCACGATGTGTCCTAGAATCCGTCGCAGATTTTGACTGCACCGATCGCCTATCCCCTGGTCCCTTGTGCGTGCATCATCCTGGATCTCCCTCCGGCCATCGACGCTCACAACCACATTTGCGGCCGAGACCATGCTGCTATCCCTTCGCGCCAAGTGCGTCGTGATCGCCGTTATCGCCGCTGCAGCAGTTATCGCCTGGTTGGTGATCGCTCTCGCGGACACCAAGCCCAAGCTACGTCCGGTAGTCCTGCTGACCGGCGACTCGCTCACGGAGCATGGCACCGACGTCTCAAAGAGCGGCTGGGCTGCATTACTACAAGGCAAGTACTCGACCACTGCCGACGTGGTCAATAGAGGCCTCCCGGGCTACAACACGAAATGGTTCTTCAAGGACATCGCCCCTACTATCGAGCGCGAGATCCGGAAGGGCGTCTACAGGACGCCGTCTCTCATCACGATTTGGTTCGGCGCCAACGACGCAGCACTGACAACGGGCTACAACTCGGCCCAGCACGTATCAATTGAAGACTACAAGGAGAACCTGAAGAAAATCGTCAGCGACTTTTGGACGGCAGCGCCCACGGCCGACATATTGCTGATCACACCTCCACACGTCAACGATGCGGCCAGAGCCAAGCTCGCGGCTGCACAAAATGGCTCAATCGACCGCACGAACGCGATGACGAAGAAATACGCCCAAGCGTGTGTGGAAACCGGCGCCAGTATTGGCGTGCCTGTGCTCGACTTGAACTCGTACTTCAACGCGATGAATGAGACCACTCGAGACGCGCTGCTGATCTCCGACGGACTGCATTTCAACTCGTCGGGCAATGAACTCGTGTACGAACAGCTGACGGAGAAAATCGCTGACGTGTTCCCCAGCTTAGCCACTAAGCTGAAGGTTTCGCAATTTCCAGGGTATAGCACATACGCAGCCTCCGACCCGTGGACTTCGGAGGACGACGAGTAGAGAGAAGTCTACATTGTAACATACAATAGAACGCAGGTTTTGAAATAACGAACGGCATAAAGCTAGCCTAATCCGATAATTTTGGTAGATTCTTAGCAATTGAGCAAGCGTTGGTGCAAACAAAAACAATGACTGTTGCCCGTAACATTTATACTGCGTTGTTGTGTACCAGCATGAGTACTCTCAAGCCCAAGGCTGATGCCTCGCCGTTACCAAATTCAGATCCAAGTTCAGAAACCACTGCAGGGTAACGGCTGGTCTAGTTGAAGTTGGCTCGTGTGCAGCATTGCGGGCCCCCCGCATTTCTCGTTTTTGCCCGTCAAGAGCAGCTTCCTGTATCCTGTCGAGCCTGCCGGGGGTAATCATGCAACAATCCCAGCATGCGCACGAAAAGCAGACGCTTCTGGATGGCCGTCGCGTGGTTCGTCGCCGCTTTGGTACCCCTCCGCTGCGGGTTTGGGAACTTCGCGTGCTCCTCGTCTCGCTCGCGGTGTTCGTGGGCGTCTATGTGGCCGTGGAGCTCACGAAGAAGCGCCACCCCCTTCAAGTCGAGGCGGAGCTCAAGCTGTTCAAGCCTCTGTTCGACGCTCAAGCCCCGCCCGGGACCTTGTTCCCCTACACTGACGAGCAGGAGACGTTCCTCCCGCCGATGTTCATGGCGCCAGGCATCGTGGGCTCTCGCCCGATTCCGACCAACAATTGGTGGGGCAACATGATCGCTGCCACGCAAGAGGCTGGGGTGCAGCCGATCTGGGCAAACCCGTACTCGCTGCAGCCGATGCTCACATCGGCACCCTACGGTCTCACAATCAGCTACCCCTACCCGACACGAGTGTTTGGCGGCGGACGATCTGGTAATGGCATCGCGGAGAAGTTCTATCGCCATGGTCACGTCCCTGACTTCACTTTCTCGGCGATGGAATTCACGACTCCACCCGTATTTGAGGTGTTTGACTGGGACGATTTGAGTGTTCAAGTGCGCTTTAAGTCTCAAGCTGGCCCCAGCGACGAAAACAGCTTTGAAGCTACTCTCGTAAGCGGGATGGCATTCGTGACTGCGAAATACGCGTCGCTTACTCCACGCATCGACACTGTCTACGCCATTCTCACCGTGAATGGTCAGTCGACTGCCTCAGGGTTTACGGCCACTGATAGTCGTTTTGTACTTACGCTCAACAATGGGCAGACATGGGCACTCTACTTTTCATCTGAAGTCACGCTACAACTCGGTGGATTCTCCACTTTTGTGAGCTCGAGTTCTTTCTCAGGAACCATCCGAGTGGCGATGGTCCCAAATCCAGACAAGCGAAGCGTATTTGACGAGACCGCTGGCTGTATTCTGGAAGGAGGCAACGTGGAAGCGCAAGATGTAAACACGTACGCTTATGTGTGGAAATCGAGTGGCTCGTGCACAGAGCCTAGCGGGTTGCTACATTATGCACAAATTCATCATGTGGATACATTGGACAGGTCGACAGCGGTTGAGGTAGAGGGTGTCGTCGCGTACTCAACAACAAGAGGACCAATGCAGGCATTGATAACTACGACGGCTTCACCGATGTGGAGGTTCATGGACACAACAGATATCCCAATTTCATTTTATCCGTCTCGTGCGCCGTCACCAAGCGATGTAGAACAATACAGGATCAAGGAGACTTTGATCAAAGACATTGGTTCAACGTGGAAGATCCACGTTAGTGGCAGCTACTACTTCAACGGCAAAGCAGCGCAGAAGTACGCGTCGCTTTGCCTTATGGCTGCCGACCCATCTGTAGTTGGTACGGGTTTCGATTCGAAAACTTATTGCACCGCTGTCTTACCAAGCTGAAAGCGCTTCTAGCTCCGTTCTTGACTAATTCCTGGAAGTACACACTGAAATATGACACTGTATATCGCGGGATTTTAAGCTCCCAGGGGTTCGCTCTAAACGACGTCAATGCGGATTTTGGCAACACAATGTACAATGATCACCATTACCATTATGGATACTGGATCGTGACGGCTGCAATTGTCAACAAGCTTGATCCAACATGGTCTGGAATAGCAGAGTTGAACCGCATGACCAGTTTCCTTGTGCGCGATGTTGCAAATCCATCCTGGGATGACCCTTACTTTACAAAATTCCGTAGTTTTGACTGGTTTCGCGGACATTCGTATTCGCATGGCGTCTTATCGTTCGCCGACGGAAAGGATCAAAAGAGTTCATCGGAGGATATGAACTTTCACTATGGGGTCGCGCTATTTGGACAGGTGACGGGGGACGAGGAACTTGCTACAATTGGTAGACTGATGGTAAAGATTAACGCGCGAGCAATCCAGACGTACTTCTTGCTGACAGACGCGAATCGTGCGCAGCCTGCGATGTTCCGACCCAACAAAGTCACGGGAATTTTGTTCGATAACAAAGTGAACTACGCTACATGGTTCAGCCCCGAGAAGTTCGCAATTCACGGAATTCAGATGATCCCAATATCGCCTGTGACTGAGTTCGTGCGCACACACGAATTTGTAAGTGAAGAATGGGACCAAGTTCTCTCAAGCATTCCAGATATTGTCAACGATAATCTGCGTAATCCTTGGTTGTCGTTACTTTATGTGAACTATGCCACGATCAACAAGACGCTCGCGCTGACAAAGCTGGAGAGGACTAGGATGGATGATGGACTTAGTCGATCGTGGGCACTATATATGGCAGCGGTAAGCTCAGCGCAACCATTCACGACACGTAAGGTATGACGTCTACCGATAAGGGAAAGGTCAACTTTCCCATATTTTCTGCAAATACGAGAGCAAAATATGGGAAATAGGGGATTCACTTTTTTCTAAGCAATTGCAGAATGTGACGTAATAAGCTGAAAGTCGATGAGTCTTGGGCAACTTGGTAGGTTGAAGGCAAAAGAAAGACTGATGTATTTTGGTTAAGGGAAAGAATGCCGTGCGCTGGTGGTGGTTACCTACGAGCACAGGGGAGAGTAAAGAGTAGTTACTAGCGACTGCTGCGTAGAAGCTGCAGCGAAGCCTGACGTCTGAGGAACGGCGAAGCTGCCGATGCTGTCGTGCTCGTCCGTTGGGAACGGATGCTAGATCCGTTACAGTCCCTCCTGTAGACGAGCTGTTGTCCTCGTGGACGGCAAGCTCGAAAGATATTCGCGAATAAGACCACGAATTTGATTGAGATTGGAGAGCGGTTCCCAAGAGGGTTTGATGCCTGAGTCCATCCAGCAAACACGATACTGCTGGGCACCCTTGCGGCGGCGATGCCCCGTAATGGATCGGACGAGCAAGCCCTCGCTTCCGTCGGCGACAATGACGCGAGGAACTCGATTAACACGACTTGGGTCGTCGTCGTGGACGTAGGGCTTCAAGAGGGAAACGTGAAATTCAGGAAAAAGACGTAATCCTGGAGGTAGCGTGAGCCGATATCGCGAGGGACCTGCCACTGCCTCCACTGTGTAGGGTCCGAGGAATCGTGATGCCAGCTTTCGTCGGCCTGAAGCGCCGATGTGCGCCAGATCGAGGTTCTGGCTGTCGAGTAGGACTTTGTCACCCACAGCGAAGCCCTGATGACGCCGATTGCGATCAAATGCGGTACTCATACGCTGCTGAGCTCTTGCCATCGCGTCCTGGGCTTCGAGTAGGAGCGAACGCTGGTTGTCGACGAATGATACAGCAGCAGGAAGCACATTCTGCTGGGGAATGGCGAGGTCGAGCACGGACCGGGGCTGATAACCGAGGTCCGCTTCGAATGGGGACATGCCGATCGATGCATGTGGACGCGAGTTGTAAGCAAATTCAGCGAAGTGCACGTAGTGGTCCCAGTCAGTCTGATGAGGCCCGATGAAATGTCGTAAAAATTCCAAAACAAACTTGTTCGTCACCTCCGACTGGCCGTCCGTGGCAGGCTGGAAAGCTGAACTGAGCCGAAGCTGAGTATCCTGGAGCTGCATGATGCCAGACCATAGCTTCGAAGTAAATTTCACATCACGATCGCTGACAATCGTCCGCGGGAGACCATGTAGCTTTTGATAGGACGAGCAAAACAGTTGAGCGATGTCCTTGGCCGTCGCGTCCGTGCGGGTTGGAAGAAAATGCGCGCGCTTCGTCAGTCTGTCCACGATGACGAGGATAGAGTCGAAGTGAGTGTGTTGGGTCTCTGGTAGTTGAACGAGAAAATCCATACTGATGTCGCTCCACCTTCTATCCGGAATATCCAAAGTGTGCAAATGGCCAGGTCGCTTGCCGCGAGGTAGCTTGTTCCGCTGACACCGTTCGCAGGATGCAACGTAGGCTTGAATATCGACAAACATGCGCGGCCAGAAGAATTTCGCCGCCATCAGCAGTCGAGTCTTGTGCTGTCCTGGGTGTCCGCGGGTGACTGCGTCGTGTTCTTCAAAGAGAAGCTGATTGCGAAGCTCTTTGTCCGTTGGAATACACAGTCGACGCGGCGCCGCGGGGTTGACCTGAAAGTACAAAAGGCCGTCTTCTAGGGAATATTTAGCGAGCTGACGCGAATCCTGTGGGTTATCTTCGCCCAACGCACGAAGAATCGGAGCAAAGTACGGGTCCTCCAGATAACCACGACGACATTGAGTCGGTAAACTTGACCGCGTAAGGCGCTGATACAGTAGCGCGTTGGGCTCCTCATCGGGTTGCGACGTCGTTAAGGCCTGGAGTACTGTTTGGAGGCTCACTGCGCGTGACGTTCTGTCCGACCAGAGTGGGTTCCTCGAAATTGTGTCCGCGACGACGTTGGTGTTGCCAGCCATCCAGCGGAAGCGCGGCTGAAACAGAGAGAGCTCGTTCAACCAGCGAGCGAGTCTCTGTGAGCACGTTTGTTGCGTGAGCAGGCTCTCGATCGTCTTGTGGTCAGTATTGATGAAAAATGGGCTGTCGAGCAGGTATACCTTCCACAAGCGCATGGCATGTAGTGCCGCCAGCAGTTCCTTCTCGCGAGTCGGGTAGATAACTTCGGCCTTGGACAATTTGCGGCCACCGTACGCGATAATTTTCTCGGATCCATCTTCTGCTAGCTGGAACAAGTAGCCGCCGACAGCAAAATCACTGGCGTCCATATTAACGTGAAATGGTTGAGAAAAGTCAGGATGTGAGAGAATGCTTGGCGACGACAGCCTTGACTTCAGCTCGTTGAACACCCTGGTGTGTTCCTCCTCAAACACCACGGGGTCTCTGCGACCCTTTCCTTTGGTAAGTTCGATGAGGGGCACGCTCAGCTCAGCGAAGTCAGGACAGAAGCGAAGCACGTAAACGCATGTCCCTAGGAAAGACTGCAGCTCGTGCTTGGTCTGAGGAACGGGCCAATTGTGGATCAGCTCCGTCTTAGCGGGGTCCATTCGAACGCCGTCACGGCCAATGCGATCGCCGAGACAGGGGATCTCCTCAGCGCAAAATGTGCATTTGGACAGCTTGATAAAGAGCTGCTGCTCCTTGCACCGCTCGAACACCTGCTCTAAAGCGGCGAGATGGTCGTCGATGGAATCGCTGGGCGTGAAGACGAAAATGTCGTCAAAATACGTTCGGCAGAAGTCTTGTTGGTCGGCGAAAATGTGCTGCACCAAACGGTTGAAGCACGAAGGACTGCTAGACACGCCCATCGGCGTGACTAGGTACTCGTACAGTCCATCGGGCGTAGCAAAGGCTGTAAACGGAATTGAGTCCTCGCGCAGTCGGACTTGGTAGAATCCCCAGAGTAGATCCATGGCGGAGAAAACGCGACCCTGAGCCATTGCACGGTAGATATCGTCCTTGCGCGGGATAGGATTGGCCGGAACTCGCATCTTGGCATTGATTCCTCTGAAGTCGTGCACGATTCGCCACTCGCCGTTCGCCTTCCGAACGCAAAAGGTCGGGGCGCAGTACGGGGAGTTTGAAGGGCGAATTATCTTGGCGGCGACCATCTCCTGCGTCCACGCACGTATGGCCTCGCGCATTGCGGCAGATAGGGGGTACTGCTTGCGGTGAACTGGCACGTCGTCATTGAGCTCAATTGTCGCCTCCATTCGGGTGAAGCGAGTCGGCGGTACTGACGGCAACTCCGAGCGGAAAATAGAGTCCTTGTAGCGAATTGCAAGTGGGTACACGGGGTTATCGACGAGATTTTCCCATGTCAGCTTCTCTGGAACCGAAGCATTTTCCTCAGCATTTTCGCCCGCAGTGATGAAGAAGCAGAATTCGTTATCGGAGGCACGCAGCAGTTTCTTGAGCCGGTGACTCGACATCAACCGAGTCATTCCGCGCGCCGACAGGTAACCGTGCTGGTGAATGTAGTTGAGGGAGCCCTGGTCTGTAGCCGAGGGAGCGCGGTGTACAGCCGAGCGGCGCGAGCCCCCAGCCGTACGAGCTCGAGCAGGTTGCACGCACTGCTGAAAAGCGAGACGGAGGTCAGTCGAGCGAGGGCGGACCGTGCGTTCGGACCAGTCGACGTCGGGATTAGCCGTACTAAACCACGGCATGCCGAGCAGCACTTCGCGCTTCTCGGGGACGTCCATGACGAAAGCCTCGGTCTCGTAGGGTCCGAAGCCAGCGATCTGAACCGTTATTGTCGTTACTTGCCGAGGAATTGTAATAAACTTGTTGCCGCCCAGTTGAAGCTCCAATGGAATAGGGAAGTCGCGAACAGCGAGTTGAAGCTGGGAAGCAAGCCGTGGGGCTATAGCATTAAAAGAAGCTCCACAGTCGAGAAAAATAGAGCAGACTCGGTCACCAATCGAGCCTGTCTGCTCCAAAAAACCATAAACACCACGTCGCTTGCGGGGCAGTCGAGGGTTGTCCGTCGCGTAGTTGAACGAGTGCGAAGACTTGACCGCGGCGCTAGCAACATGGTTGGCTGGCTCGCCTGCAGGTGTATGGCCACCGCCTACAGGGAGTTGCTCAGCGGGGCGCCAGCCCGCCGAGCCACTTAGTTTTTTGCCGCGCGCGGCTTGCCCTTGTCTGGACAATCCGGCGCGATGTGACCCTTCACGCCACAGATGTGGCAGATGGCGTTCTTCAAAAACTCGGGATCGTGGCGGCGGGCTAATTTCGGCTTCGTAAATTCGGTCGATGCCGCGGCAGCCTTGGCACTTGGACCACGATTGTTACCCGTTGCGCTCTTCGTTGCCGCGGCAGGTTTCCGGGCATCCTCGAAGCGCTGAGCATGCTCAATAGTCTCCCGCAGAGTAGTTGGCACATTCTGGGAGATATGAGTGCTAGTGTCCGGTCGTAGATTCTGCTGGTAGAGCCAGCGCTTCATCAGGTCAGGCAACTCCAGCGAGGATTGGGAGAGTAACAGCATAAACTTAGCTGTATACTCCTGCTGGGTGCCCGTCGCACGCAGGTCATAGAGACGAGACAACAGCTTGTACTCGAAGTCGCTGTCCCGGAAGCGAATCCGCAGCTGTTGCTTGAACAGGTACCAGGTGCGTGGGTGTTCACCAAGCGTTTGTTTGAACTCTCGGTACCAGGACATTACGTCCGTGCCTAGGTATGGCACCACCAAATCTACGAAGCGCGAGTCGTTGCCGTCTCGCTCGGCTGCGTAGCTGCTGAAGTGCTCTTCAATCTGGAAGAGCCACAGCTCCAGATCCTCCTTAGCCGAGCCGTTGAACTTCGGCGGCTCGCCCTTGCTCCTCTGTCGGCTGGCCTTGGCCTGCTTCTCGAAGAGCTCATTCTGTACTCGGGCCTGGTGCTCCAGGAAGGCCTAGAACTGCTGCTGCTGGGTCTGCGTGGCCTGCTGCTGCACGGCCATCATCTGCATCATCTGCATCAGCACACTCTGCTCGGAGACTGGAGGTTGGGTTGTAGACGAACCCACCGGAACTCCCTCAGCCGATGGCATGCCGGCCCCTACGGGTGGCGAAGTACCAGTTGTGCCACGCGGCGACGCAGCCGGTGCTCTAGAAGGAGCTGGATCATCCATGTCCGTACGAGGTTGTTGGTGTGGGCGGAGGTTGGGCGACTCGTCTTCGGCAGGGCGAGGTGTTTTCATACCCCGTGTTGAAGTTGAAGTGGTCGAAAATAGTCGGGTCCGAAATTAAGAATCCGGTGCCTTGAATTCGGTCGATCAGAGTTTTACTCTAATTTCGAAATTGTCACGTAATAAGCTGAAAGTCGATGAGTCTTGGGCAACTTGGTAGGTTGAAGGCAAAAGAAAGACTGATGTATTTTGGTTAAGGGAAAGAATGCCGTGCGCTGGTGGTGGTTACCTACGAGCACAGGGGAGAGTAAAGAGTAGTTACTAGCGACTGCTGCGTAGAAGCTGCAGCGAAGCCTGACGTCTGAGGAACGGCGAAGTTGCCGATGCTGTCGTGCTCGTCCGTTGGGAACGGATGCTAGATCCGTTACACAGAACCCAGCGCAGAGATACTCTGTCACTGGCTTTAAGAGCTAGGTCGGTTACCGAAGTCCGTCGATCCGTTTTCTCAGAACCGATGATCGAGAAGTCTGACTCAACCGTGGCAGTGTTTGGAGAGACAGTTGTATACCTCTCGCTAGTGTCGGGAACCTCGAGGAAGCTTCACCGAGCTTCCACGTAGGGTGAGAGCTGGCGAGACGATGATCAAAACCATCGTCGCCGTACAAATCGGCTTGTTGCTGGCGTTCTCTCTGCTGAGACTACTGAGCACCATCGTAAGGGAGAAGGCTTCATCTAGCAGCCCGAAGAAGGCAAGACCACCTAAAGTATTTCAATAGTTTCAGGGCCGATCCCTACCAGCAACATTTAGACTGCCAACATCCAGCAAAATGGGGATAATACGCAGTTCTGTCTACCGGCCTCAAGAAGCAACATTTTTAATCGCCTGAGGTTCCTTTCGTCGAGACCCTCGAGGCCGATTTAGAAACGGAGGACACCCTGAAATTTACACTGGGTTTGGACATTGTGGACGTAATTATCGGACGACTTCTCTTCCACCCAGAACAGCTTAACGAGCTTACGCACGCACGAATCATGGAGATGTTTGTGAAACAAGGAGATGGATACACAGTTACTGTGAAGCGACCTTCTCGATTCCGTCTTTGTGTTCGCTGTCTCGGTCGAGTGCTTCATTTCGCATGGCTTCTAATGTGATGGATGCTACAAAGGAAGACAGCGAAATCCTGGAAACATACACACATGTTCCGACGTAGGTCCTGATGCCGCTTGTCGCCTCCTCTTCCGTGACGTGCCGCATCGCGGCTCCCTCGCGTGGGCGACACACTTCTCGTGGTGGCTCTCCCTGCCAACGACCAACAATGACAACTGTAGCGTTTTCCGACCCATCGGTCAGCTCTGCCTGTCGATAGGCATAGCCTTCGGCTTCCAGTTGGCCTGGCTTGACGACGGCGTAGATCTGGCGGTCGGGAATGGATAGCGCACGAATAGTTGGGACTGAATAGGCAAATACAACGCTTGGATAGGTCGATTGAGGGCTAATTGAAATTCGATGAATGACATAAACTAAGTTACCTCCGGCGCCTAGGAAAAGTGGGTTTCGTTTCCTTCGTCCTTACGAGCCCACAGGGATTGACGGCTAGGGGGGTTGTATTGATGCTACTGTTGCTCGTTATGCGCAGCACGATTGACCTATTCAATACTGTGGAGAGGAAGAAATTTGGTGTGAAATCGACGGATAACTAACTCGGTATGACAAGTGGTCGCATTCCGTCTGCCCGTATGCTACTACATGGTATACATGGAAGCCTGCAACCAGATTTAGCCTTAAGTAGCTGCAACTCCTATTATTCGTGGCAGAAGCAAGCAGAAGTCAATCGAGCTGGACGAGAGGCCCAGAATATCGCTGTAGCTTGGCATATTACATCATATGAACAACCAAATTGCTCCCATATACAGGTTCCGGGGGGAAATCGTAAATTCCCGTATTGGTAGAGGTCTGTTCATTATAGAATTTCTATGTGGCAACGTCAAGTATTGAGGCATTCGAGATGGCACCACCGACGAGTTGACCGTATAAGATATCGGCGCCGAGTAACGACAGTATATCTTCATCTGTGGTGCTATCTGTGGTGTATGGCTCATTGCCTGTGTATCCATCTAAAGAAGCACGTCACCGGAGCGGGTCTCAGGAATGTTTTACAATTATGCGAAAAACGGCGATTAAGGCGCCCTTCTTCACACTTGGATCCCGGTCAGCCAGCTTCAGGAACTTCGGGAAGCGCTTCCCATCGGTCCCAGTGGGAAGTTCTCACAGTTTTCTGGCTAAATCGGAGTACCCCAGCAAATTGGGTATATATTATCGGATTTCGTACCTTGATTTTGACTACATGGAATGGATGGATACTGAGTAATACTTCGAAATGCATGTTAGAAGGATGCGCTAACTTAGTAATTCTGGTTTCTGTATTACTCAGGCACTGAGGAGTGCTCGGATGGAGAATTGCGATACTTACTATTTACAGTATTCCCCTCCAATATGTGTCCAGAGCTGATTGAGCACCCTGTTCTTCCCCGTCAAATCGTTTTTGCATGGTTTGCTAAGTGCTATTACATGTAATAGTACAGTATTATTTTATCTCTAATCCCCTCTCAAACCGTTTCTTTTAATCCTGAGGGGCAGGCAAAAGAAGGCCTGCTCGAGGACAGATTCGCCCGCAAACTCTTCGTTCATCACTACTCATTTTGCATCACTGTACTCAAGACCCCTCCGGAACGTAACACCTGAAAACAGAGTCCGCCATGAGATTTCTGCTCTGGGTTCTGATTGTTGCTTTAGCGACGCTGCTGGAAGCTACAGCTATGGTATCGGCATGGAGCGTAAACTCCGAGCTAAACGAGACGCGCTGATGGCCTTTGGGGATCAAGTTCGTGCTCTCTCTGCTACTCCGATTGGAGAACCCAAACGACAACTAAGGCGCGCTGGTGGTGATGGAGCGAACACAAATGAGGCGATACTGGTCAATGAAGATAGAGGCCTTCTCGACGGAGTCGCGAAACTTGCCGCGAAACTTGGCACCAAGTTGACAGACAAAATTTCCATTCTCACGTTTAAAGCGATGCGTAAACTGAAACTGTCGCCTCAAGAGCTTGAAGCCGCGGCGCGAGCGACTGCAGATCCTGTTAAAAGGGCGAAACAACTGGAAGCGGTCCGTCACTACGGGTTTTGGTATGTGCAGAAGGCCGACGCAAACACGTTCAAAGCGCTATACTACAAGAGTAAGCTTGGGCCGAAGTCGTTCTTTCAAGCGGTAAAGCAACAAATGACTACCGAAGAGCGACAGGCTTACCTGGCTATGGCTAAGCGCTACCGATCGTGGGTGGCAGACAATAACCTGAACTACTTCTAGTAGTACTAGTAATACTACCAGTACGAAAGAGAGGACGTGTCGTGGGTAGATGGTAATACAACAAGGAATGTGTCTGGGGATGAACGCGTCATACCTTGTACTGGTGTACAAGCTCTTAGCAGCGATATAGTGAATTTTGAACGTTCGTCGGGTACGACTTCCCCCGCTGACCTCAAGCCACCAACTTACTACACTAGCACACGACAGATACGCAGGGGTGGGCTTTACCCTTGGCTATTGCCTATCGAACAAGACTCGAGACCAAACATGCATCTGGCCTCTATTGCGCTTGTTGGCATTGTGGTTTCCAGCTTCCACCGCCACGATATGCGCCCCGTTGATAGCCTCACCGGCCGCACTTGCGGGGCTTGGAAAATAATTACTGAATGTTATTGTTCGGTCGATATACAATAGGGAGTCAATATCAATATATGAAGTATGTATTTGGTTCCACACCACGATAATACTGTGAGGCTTTACTTACACGGAATATTTACATTACCTGCCGCTAATCTACTACAGTGCGCGATACTAAGTACCTGGGACATTTTGCTGACGTCGTAGTCGAGTTCCGGATCTGCCTGAACTTCTTAAGATTGACTGCGGTAAAGGGGAGTAGCGTGAAGGAGAGGATAAATGCTGAAAATACATTATCTCGATTTCAGCGGCTTCAAGATCTAGCAGTTTCAACAACGGCGCTTAAATAAAAAAAATGAAGGCCATGTTTCTTCAGCACGGTAGGGGATCAATATGGAGTCAAATAGGAAACCCCCACCAGGAAAACCCAACTATGTACATATACATGTATTATGTGCCATATACAATGGTATTTTCTAAACCCTGCCTATCACGATGGTAAAGGTTCCTGCGCGCAATGAGTCCTGAGAACAAAAAAGAAAGAAGAGTTGGTTCAGTTTCACTTTCAAGCTCACCAAAAGCGCTGAAACGCTGAACAAAAGGCGGCTGAAAGCAATGGACGATGAGTGGGTTTGGAACCCCGAAGCTTACGGTAGCCTTATATCGGGTGCACGAAAAAAATATACGACGTGGTTTCTCCAGAGAAAACGCCAGGTGCATGAAGAAGGTTGGCTACGGTGATGATGTTTACAAACACTTAGTTGAGGGGGGGGGGGTCAGAAAACCTTTATTTGTGTTAGTATTTTTACGAACAGTTACTGCGTTCTCCTAAACAATATTCGGATCCAAAGAAAACTTGTGTATCGATACTGTAAAGTCTTCAATACAATCTCACTATCGTAACCTATGCCTTCGAAGCAGGTTTTAGAGCTCTTCACGGGTGGCAGTAAGAAAGAATCATTACCTCGCAAACATTTCTTGCTTCCGACGCGAAAAGCAGATATTTGAAGCCCATGCGCTAGTAATTTCATAGGTATAATTAGTTACCATTGAGCTGTGAGTCGTCCATTCCTCCAAGGGGTCGCACTTTGCTAAAAGACGTTGCGAGATTCATGGCTTCGGCGCGGCATGCGTTGTTAGCTGTGAGCTTCGACAACGAGATCGAAGCACTGTGTCAATTCTTGCAACATGACCTTGATGTTGCTCTTCTGAACCATGAGCCACCAGTTCTTCCGAGTGGCGATGCTCGAGTTCGAAACAGCTCGCAGTCATTATTGGAGGACCTGCTACTGTACTTGACGGTCCTAAAATTTGGCGCCACAGCAGACTCTGCGGGGGGTTCAGTTATTCTAGGTGTCGACCAGCAGATTTTGGCTCGCTGGGAACAGCATGACGTACAACTGCCGACCGGACTCGAGGTTTATATCAACACTTTGCATGGGTACATTGTAAACAACTTCGATCCGATTTCAATCGATTGCCGAGAATCTGAGGTTTTGTTTGCTTTGTGGTACTGCAGATTATTGCTGAATTGCCAGTGGGATGCTGCTACGCTATCCACGCTCAGTCGCGTCGTGAAGCGACTACAAGACCCTCGAGCTCGCCAGCGCCTCCTAGCATTTGCTTTCCAAATACTCCAAGCACCATTGCAGCACAAACCGATATTTTCTGGTCAAATATCAGAGCAAGATGTCAAGTTTTTCGACGAAGCAGTTCACCTGTTGTTACTTGGAGTGACGGACTTGTGGTCCGCTATTCGAAAAGACTGCGCCAAGACAGCTGCCGCTATTGTGTTCGATTTCTCATCCGAAATTCACATTGAGCAGTATATGGACAGCTTGCTCTGTATCGCTATCGGCTCTCGAAGTGTTAGTGCTGACAAAAGCCAGGTGACTGCTTGGACCGAGCGTGAAGGCGCGTTGCTCGCACTTTCCTTACTCCTGCGCTCCATCGAAATGGATTATACTGATGATAAATTCGCAGGCGAATCTAAAGTTTCTCAGGTTAAGGACGACATCAAGGGCGTTTGTGGTGCTCCTCGTAAGCCAGCAGTGAGATATCGATTGGGCTCTCACCAACGGCACACCTTAATCCAGCTGCCCAGATGCTTAGTTCAAACGCTGAAGCCAACAATTTATCAGTGCCTTCGCCACGACCAACTCAGTGTTCGCCAGCTTGCGGCGCAGTGTTTGGTGAAATATGCTTCTCTATGTGAAGAGCCAACACGTCTACTTATCTTTCAGGAGGTAATTAGTAAACTCAACCGCATCAACCGAGAAGACAAAATCGAGATTGATAACGCTATGAATGCTAAAGAGTTGGAACTTTTGGATGCGTTCGAAGCTGAAGGATTGCTGGACGTGCTAGCTCGGATGACTCCTTGTCTTCCGTCGAGCTTCTTGCTGAAACACTGGAAGTTTGTATTCCCGACGCTGGAGAAATATGTCGTCCACATCGCATCCAGTGTTCGACAGAAGAGCAGCACCGTTGTGCTGGCGCTGGCTAAACAATATTCGAGACGTGACAAACATCGTGCAAGTGATACCGAAGTCTCGAATACGCTGTCAGTGGCTGGCGAGGCTTCCTTAAAGCTGATAATCCAGATGCTGCTTTCGCTATCTAAGCAGCGAATTGATGACAGCGACATCTGTTGGCAGCAAAAGGAGGGTCGACTTCTGAGTATTGATGTCCTCATGAACATTCTGGGCGAGAGTCTCCTGTTGTGTCAGTGTGAAGCGTGTAAATTGTTGAAATGGAAGCCAGAACCAACACAGGTTCACCGTCGGCTATCCGGCTCGCTTGCTGACACAAAAACAATTCTCTGGGCGCATGACCAAGCTCAGTCGGCCACATGGATTCTAGGTGGGGATGAAGCGGAGGGGCAGCCAAGTATTCTCACAGAAAATAATCACGACAAATCGGGCCATTTGTCGCTTGTTCACGCTATTGGCATGTGGATCGAGAAGAACAGTGAACAAAATGGTCTTCCTGCCTCGTGCAATAAATTCTGGCAGCAGGTCCTCAGTGGATGTATCACGCAGACGAAAGAGGCTTTCGAGTCCACACAATTTGAGCTTCGCAGAATTTCTCGCCAAGTTCTTCCTGGCCTTATCAGGCTTGTAATTTGGACGGATCAGTTGGAATTCCTAGTTTTGACGCAACTTGCAACACCATCCGCGGAATCATCGTGGCCTTGGGAATGTGTGAAGTACATGCTGTTACATTTACGATATCAAGAGGAAAGCATTGCAGCTCTGGGTGGGAGGTTTGCGAGTTCTATTTCTCAAAGGTTGGCGGTCAATTGGAAATTTGCGTGGAGCGGTATTACCGCTTTGGAGCGCATCACGAAGAACTGCACCACCGACGTGGACACCATCGTAGCTCAAGTGGAAGTAAAATTGATTGCGTTCCTCAGCTTTGGAACATTGGCTGGCTCACCACGACACGTCACTCGGCTTTTGGACAGTGCTTTGCGATTAATTCACATACAATTGCCCGAAACCATGCAACTACGAACGCTGACGGAAGCACAGCACGCATCCTTAAGCAACACGAACTCGCTGGACCGACAATTCAGCATGTTCATGGTGCCAATATTTCCTGCAGTTGTCACAGTTCTCCAATACCTAGCCAACCGCGACGAAGGCGTAGGTTCCAGTACCAATGACATGGATCAGTCACACGAAGATGATTTATCGTGGAGTTCTCGGTGGCTTTGTCTCGAACGGATCATGTTGGCATGGCTCTCATGTGATGACATGTTCCGGTGGATCACACTTAACAGGTTCGAGGCCCAACTCCTGCTCGTGGAAAGCCTCAGTGGCATTCTTCGTTTCTCGAAAACAGATTTATCGCCTTCTGATGAAATTGACGAAGTTGACAGAATCCTGCAGTGCCTTACAGTATTTTCCACTGTGCAAGCAACGAAAGATGCAGTCTACAGCAGCTTGGTGGAGATATATCTGCGAATGTTGTTACGATTAATTAAGATAGGTAACTGTGACACGGCGAAGGTGGTCGTTGCCACTACCCAACTTTACAGCCGTCGACAACAATACCTAGCGATACCTGACACAAAAGCAAAGCCTGTCGAAGGTAGCTCGACTTGTCCGGATGCGGAATCGTGGGACGATTGGGATGACACTGAGGGTGAAATTCAGCCAGCATCTCCTGCCGGTGAAATTCACGAATCTCATGACTCGCTCCTGCGCGACATGTTCTTTCAGGAGGTACTGAAGTCCCTCGATGTCACCCAGTTACGCATGTTACGTGAAGTTGCACGTGCAATTCCGAATCTGGCCGGGGTGCAAGGTGTCCCAGCTCAACACGTCACAGGAATGCAGCAGCAGATTGAAGCTTGCCTGCGCTAGCCCTGCTGACCGCACCATCACCGGTTAAATGCGTATATTCATCAAACATGCACCTGCGCATTGCTTCTTTCGCAAATACTTGCAAACACTGCCGTAGAAGCCACCTAGGTCCCGAAATCCAGACTCAATGCACTCAGTCTACCATGTTCCACATCCACATGCAACGTGCTAGTGCTAATATCACCACAAGAAATGACAGTGCGATCTCCCACGTCAGCATCTCTTCTAGCAACCCTTCTGATCTTCCCACGTGTCTCTCCACTTGCGGGTTCACATTCTCCATGTCGAAATCGTCCTGTGAATGACCCTTCGTCTCATGTACGTCTTCAGTCGAATGTACTAATGACTCTCCAGACGTCCGAAGCTCTTCATCTCCACTGCTTTCATCCAGAATACTCCTTTCTGGTTCGTAGTCGCTCGAGTCCAGCCTCCTTTCTCGCGGTCCGTCACTTGTGAAGTAGTCCGTGATAACCTGGTTCGATAGCAAATCCTTCTCGTCCGGTAGCAGCACAGTCGTCCCGAGAGCTTGGTCGGTCGCATCCATCTCGTTTTCTTGCACGGATACGGTCTCGAAGCTGCTCGAGTCCATTCGGTCGACCATTTCCAACCTTGCTTCTCGCAGATTGGTGATCGACGACTTCTCCTGGTGGTCGAAAGCCGTCAGTGACAGTTCCAACCGTCGCAGTAGTGAATCTGCTTCAAGATATTACACTCTTCCCACGTTGAAGTGACCCTAAGTTACGGGCTGGGGATCAATTCACGTCCCGTATTCCCGACTGGCGCAGCACGGATGACCACTCCGGGACGAACGCTCCGCTTCGTGCGTGGGTCTAGCGGCCATGGTGCAGCAACACACCGATTTGCCGTCGTTGATGAGCGATCTGTGGAGACTGAGGAGCCTGAACTAAAACGGGCACGCGTTGATGGGGCTTCGGTTGTCGAAGTGCGCCTTGTTGAGCTCATTCGAGACCTTGACGAAGCTAACGAAGACAATGACAAGCACTACGGACTGTTCGTGTGGCCGTCGGCTCTCTTATTATCTCGGTTTATCGCCCGCGAAGCAGATCGGCTTTGTCGCGATAAAATTGTGCTGGAATTGGGCTGTGGCACAGGGCTCCCGTCCATTCTGGCTGGACTGTGTGGAGCCACGAAGGTTTACCTAACCGACCGAGCCAACGCTGC
Source organism: Phytophthora cinnamomi (assembly GCF_018691715.1). NCBI lineage: Eukaryota > Oomycota > Peronosporomycetes > Peronosporales > Peronosporaceae > Phytophthora > Phytophthora cinnamomi. The sequence continues at coordinate 311,516 of NW_027151065.1, read as the reverse complement.
CGACGTCCAGCTGAATGCAGAAGCCAACATCAAGTTGAATGATCTACAAGGTCGCGCCGAGTTCATCCCATTGACTTGGGGAATATGCACGTGTCAGACGACATTATCGCCATTTTCAAAACTGTTCAAGTCATTCTCGCCGCCGACTGCTTCTACCAATCTGAAGGTAAGCACTTCGACAGCTCTCGAAATGGTCTATTCCGCCTCACACCTGAGTATACGTTTACTATAGATTTTGAGAAGGTGACCGCTACTGTCGCCCTGATCTTCCGCTGCAGCGCGTCGACTTGCTGCAGGTTCTTCTTCACCTACCAACTGCGCAGCATCCACCGCTCCATCGCTCCGCTTCTATCTCGTTGGGGGTTGACAGCCAAGTCCCTAGACAAGAGCGAGCTGTTAAAAGACGTCGATGACGTCTCACCGCCAGACTTTGACAGCGTCTACCTCTACGAACTCCAGCAAGCATGAAAATAAAGCACACAAAGGGATGGCTCAGCTTCGCCTTTTATCTTCTGTCTCTCACAGCTCCTACATGTATCACTGTTTTCCCACTAACGGGATCTGTCCCTCCAACGATCTAGAGAACATACGCGTGGGGCTCTCGCAGCAGTCTCTTCAGCCTTTAACATGGGAGGTTCAAGTCGCTATTCCCCTCCTCAGATGGATCCCTAAAACGAGTGAGACCGTGGGGCTTTAGCGTCCACCCGTTGAAATCGGACCACCACAACACGAAAACGCAGCAAATTAAAGGGTTTTCCTCACTCGAACTCGAGAGTAACATCACGTCCTCATCCTCGCCATCCACAGCTAAATAGCTTCCAACCAACATACACACAGAGGTATCCATCGTTCATGACCCAGCACCTCCTTCTAGAAAATGCTCTCTTCAAATCGCAGCGTGCCCTCTGCTCTCTCATTGGCCGAAACTCCACCCATTTACCGGCCAATCGCGCGCCGCTGTGTATGTGGCCGAGCTCCGCCGCACGCACACCCAAATCTTCCAGGAAGCGCGTCATGTTCGCCCGCGTTGCCCGCGTCGCCAGCCTCTCCGCCGCCCGCCGCGCGCCGTCCGTGGCGCTGCGCGCTCTGCAGACCCGCGAGAAGTCGTCGCTGGCGTCGGTGCTCAAGGTGCGGCGCTAAACTTCGCCCTAAACCCCACTGGAAAGATCTAACGTTTACGCTAATTGGCAGCGCGAGGTCGACGAGGAGAAGGCCAACTGCTTCGAGGAGCCGGAGCTGGAGGACCTGCGCCTCAAGGTGGAGTCTGTCTTCAAGCTGCAGGAGGCCCCCGGCTGCATGGACGTGCTGCTGCAGGGCTCCGTGGGCGAGGACTCGATCAAGATCAAGTTCAACGCGCAGGACACGGTGGAGCTCGAGGAGGACGAGGAGGACTACCTGGAGGACGAGGAGGGCCACCAGGAGGCCAGCTACGACGAGGAGGACGACGACGAGGAGGAGGAGGACGAGCTGCCCGGCGTGCGCTTCACGGCCGACATCACGCGCGACAACAAGGGCCTGCAGTTCGACTGCGTGGCCAGCAGCAACCTCACGGTGGAGCGCGTGCGCTACCTGGCCAACTTCGCCAAGGACGCCGAGGACGAGACGCTGTACTTCGGCCCCAACTTCATCGACCTGGAGCTCGACGTGCAGGACCACTTCTACAGCTACCTGGCGCAGCGCAAGATCGACGACGAGCTCGCGCAGTTCATCACGCAGTTCGCCGACCTCAAGGAGCAGCGCGAGTACCTCGCCTTCCTCGAGGACGCCGAGGGCTTCGTCAAGCACTAAACAAACCTACGCAGCTCGTTATGATGATGATGGTGTTTGCATAGTCTGCTTGAGGCCCAGGACCCCCCGCACAAAATAAACAGTTGTTAGAGCCTCACTGCCATGCCGCTATGGCATTTCAAGTCGCAGACTGCCGTCGCTATTGCTGCTGTTCGTTGTGTCTAACCTTGCATCCGGGACATGACGCTCTGCATGAGTTGCGAGACCTTGGGGTTCGACATGTGGCGCATCGCCGCGGACGGGCCCTCGCTGTCCACGTCGCGGAAGAAGTCCTGCAGATCCGGGTCCGATCGCGCCGCCACGAGCTCGGGGCTGTTCATGAGGCCGCTCATGTCGGGCATGCCGCCGGCTCCGGCACCGGGAGCAGCGCCGCCGCCGCCACCGCCGAGGTTGCCCATCAGGTTGTTGAGCATGTCGGGGTTCTGCATCATGTTCTGCGCCATCTGCATCATTTGCGGGTTTTGCATCATGCTCTGAGCCATCTGCATCATCTGCGGGTTGTTCATGAGGTCGGCAAGGCCGCCGCCACCGCCGCCGCCCAGCATGCTGGCCAGGTTCGACAGGTCTGGCATGCCTCCGGCGCCGCCAGCAGGCGCTGAGGCCGACGCAGCGGGTGTGGACTGCACCTGGCGACGCTTGCGCTCCGCGTCAGCAAGGCCGTCGCGGCAAGCAGCGTTGGTGCTGTCCACCTCGAGTCCACGGCGGAACGTGTCGATAGCGCCGTCAAAGTCCTTGAGCTGCACCTGGGCGCTGCCCATGCGCGAGTACGCCTTGACGTACGACGGCTTGAGCGCGATCGACTGCTCGCAGTGGTCGATCACCTCCGTGTACTTGCCCAGGTACGTGAGCGCCGCCGCCAGGTTCGAGTGGTAGATGTGGGACGACGGGCCGTCGGCCGAGAGCTGCAGCGCCTCGCGGTAGAGCTTGGCGGCTCCCTCGTAGTCCTGGCGACTGAGCGCGGCGTTGCCCTGCGCCTTGACCTCCTCGGCTTTGGCCTCCTTCTCCTCCTTGGACAGCTCCGGCTTCACGTCGCCGAATTTCTCCTTGAACTTGGCCAGCGCCTTGGTGGTGCGCACCGCGTGCTCGCTGGAGCCGGGGGCCGCGCCCTTGAAGAAGCCCTTGGCCTCCAGCTTGGCCACCCACTTCTTCCACAGCTCCGGGTCTGCCACCAGAGAGTAAAAGCCATCAACCAGCCAATCAGCACCTCCCCTGCAGCCTATAAGACAAAATATGCAGCCCACGCACGCTTCTGGACGACGGGGTCCTCGTCCACGGCCGCCTCCTGGGCCTCGCCGCGCGTGCCCGTCTCCAGGTTCAGCGCCTTGAGCCCCGCCGCGAAGATCTCGTCGAACGAGGCCTCGCCGTTCACCGCCAGCTGCCGCTTCTGCTCAGCGTCGCGCACGTCCATGCCGAAGGCCTCGCTAAGTGATAAATAAAATAAAAATAAAATATTTCGGTGAGTGGAAGATAAAGGTGGAGCTTTCTCGGCTCGTAGCGGGAGCTGGAGAGCGAGACTCACGTGAGCCGGGTCAGCGCCGCGTCTACTTCTTGGGCGTCCACACCCTCGCGCGTCTTGAGCGCGTCCACCCACGCCAGCGCGTTGAACAGCGTCGCCTTGCTGGCCTCGTCCATCGTCGTCACCACAAGTGAATCAAATTCTCCCCTTCGGTTCTGGAACCAAAACTCGTCAAGCTCGCTGATTGGTGAAAAGTGTATCCATTCGCACTCGACCAATCACAGACCAGCGTATCTAATAGATCGCAGCACTTCAACTATTAGGCATCGTTATCGTTAGACACATGGCTACATTTAGCAAGGATGGAGGAGGAGGCGGTGGCAGCTAATGAGGCGGCGATCCAGGAGCGGCGCCACGAGATCCGAACGAGTTTGAGGGCCGTGGAGAACTCGCTGCGAGAAGCTGGGGCCGTGACGGATGGCTACAATAGCGCGTACCTGCTGGAGTCGACCACTGCACATTGGGACAACCTCCCGTCCGGCGCACTGTTCCGTCGACAGGCAGAGCGCGTGTCCGACGTGGCGCTGGCTCGCTCTGCTGCGCTTCGCTTTGACTTTGACGCTCCAGACGCAGTTCGGTATCACTGGAGAGTGACACCGTTGGGCGCGGACAAATGCCGTCGCATTTGGAGGCTGTTTGATGCGGATGAGGACGAGGTGTGGACCCATCGAGAGTTCCTCGAGTACATGGCGGCGTTGAAGTATTCGGCAGCCTCGCCCGAGATGAAGGCGTTTGAGGATAATGCAGAGGTCTGGAGGATGTACATGAGCGACATGTGCGAGCTGGACGAGGACGGGGGCCTCACGTTCGACGGCTTCGTCATGTACCGAGAGCTCATTGAAGACGAGCAGCCCTTGGCGCGAGATTTGAGCTTGTTGGGTATTCCATTGGAGTGGGAAGAACTGGAGAGGGTCGAGAGTATTAAGCAGCTATTCGATGAATATGTGGATGATCCGTCGGGGAACGTGACGGCCAGAGCTGCGCAGTACTTGTTGGCAGAGATCGGATTAGTGCTAACGAGTGAAGAGACGACGGAGATCATTGAGAGGAGGTACCAGCTTGAGCGCTGTCTCCGCTTTGTACATCAGCTGAAGCGTACGTTGCGGCTGTTTGGGTACCGTCAGAAATCGACGCTGCGATTTACGAACGAAGGTCTAGGGAGAGATGAACGCGGTCACATCGAAGAGGAGTCCAAGATCTGCAAGGCTGGACTGCTGAGTCTTGTGTTCTCGTCGTGGAGCCCCGCAGTGAAAACGGTGAGTGACTGTGCTTGTGTCGCGATTTCGCCTTGTCTTTTCCTGATAAATGTTGTCGTACGCGTGGTGTTGGCAAAAGCGCTGGTGTAGATTCTTATTACAGTGTCGATTGCAGTCGTTTTGTGCACTGAGGCGCCTCAAGCGGCGAGCTCAGTGGATCTTCACGTGTATTCGCCAAGCTGCAGCCACTGGATTGTTGGCTTCGAGCTGTCTACAGTCCCGTACCCCTGGGGCCGATCGTGGAGACTACCTACTGAAGGTGGACGTTGGACCCAAGTTTTCCACTAACGCAACGATCCACCTTACTTATAATTCGGATGCTGACTGTGAGTAAGAACTATTGTTCCGATCAGTGTTGGCAAAACTAATCCACTCCATTCTGCGCTGTTCGATGCTTTTAGCTGCTGCTGCGCTACATGAGTTAAAATATCTGGAGCGAGGCGCCGAGTGTTTCCTGTACGTCGACTTCACTTGCCGAAATGGCACGAAAGGTTCGTTCGCTAGAACCTATTCTGTGTAAATTCAGAAACTTGACACCTTGGTATGTTGTACTGGTAGAAAGCGATGGCCAACTGTTGGTCGAGCGACTAACTTGGTTTATTGGCGAGTTCTTTCGAGAGCACATAGAGACACTGCCGTACTTTCATCGATGGTTTGTCACGCTGCCCACAAAAATCCAACTGCGCTTGGGACCAACTAGCAGCGGGGCTGCTGGAACATCAGCGATGGTAACTCGTCTTGTGATTCTCTTCACTGGTAAGATGGACCTGTATCAGGTGATGCAGACGCTGGGCTTGCCGTCATCGATGCAGTTTGACCACCTCATACAGCGATTTTCTCTGCGCTGGCTGTGCAGCCACTCTTTGGAGGATCTCCTTGTCACAAAGAATCTCAACCTTGGGTCTCAATGGTCTTGTCGGACCCAAGTGGATTTGCGGTTAAATCGGCAAGCGTGGGCCCAAATTTTTGATCAGATCGCACACCAACTCGACGCGGAGCTGGCACATGAGCGCGAAGATGCTAAGTATATAGCTCAAGTGAAAGCTGAACGGGAGCAGAAGAAAAAGAAGTCAGTGGTGCCGAATTTCCGGCGTCAGTCGAAGCGACCAGACAATCAGCACGACGCAGAGCTGCCAAATGCAGGCAACAATGCCGAAAGTCGTCAAAACATGTGGATCAGGTCTCTTCGATGTTTAGCTTTTCCACTCAAACATTCGCAACAGCTGAGCTCGACTTGGGCGTTCGCCAACTTGGGAACAGCATTCCGCGAAAACCAATGGCTTTACGGTGTTCTTTTCTCCCTCAATGGCATGAACTGCTCAAGCGAGTGCTAGAAACTCCAGGTGGTCTGGCCGCGGAGTGGAAAGCGGCGGGTGAGTCGTTGCGAGCCGAATTTGCTGACACCAACTATGCGAAGGCTGGGGCGACTCGTCCTGTCCTCGGACACCACACAGCGTCACGGGTGGCAGGGTCGTCTACAGAATTTACTCTTGCACCCTTATCAGCAGCAGCGACGAAGGCCCCGCCAAGTGCGAGACTGGCTGAGCCGCCAAAGCTGACAGCACGGCAAAGCCATATTCAGCATGAGCCGAGCCAACCCACCAGCCGCACGGCCGAAATACCAGAGGATAAAACCACGGAAGACCTGTTGCTGGAGTTCTACGATTTGTGTGCTCGGCACCTGCAAGGAGTACACGTCGTGCGAGCTGAAGCTGGCACGAGTGGGGTCACTTGTGTGCTTGAAGGCTGGAATATCTTCAGCTTGCTGCCTAGAATTCACCAAGGTCAGCTTGTCAAGAAGGCTTCTTTGATTCGATCGGGCGCGTTCTCCTCGCGGCAGCCGCTTTCCAGCCGAAGCATCCCAGGGCTGTAGAACTATTATATCGGCAGCGGAGTTTACAGCAAAGAGACGGGGTATACGACACGATGAGGCTAATAGGTAGATCAGGTTGTATTCTCAACAGAACTATCCACGCCGACAGATAGTTGGTGCTGCCCTTCGGAGAAAAAAAAAAAGGTAAAACCCCGAGGGCGGTTTTCTTCATCATTTCTACCTCTCGTTGTCAAACGCACAAACTACTACTACTACTATGTAGCACAAGCAGTGTCCTTTGCAACAGAGCTGCCCTCGCGTGTACGGTGCTGCAACTACCGGCCACCAGCGGTCTCGGCCAAAGCGCCATCTCGCTGAGATTTGAATTCTGCCGACAAACCGGGATGAATGCCGCACCAAGGCAGAGCAGTAGCAAGGCGGTGTTGGTCTTGTGCTGAGCGGGCATTACTCTGTGATATCGGAGATCAACCAGTATTGAGTATGTGAATATGCAGAGGTTGGAAGGCGGATGGTCAGTGTAACTATGACAAAGTGTAATGCTCACAGAAGGAGGAGAGACCAAAACGGTCCTCGCCCCTTTCACGAAATACGGAATTAGTTATCTTCACTCCAACGCCAGTGCGCATGCCACGCTACAGAATAAGAATACACGCAACGCTCCCAAAACCCGCGGCAGCTCCTCCTCCTTATGAGGTAAAATCGATACTGAACGATACGAGGAGACAGCGGCACTTCCATTGGACGGGAGGCGTGCTTCATTTCACTTGAAATTTGTATGTGGGCATACCCTCCGATGATTGGTCAACCAAGACAATCTTTGATTGGCCAAAGCAAGGAGCAATCTGATTCGCAGAAAGGGAAGTGTAAACTACACTTTTGGTTTACCATTTTGTTACGCGCGATGACGCAAGATCGGCTGCAGATACTCGACGTCGACGTGTCCGTGCAGGCTCCCGCTCGCACGGGAGCTCCAGTCCAACTCAGTGACAATCAATCGATCGCCGTATGCGATACAAACCGCGTAGTTGCGATCGCCAACGGCCGCTTCGTCGACTTGTACGGCGCCAGCAACAAAAGTTTACATCCGTTCACGTTCCTGCACCAAATATCGCTTGGGGACCACGTAACTCGCTCCCAAAGACCATCCTTTGACGGTCAACACAATGGCGATAAACTTGACCGGAGTGTGGTGGTGGCTACGTGCGTGGCGTTCCCTGTTCCTGGTTTTCTGCTTGTCGCCGCTTTCGTGGAAGTTCCAGACGCTGAAATATCGGGAGACGGTGATGCGGTTGAACCAACTAGAGCGACTTTCCTGCTTGGTTTCCGGTTATATGCGGGGTCGGCGTCTCAGTTTGTTGGCGTTGTGGATGGTTCCACCCCTCGGCAAACGGCAACGACTGTGCAGGTTCATTTCAGCTTCGTGGAACCGGTCGTGGGCAATGCGGGGAGGGGCATTCGGTGTCTGCAGCCTTGTCGGCGTGAGATGACGCCTGACGGAGGAGCAGTGGATGTGCTCTTTGATCACTCGAATGTGGTTGGCGTGTTTAATTGGAGAGAGCGATTTAGTGACAGGCAGGTTTGCTTGGCGCGCTTGAAGCAGCAACCGCGAACGTTGGTTGTGGCAGAGCGCAGCAGTGATGGCCGATATCTTCTAGTTGGCGACGCTGGAGGAAGACTATCACTGCTAGACTTTCGAGATTTCCCGTGGGTAGGGTATGGGATATCTTCGAATGCGCAACAATTACGAGGCAAGCGGCTCGAACTTGGTGTTTGCTCTCGCTCTGGGGTGATAGCGCGCGACAACCCGTTCGAGCATGTGCGGCTTGTCCATTCGACAGCAGGCTCTGACTCTAGTTGCGCCCATACAAGCCTTCGTTGGTGGGTCTGTGGTGTGCGCAATGAACAGAAACAATTTGTTCTTGCTGGTAAGCAAGACGGGTCTCTAAGTGTACGTGTCTGGCTTATTTGACAGTCTACTATGAGAAAGTTAAGTGATGGTTGTGGTTCAACATTGCACAGGTGCTCAAGTTCATCAAAGAAAATAGCGATACTGACTTCAATGTCCAGCTCAAAATGATTCAGGTTTGTCGAGGCGTGTATATTAAATCCCTTTACACCCCTTACTTATAATGTTACCGCAATACGTTAGATATACCCAGGCTTGGTTTCGGGCACTCATGATTCCATACGAGACATTTCAGTGCCAGTGAGGTCTTCGGCCACAGCGACGAACGATGATTTCTTTGAGTTTTGCACAGTTTCGGAAATGCGTTGGAGGACGTGGCGAATAAAGGTTGAACATGCGCCCCAACGATATCGCATGCAATGGCCGTCGCTGAAAGAATCGCTCGGTTTCCCAGCATTCGCAGTAAGTTTGCTATAATACTGTGCGTATACAGCAGATGCATGCTGACTAAAGTGCGTATGTTGCTGTCTGCAGCTTCGGGTCAGTGCGTTCAAAGATTTCACTGTGCTGCCAAACTATGGTGAATTTTCGAAACTTTTCACCGAAGCGTTGTCAGATTCAGCTCCGGATCATATCCCTCGGTCACCGATCTGGTTGATAGTAGCCGATGATCGTCTACAAGTCGTTGGATTGGTGACGAAAGCCCCCGCTGTAACAGCGTCCGACTCAGAAAGCAATCCAAGTGAGAAGAACGACTGCGACAGCAGCGACAAACAGAGGGTATGCGAGGAGATGCAGGAAGAAGTATCAAACGTTGATCACACTGAACGAAGCGAAGAGGAGCAGCGTCGCTCTGGGCCCGCAACACTTCAAGAAAGGTACAAACTTCCCCCGATGGAGTGGAAGACGAGAACCTCCGCACTAGGGGATCAAACCAGCCCGAATAGTCCACCTGATCAGGGAGGTGACGCACCCAGCACTGCACGAACGTCAAAGCTCAGTCGTGTCGACTACAACAAGCGTGTTGCTTCCGTCATCCAGCGTGTCGAGGCCTTGAGTGGCGTCATGCAATCGATGCGTACGTCTTTTCAGTTGTTCTCAAATGACGTTCAGCAGCATATGAATCTCATTTCGGAACAGCTCGACGAGGTTAGTCGCCGACGAGTCACGGAAGAAACGGCCCAACCTTCTCGAAGCAGCTGAAGGCGAGCTCACATACTGGTTGCTCCGTCAGAATCGAGGCAGAGGTCATGGAGAAAAGCTACCTTCAAGCCCAAGCCGAAATGGCGCGCTTTGGTGCTGGAAGTGGATCCCAGGGAGGCATGGAGAGGCCCAATAACCAGACACCTTCACCTGTGATTCCGCACGTGGTAGACAAATACGACCCTGACCACCCAGACGCCGACTGGGGAGGCTACGTTCGCCGTTCGGCCAAGAAGCGTTTCTACACGAATCAATCCTCTGCCAAAGACGTAAGTGGTGTCGTGGGGCTGTTTGAAAGATCATAATACACTAACCGACTGTTTTGCGTAGAATTTGACCTACGACGAGAAAGGTGGCATCGTGCCGCGTGATCCGGCCGACAGCTCCTCGACATCAGGAAAGAAACTGTTTGAGCCGAAGCAAAACTCTTCGGGTGATCAAGTCCCTGGCATTCCCTTCCAGAGCGCTGTCTATCAAGTAAGCAGGCCTGTATTCAGCATATTTGAACGTACATTAGCGTGACGGATTTTTTTTTTTTGCCTACAGGTTGGTCCAGGGAATAATGTAGGCTGCAGCGACTGGAAAACGTAGGTGACACCTCAATAGTTTAGGAAGATATTGGGATTGTAGTTACGCGTATCTCAATGTGAATCTAGATCGTACGCGTTGCAAACGTCAATGGAGGCGACACCGAAAGATAACTATGTACTCGGCACACGGCAGAATTCGCAGCACAAACGCCATGTGGCCCCAATGGTAAACGTCACTTAGATGCTTTCGTTGAGGTGACGTAGAAGCCTTCTAACCCGACAACTATCGTGTAGTATGAACAAGGTCGAGGAGGACGACAGAACTCAGCACGGGCCCAGTCTCCTTCAACTCCATGGGAAAGTGGCCAAGGCATGCCGCCGCCATTAAGCGGGAGTTGCAGCAGCGGGTCGCTATCAGGTCGTCGAATCGATTCGCGTCGATCCCTACTTGCGGGAATTGGCAAGCTTGTTGCTGCTGAGGACCTTAGCGGAATACTCCCGTGAGTTTGCAAGCGTTCTCCATTGATCATAAGCAAACAACTCTGAATGCGTGGTGATTTCTAGGCCCGAGCGACACTTACCGGAAAGCTACACAAACCCTACGTCCAAGACGCTTCTCGCCGAGAATTAGTGCGTTGAACTTGGCAAACTGAGAGCGTTGATACATAAAACTAACTCATTGCTTTTATTTGTTCTCGTAGCCATGGAACGACGCTAGGATACACAGGCCGTCGGAAGTACTAAGAGGCGCGATATGGAACGTGATGAAGCGAGTTAATCCGTTAACAACAACAAGAATTTGTCGGGTAAACCCCTCCTTGTGCCAAGGTTACATCGAGTGCATGTCGATCCGAAACGCCACGAGACTGATGATAGCTCCCAGTAATGAAAGCGCACCTCCGACGAACACAGGTAGCGCGTACCCCAGCGAAGTCTCCACCAGCGCAGCACCCACCAAGAAATTTAGCAGCTGACCAACGCAATTGGCTGAGTTCACAGCGCCAACGTACATGCCAACGTGAGCTGAATTCCCAAACACGTGAATGATGATAGGGACGATGAGCGCGAAGATCGTAGCCTGAGTGATGGATGTCAGGACAACGATCAGCACATCCAGAGCCACAACCTTCGTGAACGCCATGACCATCAGCAGAGCCTGCGGGATGCACGCAACTGTGATGACCCAACGCGCGCCGAGACGATACACTAGGACCGGGAGGACCCACGAATACAGGTAGCCGAGCACGTTGAAGAGCAAATCTGCCAGTCCACCGGCAATCTGAACACCATTGTTGTAGTGTTCTTGGTCCTCCGTGCAGTGTGTGTGTTCGCAGACATCCGCGTTAGTTGAATTGCCGCCAAAGACTTCGATTCCAAAAAATTGACCCTTGTTGCCGTTGTAGGCTGTAAAGCCAAACTGGATGCAGAAAAGCACGAGGCAGTAGATCGTCAATGTACGAGGCAGCGTCTTGAGACCATGGTAAATGCAGGAGAACGCTTCGCCAATGCGCTTCAAAGTGCTAAGAGCTGTGTCGCCTGAATTCAGCTCCACATCCTTCGATGTCAGAATCTGTTCTTTGGCGAACACGCAGACGGCCCCAACGGAAGTCAACATGGTCACTGAGAGCATGCCGAGGAACCAACGTAGCGTCAAGTGTGCCGCACCGAAGATGTAGATGTAGCCAGCCACCCAAATCGAGCCGAGGGTTGAACTGGCCTGTCCGATGCTTGCTCCTAGCGTTTGTCGGTCGCCAGCAAAGTCTGCGATAATAAGGAACGCTGGCGTTTGCACCACGTTCACGGTGATATCCATCCATGTGTAGAACAGAATCGTGAGCCAAGCGGTACATGGACGGTTAGTTCCCGAGTCACCAAAAAGTTCCCCCAACTCACGCGTGAACCCCATCAACGTCCAGCACACCGCACTCGTTACAGCACCATAAATCAAGAACGGGCGGCGTCGACCCCACTTGAACGTACTACGATCGCTGAGAACGCCAATTGTCGGTGCCACGAGGATGCCCGACAGCGGGCCGATCAGTTGCGTTAGCTGCACGGCAAACCGTGGTAGCAATGTGCCGAGATACGGCCCGAGAGCCGCCCATTGCGCCGACCAAGCCATGTTGGTAGCCATTCGAGGCAGAGCAAGTAGCACGAGCATCGCGACTGAGCATCCAGTAGTATGCTCGCTTTCTCCGGAGTCGTTAAGGTCGAGATGCGAGAAAGTAGATAATCTCGGAGGGTGTTCAGGCAGCCCCAACGCGATCGGTTCTCGGTGAGGCGGAGACTCAGCAGAATCGTACGTCGGCGTGGTCACATCAATCTGCGCGGTCATGATGCCGAAGAATTGCCACTGGAGATTAACGACGGCGGCTTGTTGGCAGATTCAAGAATGACCAGTCTTCAGGAAGCAGAATGCCACACCCCCAGATAGATGGAACGAACACCGGGCTTGATATGTTCAAGTTCAACAACCATTTAGTCTCACAAACAGGTCCGATCGCCATTCACGCGCGCAGGCGTCAGCGAATAATGCAGCAGCAGGAAGACAGCAGAACTCATACGCACGCACATTCGATCGGTTATCAGATCCACCTCCCTGTTCCTGCACGCGAACTACAGCATCTTGATACTCCTCACGTGTGTACTTCAGGAGGATTTCCACCCAGCGTGCCACTAAACCAATATCGCGTACCATCCAGCACTCTCCCGTGTGCTATTGTGTCCGTCCATTATTACGACGCCAGGTCACTCCATCCAATCTGCAACGCGCAGATTCAACCAAGATGCACCTGTTGAAAGAAACGTTTAAGCCGAGGCATTGGGCTTGTTGGAAGAGCGTTCTCTTGCGTCCCGCATGGCCTGCCGCATCCTCTCCTTCGTCTGCTCCTTCAGAGTCTGGAAAAACGCCATATCATCCTGCAGCTCGACGAGCAGGTCGTGGCCCATTCCGCTTTGCTGGGCCTCTCGGTAAGACCTCCTCAGCCCCTGCAGCACCTCCAGCACGTCCTTCAAGTGGTGCGTGTCTCGATCGCGCTGCTCCGTCATCCTGTGCCACTCCTGCAGCTGCATCTTGGTCTTGCCCAGCCGGATGGACTCCATGAGCTGGTCCGTGACGACCGTCCGGCAGTTGCCGCACAATTGTCCGTCGGCCGCCACGTTCTGCGTGTACGAGTTGGCGATGCCGCTCAGAATCTCCAGGTCCGTGGTCGGGTTGGCTGTGCTCTTGCCCAGGCTCGCGTTGCTAGGGTACTGCATGGGCAGCACGGGCACCAGCGTGGGCTGGCCGCCCTCGTAGAAGCCCTGCAGCTCGGCGGCCGTACCGGAGCCCACTGCAATTGCACTGGCGCCGGCCTCGGTCTGCGTCTGCGTCTGCAAGGACATGGTGGGCAGCTTCCTCTTGTTGTTGACGATGACCTGCACGTCGCTCTCCGTGGCGTTGCTGGCGCTCTCGTCGTCTTCGGTCTCGTCGTCTCCTGCTGCGGCTGCGGCAGCTCGGCGCTTGTCCGCCTGGTCACTTTCTCGGAGCAGAGACGGTAGTGCGCCATTGCTGCTGATTGTATTGGTATTATTATTATTGACAGGGTTGCTCGAAGTGGGGGCGACTACGGTACTGGCAGTACCGTCGTAGCGGCGCAGCAGCTCGATGTAGCCGCCCTTGTTGTCGTTGGCGTTCGGCCCCTTCTTGATGGGCCGCAGCCCGCGCCGGTAGCACTCGGCGCGCAGGTCGTGCGCGCGGTGCCGCTCGTACGGCTCGTGCAGCCGCCGCGGCTTCTGCGCCACGTCCGCGTCGCTCGACAGCAGCGAGTCGATGTCTCCGCCGCCGCCGCTTTCCATGTCCGAGGCCTGCTGGCTGGCTTTTGTGCTGGACGGCCTGGGTGTATACATCGACGTATACCTGTGTATACACTGAAGATGCCCTCTGATTGGCGGAAACGCGGAATGGCTACATGTATTGTATTGATCGCGCCAAGTTGAAGTGCTTGAACGGCTCGCAACGACGAGGACGAGAGTGTCTGCGCCATGATGCTGCCGGTGGCTCGCTAGACTAAAATGGGAGATAGGTCCGAGGATGACAGGCGCGTCTACGAGCAGATACGGAGGTGAGCATGGCAGCGCGAGCTAAAAGAGGCTAGCGTTGGCTCGGATCAGACGAGATGTCATACCCCTGGTGTATTTCTGTCGAGGTTCATGGTTCCCTCTCTGTCGACCACCACGTGCAGGCAGTTCTGCATCCCACACGAGCCGAGCGGAAGGAAGAGAGGAAGCAGTGATGGACCCGTTCGCAGCCATCGCCGTGGCGCCGATGGACCCGGCGGCCGAGGTGACTCGGCTCAAGGGCGAGGTGCAGGCCAAGGATGAGGCTCTCAACGCGCTCAAGGCCAAGACCAAGGCGTTCGTGGACAACATGCGCAGCCAGTTGGCCAACGAGACCAAGAAGGTGACAGCGCTCGAGGAAAAGCTCAAGCAGGCGGCGGCCCCACCTGCTCCTGTTGACAATGGCCCCTCGCAGCAGCAGCAGCAGGGCCTGACTGAAGAGATTGAGAAGCTCAAGAAGGAGACCGCCGCCCGCGAAAACGAGCTCAAGACGAGAGCCAAGTCGTTCGCGGACGCCATGAACTCGCAGCTGGAGGCTGAGAAGGAGAAATGCCGAAATCTCGAGTCGCAGCTTCAGCAAAAGACCGAGGCTCTTGCGGCGGCGAAGGCTGCTGCTGACCAAGCAAAGGAGATGGATTTCCTCGCACAGCCAGCGCCTGTTGGGTCGCACACGGACGAGGAGTTCAACGCGCTACAGTCTCAGCTGAATACAGCCAACTTCGAGATGGCAGACATACGCGAGCGTCTGCGCAGTGTGGAAGCTGAGGCGTTGCAGTCGTCGCAGCAAGCAACGAGTCTCCGTCAGGAACTCGAAGCGCTTCGTGTTTCTGCGGAGCAACAGCGCAGTCAACTGCAAGCTGAGGTTGATGCACTGAAAGCCCGAGAGATCTCGTTGACTACTGAGCTCAGCTCTCAGCAGACGCAAATGAAGGCTGAAGAGAACAGTTTGCTCGAGGCTGACATGGCCAAGATCAAGGAGCTGGGGTTCCAGCTTGAGCAGCACAAGATTGAGAACCAGCATCTCCAGAAGCAGCTATCGGACAAAGATTTCCAACTTGAGCAACTGGACAATTACCGACTTCGAGCGGATGAAAGCGAATCCAAGGTGCTTCGGAATCAAGCCGAGATCGCATCGCTTCAAAGCCAGCTACAGGCCAAAGCTGATGAGCTGGCATCGTATTCGTGTGGCAAATGCACTGAGCTGGAGGACAAGCTTGCGGAGATCACCCAGCTGTACGAGAAGGTCAACCTTGGTCGAAGCCGCAGCGACAGCTTGATCGCGGAGACGCAATCTCAGCTGGGTGAGATGCAAACTATCAAGCAGCAATACGTGGCTTCCCAGGAACGCCTGGACGACATGATGAAGCAGAACCTGAAGCTCAACGAGAAAATTTCTGAAAAGGAGATCGAGGTGTCCACGCTGAAGGCCGAGATGAAGAAGTGGAGCATGGAAATGGCTGAGCTTCAGGCGCAGCACACTACTCTGAAATCGGATAGCTCCGAACACCGCCAACGTTCCGAGTCCGTCCATGCTGAGTTCCAGAAAGCGGAGGGATCGCTGAAGGAGTTGCAAACTCGAGGCGCGCAACTTGAGAAGAAGAACCAAGAGCTGTTGGCGTCGATCGAGGCCATCAACAAGGAAAATACTGACAAGCGCCAGAAGGCGAAAGCGCTCGTACAAGCGCTAGTGAGCGAGAAGACTAATTTATTGGAGGCGAAGAGTGAGCTGCAGAAGGAGGTGAATCGGCTGCGCATGGAGGTCAACCAGCGGAATGTCGACAATGAGCAGCAGGTGAAAGAGCTTCAAGAGCAGAGCAACGAGAAGGCAGCTCAAAGTGCCTCGACCATCCAAAGTCTCACCGATGAAATTGCGTCGTTGAAGCACACGCTCGCCACTGTTCAGGAGTCCGAGAAGGCCCAGCAACGAGCAAAGGATCTCGCTGCAGCCAAGCGCGAAATTGAGGACTCGAACAAGAAGCGTTTGGCAGCGAAGGCGGAGACACAGAAGTTAGCTGCGGAGCTTGAAAATGTGCACAAGAGCCTCGACCATATCACGACGCATGTCAACGCGAACTGCACCGAAAACATACAGCAGATTGCTCTAGTCCATGGACATGTGACGGAAGCACTCGAGGTTTTGGAGAAGCGTGTTGGCATAGCTCAGAAACAACGGGCCGAAGACGACACAACCGAGATCGTTCGCAAAGCGGAGGCACTTCGTACTGGAAACGGACCGCAGAGTCCCGGAGCGAAGCGGTTGGAAGAGAATGTCTCGCGTGTCAGCGAACAGGTTTGTAGATAAAATCCCTGGATACGATGCTCGCTATCTGACTGACGGCATTGTGTTGTTCTTCAACAGATACGACAGCTTGTCGACATCACCGAACGCTTGTGTGATATCGCGGTGGAGCAGAACGAAACTAATCTCAAGGACGTGATCATCAACACGTTCACGCAATGTTTCTCGGATAAACTCACGGCGATTTACTCGAAGGCCGACGAGGCTGTGAGTCTGTTGGGTGCACACGGGCCAACGTCAGAAGGTGGTCACCCAACAACGGTTCGACCCAGCTAGCACCATGACAGCAGACAGCTCGATTATTGGTATTTGCATACTTCTATGACAAAGATTAATCCACTACCTTCCACAGCAATGCTTAGCTCGCCTCGTCACTGTCGTTTTGCTCCTCAGCGTGTTCTCCATCAACTTCTTCGATCGGAGGAGTGCGCCCGCCAGTAGATCCAGCGTCATCCTTCGACGAGAAAAGTTGTTCCACCAAATCCGGATGAGAACGGCATTTTTCCTCAAGCACTTGCATCAAAGTGTTAGACTGCTGCGTAAGCTCGCCGGTTGGAGCCTCCTTCTCCTCTTCAGCTTCTTTCGTTTCCTCGTCCTGAACCATGGTTAAGCGACGAATAATACCCTTGCTGTGCTCGAGAATCTCTTCGTGCGCTGATAACACGCTTCGACGCTCCAGCGCCGCAATCAGTACCTCCCCGCTTGCTGCTCCCTCCCCTGCGGATGGAGGGTTTTCCATGGCGGTGTGCTCCAGCAAACCTACTAGCAGCTCGGCCACATCTTCCCATACAGCCGGGAACTTAGCGCACGTCTGCAGCTTTGTCAGCTCTTCACACACAACAAGAGAGAGCAATTGAACCACTACCACATGTGGTCGTAGAGCGAGCGGGTCTTTCATAGTTGATGGTCGCCGGCGACGACCAGTCGGTCCCTTGGATTCGGTGTGCGCTTGCGGAGCAGTAGGATGCTTCGACGTGTTATCGCCGTCGAAGGAAGGCAGCTGTCGCCGGTAATACAAGAAGGGAGAGTTCGTTTCCTCTTCATCCTCTCCGAAATGCATTGCTCCACCGGAATATTTGGGTCCACCGTCATTTAGCAAATCAAAACCGACAGGAACAAGCCCGTATCGAAGAACATCCAACCAGGCGATGGCCTTAAATGATCGTTCTGTCCCCGCGTGCTCGCGGAGCATATGCTTTAACCCCTCAATGGCGGCAACAACAATCTCGTTGGACAGTTCTTGCTTGATCTGGTTCAACAACAAATGTCTCGATACGACAGCCATCCCGCCCAAGAAGCGCAAGCGCTCTTCAACGTAATTGGTTGCATCAGGACGCAGCGTGTCGAACATGAAAAGCAGCAGATCGAGGGGGCGTGATGGCGCCCATGAGTCATGTGGGTCGCGAGCCTTCATCGCGAACATGATCATCTTCGTGTAGCAATCACTGATGAGAATGTCGTTCCCGTCTCCATTCCAGATCTTCTCCGTCACAAGTCGCTCAAGTAGTCCGAAAGCACGCGAGGCCGCGTGTGGCATCCCAACAGACCAGCTGATTAAATTACAGATCGTTAGCCAGTCCATACGAGAGTAGTGAAGGTTGCTGGGTTGCACCAATGTTACATATCGATCCAATCCGCACATAATTGACGTCAGGAACGGTCGAATGAGCTCGTCGTCACCGCTCATTTCCATCAAGGTGCTCAGGAAGGTTATCAATAACAGTCCGTTGGCTTCGCTACGAGTACGCGTCACCCAGGCAAACAAACCGTTGATCGACTTGTGCAGCAAGAAGCACGCGTTTTCGTACGTGAGTCCACTAGGACTGTGGTTGGTGAGTAGAACTGGCCGCAAAAACTCCAAGATTTGGGTGTAGTGAGCTTCTAGCACTGCAGAGATTCCATCTTCATCGTCTGCCCCTCCATCAAAGAGAGAGCCGCTCAGTGCAATCACTTGACTCAGCAAGTGTTCAAATAAAACGCAACCCCCTTGACTGAGCGAGAGTTTTGTGGATCTCTTTCGGTCCTTTGGTGACTCCTTATCATCCGGTCCTCTCAGCACATAAAGTATTTCATCATGGAGAGCTTCAATAACTTCAGCCAGAGCACGGGACGGTAAACTTGCCACGTCTTCCATCAAAAATTCAAGACGGTACGGTTGCAATGTCGTTCGGATCCATAAATCGGTGCCAAAATCACCTCTCGGATCGTGTTCACCGTCCGATGGCTGCTTCTTCGGTGTCTTACCCTCAATCACAAGGTCTTCGGTGTGCGACGCTAGCTCAGCTGGACTCAGTTGATACTGCTCGAAACCAGGAGACAGATGCGATTTGGTCGGTGTAGAAGATCCCGGCGTAGAGCCGCCAAGGTTGGAGTCGAGTGCTGACAACAGCCAAGCAACACCACTGAAAAAACCACCAGAATCGCCGTCACTACCATCCAGGTCTTGAGCACTAAGCGCAATCCTCCTTTCTAGCTCCTCCTTGTTCTGGTACACCAAGTCAATAAACTCCAACCGTTCATCTGGAGTCATAAGCTCTAAACTCATCTCATCACTGGGGTACAAAATCCTAGACGGCAGAACGTGGAACTCCCGTAAACCGCTTACGACATGGAAGAAGTACTTCCACGAGCGACTGTGAAGCGCCAAACTGCACGTGCTGACGATTTTTAGCACGGCTGCCGTCGCGACGGGGGAACTTTGATTGTCGCAATACACCCAGATTCCATTCTCACGGCCATTGTATCCCGCCGGATAAATGTCTGACGATAGCAGTGCCGTGTATTTGCAAAGACGGATAAATAGTGCGTTGCAGTGCTCTGCAAGCGACAAATTGGATGCCACCGCTGCACATAGCACAAAACCATTGCACGCAAGCTGGAGTGCACTTTTCTGGGGCACGTAGTGCATCTCGTAGCTGCTGCCGACAGAGAGGTCCTCACCGCGCGCTGCATCTTTCGCTTGTGAATCCACGACAAATTGCTGGAATACGCTGCTAAAAGCTCGTACAAGACTTTGTTGAATCAGCTCATAGATGTGGCGGTCGTACTGGTTACCCGACGAAGCATAGAGGGGTACAAGCCCGTCAAAACCATCCTGTTGCTCCCACGTCCCGCATTTCACCGCCGTTGCGGTGATTCCATTAGCTGGACTAGATGCACTCTTCGTAAGCCTGGCCTGCTTCATCGTTCGCATGGCATCAGGTGCTAGAGGCGACGATACGCCTTGGACAACGCCAATTTGACGAGGGGTACTGGATGATCGAAGGTGCAACGAGGGATGGTGCACAATTAAGCGTGAGTTGCGTGGGTCACTTTCTGCCTGATTGAGCAGATCCTTCCACCGATCACTAGTCACTTCGCCGTGCTTACCGCCATCCTCAAACGTTTTGATTTCATCCTTCGCAATGGTGTCGTACAATTCTGTCAAAAAGTCTTCTGGCAAATCTAAGCCCTTGGAAACCTCCTGACCATAGTTTTTGTTGTTCCTGATAAAGTCAACCAACTTCATTTTCTTGTCGGCTCGAATGTTCGGGTTATGCAGATCCGTATTCAGCATAATTAGACTGAACGATAGCAGATACGCCACATCCACTGACGCCATGAGGAAACGTTCTCGGCACTGCTCATACACTTGCAGGGAGAAAGTATTGAGAATGCGGTCAATTTGCTGCGCCTCTCCAGGAAGACGGAAACTCGCAAGAAACATGCGCAGTGCGGTGACAATACTCTCGCCTTCGAAGTTGAACGACCGCACAAAGTTGGTTAGTACGTCTCGATGGAAATTCATTGTGTCTGCCTCGTGTATCTCAGTCTTCTCAAACCCCTTGACCTCCTTGCCCATTGCGCCCAAGTACACACCCACCGCGTTCTTGTTCAACCCTTGTGGGAGTGAACGCAGGAACGTTGCAAGCGACATGCTGTCAAGTGGTGTTGGGAGGAACGTGTTCTGTTGCAAATACTTGATTCCCGCGAGCGGTTTCCGGTTAAATTCCTGAATGCCATGCTGAAAGAACTTTTTGCGCTGGCGCTTCTTGAACAGCACCTCTGCAGAAGCGAATGTATCGCCATCTATAGACGCAGGTTCCACTTCTTGATCCACCAAAAGCGTATCCTCGCGAATTTCTTCGTCACTTGGTGGGCTGCTACTTTCGCCAACCACAACAGGCGTTTCCGGGTGCGTTCGAAGATGCACAACATACAGTGCATTGAACATTCCACGAAGAGCAATCTCGCCGATAGCCTGAGCCCACAGAAAGTGAGTTTCTTCGTGCGACTCAAAGCACGCAACATGAGACTGCTGAGCAACCTGCGACAGCAGATCGAATAAACTCTGTGTCAAGTCGCAACGGTTGCCGTCGCAATCGTAATTCACATACAAGTCTGGAAGTAGAGTAGCCTCCGCCAGTAGGTCTACGAGGCAATCCAAGATTTCAAACGAAATGTTGTACAGTCGGCTCTTCGACAGCATTTCCCCAGAGAATTCATCAAGTGCTGCATCCACCGTCGTCACAGGTTTGTCACTGGCCTGGTTGTTTGCATCTCCAGCAGGTCCAGACGCATTATCTCCACGCGGAAAGTCTGGGTTGTTTACATCCATGTTCGCGAGACTCCAATGCATCGTGTGATAGAACACGCCGTTGAATATCGCCTCCACCTGCATCTTGAGCTCGGAGCGGAGCTTCGACCACAACAGCCTGATAAGCTCCAGACAAACCACCGGGATCTTGAGCTCCGCGCAAGCCCTAACAGATCATTGAGAGACATAACTCATTAAAATAACTAGAAATTGTGATGCAGCCCGGACAGAATCTTTCGTACCCGAGACGGCAGTACCGTAGGATGGCGCTGCACAAGTCGTCTTTAATAAACAGCATCAGCGACGGCACGCCGGTAATCAGGTCAGCGTCACACGCGATCAGCGCGCGCTGGAGCAAGGTGAACGACAGCAGCACTTCACGCCGACTGGTCGTGTTTCCGGTGTTGGCTGCAGGTGCGTCCGGGGCTGGAGCTGGCACAAAGTTCCGCTGGTGCAGCTTCTGGCACAAAAAGCCCACAATCTTCACAGCACAGGGCAGCCCAAAGCCCGGTCTGAGAGGCTCCGAGCCTGCATTTGCCGGCGCCGAAGCAGGAGCCAAGTCCGAGTAGATCGCAGGGTTCGAGAAGATGAAGGCCACCGTGTCGTGCAGGAAGCTCGTCGCCGTCGATCGCAGCGGCAGCGTGATGTGCGGCTGTCCAGCACAAGGCAACACACAGAACCGATTAATCTACCCCACAAGACATTGAGCCAGCCAGGGCAGCGGCAGCAGCACGCACGTCGTGTCGGTTGCCGCGGCTCAGCGCGTAGAGCGACTCCACGAGCTGCCACATGGCGTGGTCCGAGAGCCGCGCGCCGCAGGGCGAGCGCACCACGGCGTGCAGCACGTGCACCACCAGCACCAGCACGTTCTGGTCGCTCTCGACGCCCGTCTCCTGGAAGCGGCAGTGGCTCACGGCGTCCACCATGTCGGCCGCGGCGTCGGCGGCCGCGTTCTGGTCCCTGACGTCGCCCCAGGGCCACGCGTGCAGGAAGTTCACCACGGCCTGCAGCGCCGCGCCCGTCACGGTGCTGCTGGCGTGCTCGTGGCGGACCACGTCCAGGAAGGGCTTGACGACGGCCACGGGGGACAGCTCGGCCATGTCTGGGGGCAAAGAGGGCGGGAAACGCGTCAAAGCGGGGCCATCCAGCGCTGCCAAAGGGCCCGAACGTACTCTCGCATCGCAGCAGACGCCCGCGCAGCAGCGAGAAGCTCTGGAAGACGGCCAGGGGGCTCTCCTGCGGCCAGAACGACACGAAATTAGCCCTGGATGTAGGCGCGGTTTACGCCGCAACCACGCGGAAACAGCACCTGCTTGGAGCGCTGGCCGGCGGTCCCGGACAGCAGGAAGCCGTGGCGCCGCCGCGCCAGGCTCAGCACGCTCTGGATGTCGCTCAGCAGCACGGCACGCGCCGCCGCCATCTCTCGCAATCTACCTAGTCGGAGAAGTGACCTCACCGCAACAGCACGATCGTATGTTGGTGTGCGGCACCTTATCTGGTGTGGCGCACACGTTGCGTGAAGACGAGATGGCTACACTTCGACGACGACCAACGCATCAATGACCCATTGCGCCATTGTGTCACAGTCGCTCCCCGAGGCAGGCAGGACTCGTCCGTAGTGTACATTGAAGCAGCCATGCAGGTGGTGGCGCTCGTGAGCGGCGGCAAGGATAGCTGCTACGCCATGATGGAGTGCGTGCGCTTCGGCCACGAGATCGCGTGCCTGGCGCACCTGCACCCGCCCGCGGAGCTATCGGCGGACGACGCCGAGATCGACTCGTTCATGTTCCAGAGCGTGGGGCACCAGGCCGTGGCGCTCATCGCGCAGAGCATGGAGCTGCCGCTGGTCTCCGATGCCATCACGGGCACGGCGGTCAAGACGGACATCGACTACCACGAGTCGGCGGCGGGCGACGAGGTCGAGGACCTGTTCCGCCTGCTGCTGAAGGTCAAGCAGCAGTTCCCCGGCGTGCAGGGCGTCTGCACAGGCGCCATCTTCTCCAGCTACCAGCGCAACCGGGTCGAGAACGTGTGCGTAGAGGTGCACCTGCTGTTGCTTGCTTGGTTGCATTGACGTCTCACTTTTTTTTTTACTTTTTTGCTGAAATTTGTTGGTGGTCGGTTGAGCAGGTGCTCGAGGCTGGGCCTCACGTCGCTGGGCTACCTGTGGCGCCGCGAGCAGACGGAGTTGCTGCAGGAGATGATCGACTCGGAGATGGAGGCTATCCTCGTAAAGGTGGCGTCCATCGGCTTGCAGCCGCAGAGACACCTGGGCAAGACCATCGCGCAGCTGCAGCCACAACTCATGATGCTGGTAAGCGATTGCAGCGCGGCGATTTGACCTGTACCGTTTGCTGACTTTTGGACGATGTCGTGATGTCTCTCGTGCTGTTTTGTATCTCATGTGTACTGCAGAAAGAGAAGTATCAGATGAATGTCTGCGGAGAAGGAGGCGAGTACGAGACCTTTACGCTCGACTGCCCGCTCTTCAAGAAGCGCATCGTCATGTAAGTCTGTTTGCTTGTGGCGATAACTTTACGGCTTTGGGTACTGATGATACGTTCTTACTATGCAGTGACGAGAGCCACACTGTGCTTCACTCGGATGACTACGTCGCGCCTGTGGCCTTCCTGTCGATCGACAAGTGCCACCTCGAGGAGAAGGAGCCGTCGGACCCGTCGCAGCTTGCCTCTCGGATCCCGGAGCCTTCGTCTGTTCAACCGACAGCCAGCGCAACGACGACGTATGCGAAGCCGGCCACCGTGCTGGCACTGACCCCGCAGTCTGCGAAAGACTTCATGCCCGCCTTTGGTCGATTCCGCGACCAGATGCACCTGTCCGGAATTATGAGCAGCAGGGCAGGCGATGCGTCAATCTCTCTTGAGGAAGAAATGGCGGACGTCGTTGCGCAGGTGGAGGCTATTCTCAAAAGCGAGAACATGGTGCTAGCGGACGTGTGTTTCGTACATCTGTACGTCCAGGATATGGCCACATTCGGTGAGCTCAACGCCGAGTACATCCGATATCTCGGGCAAAACTTGCCGCCGTCCCGTAGCTGCGTCGAAGTGAAGGACCTGGCAAACGTCCCCGCCCGCGTACTAATGGACTGCTTCGCGTTGCGTGGCAGTGGCAAGCAGAAGTTGCAGCCCTGCGTGTGCGTCGCGACGTCCTGCACGTGAAGAGCATTTCGGCTTGGGCTCCGTGCTGCATCGGACCGTACAGCCAAGCCAACGTTCTGCACAGAGCGCTTATCCTACTGGCAGGTCAAATTGCGCTGCACCCTCAGACAATGAATCTCGTGCCAGGCGACCACGCTGCTCAAACAGCCCAATGCTTTCGCAACGCCTGCCGTGTGCTGGAGGCGCTGCAGTCGAACCTTCGCCATGTTTGCTCCGGTGTCATCTACACCACCGGAGATCCTGATGACCGCGAGGTTCGTGAACGCCTGCTTCTTGACTGCCGCCGCCACCTTCTGACTAACGCCGAGCTGGAGGATGAATTCGAGTCTGTCGACGACAGTGATGAGAGCGACGAGGACGTCGACAAGAACGAAGCCCGCGTGGAGTTCGTAAAGCAGGCACCGCTGCTGGTAGTGCAGCTCTCTCGCTTACCGCGAAATGCTCTCGTGGAGGTGGAACTTCAGGCGCTCACCCATATCGCGCTCAAATACCTGGTTCCGCGCAGCCTTACGCGTACGAATCGTTCAAAGAACCTGCGCTTCGACTGGCAAAGCGGTATGGTCCCGCGTGCGCTTTGCCAGATCGTGTGTACCGCGTCAGTAGAAAGCGAAGGAATGCATGCAGACACTCGAGCATTGGCAAAGGCGCTTGCAGAAGGAATCTGGACATGCGTGCTAGATAGCCTGGTACAAGCATTGATGCCTTGGGACCGCGTGATTCACGTGCGCACATTCTACGTGGCATCAGCTTTATCAAGCGAGGTGGAGCTAGCTAAGGTGTACCTCGAGACTGTTACAGCGCGAGGCAAGGTCAACAGCATGCCGGGCATGACGTTCGTGCCTGTGGATGCCATCCAGGGTGATGCAGTCATCGCGTTACAGGTGACGGCACAGGACCTGGATAAGCTGGAGACCGAGCTGTGGCTGCACAAGCAGATCTAGGCGCCTGCCTCGATTCAGATAGAAAGCTTGTTAGACAACAACAATTGAGTACCGCACCACCTCACCAAGGGTAACTGCAACTTAGCATTTTGTTTTGATATCGTGGTAAGCACTACCTAGCCATGCTGTGATCGCTGTCTTGCCGTCTTTCTGTCGTCTAATGCCGCCGCTTGTGACGCTGGTCGCCGGGGCCGCGGCTTCCTCCGGCGCTTTCGTCCCGACCCTGCGCTTGCGAGAATCACGCTCCGGGACCGCGAGCGCCCACCTCGCTCTCCCCGGTTTCGGCCGCCTCGCTCTTTCTCCTGATCGCCTCCAGCTCCACGTCCTCCACGACCTTCGCGCTCTCGAGGGCGCCCCCGGTCTCGATCGCGACCGGCATCGCGATCACGTCCGCGAGCACTGTCACGATCTCTATCGCGGCCACTATTACGGTCGCGTTCCCGAGCACTACCAGGACGATCTCGTTCTCGACCTCTGTCGCGATCACGATCACGACCAGCATCGCGGTCTCGTCCAGCATCGCGGTCACGCCCAGCGTCGCGGTCTCGTCCAGCATCACGGTCGCGCCCACGCTCTCTGTCTCTGTCGCGACCTTGGTCCTTCTCGTTGGCATCTTTGCCTCCAGCACCGTCCCGACGTCCACTGCCTCGCGATTCATCTCGGCGTGGGCGATCCCGGGATCTTGAGCGGTCGCGACTCGCCTCTCTCGACCTGCCGCCACCCTGCCGTCTGTCGTCGCGGTCTTCGTTGCGGCCTCGATCATCGAAGCCGCCGCGGCCGCCTCGGCCTCTGCCACCGCCAGGGCCACCCATCCAAGGCGGCCCTCTCCCCGGCCCTGATCCCCACGGCGCGCCCATCGGAGGCCCATTCCAGTTCTGCTGCCCCATGAAGCCTGGCGGTGGGCCCATTCCAGGGTGCCATCCGCGCGGAGGTGGGCCGCCCATGAACCCGCCTCGAGGCGGCGCGCCGCCCATGGGCGGCATGCCGGGCCCCCAGTCTCCGGGCCGGCCTCCATTCTGGTCGTCCCCTCCCTCCTGCTTCATCTGTCCGGGGACCCCGCGCGGGCCTCCCTGCATCTTGGCATCTCTTTCCCGCATCGCCTGCTGCTGGTTGGCCGCGCTCACGGCCTGCCTGGACGCCTGCTCCCTCGACTTCTCCACCGCCAGCTCGCGCCGGAGCCGGAGCTGCCTGGCCGCGTACTCCCTCCAGCTGTGCTCGTCGAAGCCGTAGTTGAAGTAGTCCGAGATGTCCACGCCGGGCTTGCGCCACGGCCGGTCCTCCAGCAGGTCGATGTCCACGTCGAAGGCCGTGCGGCGTCCGCCGAACATGGCGAGGTCGTCCACTCCGTCCGCCGCGGAGCCGCCCAGCTCCCCGGCCTGGCTCGCTCCCGCCGCGCCCGCGCCAGCCGCGCCGGGCCCGCCATGCTGCGCTCCACCGAAGCTGCCGCGCACGTAGCGGTTGCCGCCGCCCGTGAAGCGCAGCGTGGGCTTGCTGCCGGCGTGGTCCGTGCTCAGCACGATGGCCACGTCCTCGTCGTCCTCGTCCTCGTCCGAGTCGGCCGCCGGGTCGTCGCCGGCCTTGCCGCCAGCGGGAACGTGGCCCGCCGCCGCGGAGGCCGCGGCCGCCTCCGCCTGCGACGTGGCGGACGCGTTGAGCTGAATGGAGACGCCGCCGTAGAGCTCCTCGTCCTCGTCCTCGTCCTCGTCGTCGCCGGGCTTCTCCGCCTTGACGGGCGCGGGCTGGCCGGCCTCCCACGTGGCCCGGGACTCCTCGGTCTTGGCCTCCTCCTTGACGCCGGCGCCGCCGCGCTGCGTCGTCACCAGCACATCCTCGCCGAAGTCCTCGTCCTCCATACTGCGCCAGGATATGAGCGCCGCCGAGCGTTGTCGCGAGTTGGTGTGCGGCACACCACTCGGGTTTCCAACAGCTGAACCCGACCCGCCGTGTGGGTTCGCACCTAGCCGGAGCATGAAAGTGAGTGGTTTCTTGCTGGTGATTGGCTCGCGGCCGCCTACACTGGCGCTTTGTATGCTGGCGCCTCCGCGGCCAATAGTTTCGCGGCCCGCACGGCGCCCCGAGCCTCGCCGACTCACGCAGTTCTTCTTGTCTCGTTCGACTTTTGCAGGTAAGCGGCTGCGATGCTGAGCTGTGCTGTGATATGATACGGGCCGACGCGTCCAGGGGGGAGGCCAGCGATGAACAGTGGGGCGCGATCGACGCTGCGCTTGGAACCGGGACGGAGGCGGCCGCTACGAGCAGGAATTGACGGAGATACAGGCGATTCAAGACTTTTAGGCCGACAATGGGGAGAGATGCCTCCGTCCCGGAAAGATTGCGGCGCTGTCGCCCCACTGCAGCCGACTCCGCTTGCCCCTCCCCACGTCGAACGCAGGCCTCGCAGCGCTCTGAGTGGAAGCGCCGTTGCTAACGGGGATTGTTGCCTGTGCTGCTGCAGTTTAGTCAAAGATGCCGCACTCCTTCGGTTACCGCGCCCGCACGCGCGACATGTTCGCGCGCCCGTTCCGCCAGAGCGGCATGATCAAGATGTCGACGTACCTGCGCACGTTCAAGGTGGGCGACTACGTGGACATCAAGGCCAACGGCGCCGTGCAGAAGGGCATGCCCCACAAGTTCTACCACGGCCGCACCGGCCGCGTGTACAACGTGACCAAGCGTGCCGTCGGCGTGCGTGTGAACAAGGTGGTGGGCAACCGCATCATCCACAAGCACATCAACGTGCGCATTGAGCACGTGCACCAGTCCAAGTGCCGCCTGGGCTTCCTCACGCGCGTCAAGGAGAACGAGCTGAAGAAGAAGGAGGCCCGCGCCACCGGCGTGCGCGCCCAGATCAAGCGCACCCCCGTGCAGCCCAAGGCCGCCTACACGCTCAAGGCCAAGGGCACCCAGCCCATCACCATGGCGGCGCAGCCGTTCGTGGACCTGATGTAAGCGGCTCCGGTGCTCTCTCTCTGCATCACTGCTGCGACGCGCTGTTGGGGCCTTGCGCAGTCGGTCGCTGCGGTCGTAACCCCAACGAGCTGGGCTAAATGAAAGAACGAGTCGAATCCACGGCGTCCTCCGCTCTTTGTCTCTTACGTGTGCTTTCGTCCTCTCGATCGTCCATCCACCTGCACTTGACTTGACACGTGAACTGCATGTACAGCCATCATTCAGCTGCACTTCCAGTGCTTGGCCTACGTTAGTGTAGTCATATTCCGCCCACGTATCGTCGTACTTACAGAGACGGCTGCGATCGCCGACATCCGAGCCATTTCCACATTTCGTGACTCTTCACCAGCCGCGACGATGGACGCTCCGATGGACGACGCGGCCATGGAGCAGTACGCGGACGTACGTGGGCCCGCTGTCGATGGATAACAGCAGCACTGCTGAGAGTTCTGCAGAGTGGGGAGGAACAGCGTCTCACCGCCTTGTGCTGCAGTGGCTGGACAATTTGGAGAAGACCGACCCGGACGGCTACAAGCAGTTCATCGACACGATGCAGAGCCAGCTGCAGGCTGCCGGACTGGGACCTGACACTGGGGGTGGTGCGCCGCAAGGTGACGCGGATGCGGCGCTGTTCGACATGCTCAAGAGCTCTGCAGGGGCCCGTGCAGGAGCGGATGCCAATTCACCAGGTGCAAAGCGCTGGTTGTCGCGAGATGCGCTGGGGTGGGTGAGAGAGTGCACGTTGGAGTGATGTTAACCTGGTTGTGGTGGTGTACTCCTGCGTAAATTGACGGGGGCCAGATTTCAAGCCACGGTTCCCCGGGGACAAGGTCATGGGGGAGGACGGCCTGAAGGTGACGCCGGAAGGGGTACGGTTGCTTCGTTGGCTACGCAGGAGGCACAACACGAACACATCAGAAATGGTCGTCTGATTTTACTTCTTGTAGATGTACATCGATGTGACGCCTGGCTTCGTGATGAAGACGAACGACGTCAAGAGCAAGAAAAAGGTAAAACGGCTAGGTTCTTGGTGTGAAATGAGAGGTCGCCAATTGTCTGACCCCAGTGACCGTCATGGCTGGTACAGGTTTTTGTGAACGTAGTGTACGCCGACGAGATCCAGGCATTTTCGGAGAAGAAGAAGCTGGACGATGAGGGCAAGGAGCAGGAGGTTCGACAACTTTCTTGATTGATATTGGGAAGTGGACATCCCTAATCGATGTCTCGTGTGCGTTTCCTTTCCCTTAGGGAATTCATGTGCCACTGAGTCTGGGTGCCCCTCACGAGGTGAAGGATAAGAAGGGGGTTAGCTCGCTGGCTTTTGATGTCGCAGTAAACACGAAGGTCGTCGAGGATTGCCAAACAGACAAAACAGGTGCCTTCCGCAACTTTGTGTGTGAGCTGGCGATCGAGTACATTGATCAAAAGGTACGAACGAGTGTAGCTCATGAACTTTGGCAAGTTATTACCAACCTAACGTTACCTATCTCGCGCAGTACAACATCAAGCTCGATGATCGCTACAAGCTACCGCGGCTGACGTACCGTGGCGACCTCCCCCCACCAAAACACTATATTCGTAAAACACAAGCACCAATTATCCAAGAAGTTGCCGGGAGCAGCTCGGCTGCGTCTAAGAAGACGCATAGCGCGAAGCCTGGCGCTCAGAAATCGTCTAAGAGACCGAGCGCACCGAAGACGGCTACAGCGCACTACGAGGTGTTTGAAAGACACAATAGCGAGCGCACGGCCTGCTCTAGACTCCCGTCCATGATGAAGGGTAGCACACCACTGTCGCCTGAAGTTCTTCAGCAGGCGGGCCAACAGTTGATCGTCTCCGTTCGATTCGAGAACGAAGTGAAGACTGCGAGTGATATCGACCTGGAGCTGCAAGCTGAGCTTTTGAGTGTGAAAGCTACTACTCACCACGATTTAGGTAAGGAGTTGTTCTTGTTCAGTTTGGTGTGTCAGATACTAACCTTTCGCTACAACGTCTCCCAGAAATCTTTCTTCCGTATCCTGTGGAAGTAAAGTCGGCAAGGGTTTGCTTAGATCGATCCCGCAATTCGATGGAGCTAACGCTTACAATCGACAAGTCATGGGATACTCTCGGACCTGACTGCGGATCAGCTCCCTGGATTCTTGCACGAGCGCTGGACGAGGAAAATGAAGCTGAGAACGCAGAAGACAACACAGCGTCGGCGACTGATTCTGCTCCACCAAAGCCCAAGTCGCTTGTAGAGATGTTTCACCTTGCCAATGCTGCCGATTCGAACGAAACATCGCTTGGAAATGGGCCTTCGCCGAAAACTACACCGCGATGGGATCCCGTTATGGAAGACGAAGAGCTTCCAGAGGACCGCTTCCACCGCAAGGATATGATGTCAATGCACATTTTAGAGCAGCGGAGGATGGAACGGGAGCAAAAAGCGAAGGAAGCGGAAGACAAACGCAAGAAGAGACGCGCCGAGGTTGAGGACATGCAGAAGAAGGCTAAAGAGGCCGGCAAAACGTGGCGTGAGATGTACCCGGACGAGCCGGAGACGACCTACATCGACATGGAGGACATCGTGCGCCAGGAAAAGGAAAGGATTGACCGCCATCTGCAGCAAAAAGAAGAGAACGACCCCACCGCAAGCGAGTGCATAGCGACGGAGGACGCAAGGCGCGCAGCCGCGAGGTGGTCGGATAACAACATGCACAACAGCCTCGACTTGCAATCTGCTTTGGCGTTTGATCTGCTCTAATCTAAGACAATTCAGATTGCAACACACGAGCTCTGTCTACTCCTTGTTAGCGTAGTTGCGAACGCCGAAGATGGTCGACCCCACGCGCACGTGGGTGCTTCCGCACGAAATCTAAAATCCACAACAAAGTCACCATCAGCCAAACCGCTCGCTCCAACCACCATCACTTTCAGCTCAACACCGCACTCACCGCGAGCTCAAAGTCGCCCGACATGCCCATGCTGAGGGCCAGGTCCGTCTCAGCCTTGCCGATGGCCTCCGCCACGCGCTTGCGGCAGGCCACGAGGCGGTCGAAGCACTCGGACGTGGTGTCTCCGTAGCGGCCGATGGTCATGAGCCCCGTGAGGTTCAGGTGCTCGCAGGACGCCACGATGTGCTGCGCCAGCTCGACGGACCCGTCGGCGTCGATGCCCGACTTCTGCTCCTCCTCGCTGGTGTTCACCTGCACCATGACGTTGAGCTTCTCGGAGCGGAACTCGCCCGACGCCTTGTTGAGCGCGTTGGCGATCTTGATGGAGTCCACGGTCTCCACCACGAACAGGTTGGGCACGTCCCGCACGAGCGGCTTGGCCTTGTTGGACTGCACGTGGCCGATGTAGTGCCACTTGACGTCCGCGGGCAGCAGCGGCGCCTTCTGCACCAGCTCCTGGATCTGTACCACAAATAAAGGTATCAGTGCCACAAACAAAGAATAGTACATCTAACTGTGGCAAACATGCGTACGTAGTTCTCGCCGAAGTGGCGCTGGTCGGCCTCGTAGGCCTCCTGCAGATCCTCCAGTGGCTTGGTCTTGCTCACAGCCACCAGCGTGCACTGCTGCTGCCGCGCGCTCTTGGCCACAGCCTCCGCCACCTTGGCCCGCACCGCCAGCAGGTTCTTCGCCACCGCCATCTTTCTTCTAGCAAAATAAAATCGCTTTACTCCATGTTAGAATATTTGTAGCGACATTCGGGAGACCTTCGGGCGACACGCTCTGTAGTGATCAATTATCATTGACACGAAGTTGAAGTTGTAGACGACTGACGAGATGCCCCCAGATTCCATGTGCGTCGCTGGCCCACAGGCTTCACTTCGGGTTCGGCCTCGAAGAACCCACACCCACGCCACTACGGCAGATCGCTCACCCACAGTAAGTCGTGCAAGTTGTGGCTTGGATTCCCACTAGCTTTGCCCTAACGAGCGTTGGGGCGCAGATGCCAGACGCGGATTTCAACGTGGCCGACGACGAGGTATACTCGACCCCCTCCGACTCCAGCACTGACGACTCCGACTCCGACAACTCGGCTACACGTGTGGAGTTGCCCTCTTCTCCGCCCGGCTGGCTCGTGCCGATGGTGAAGGCTGCGTTCGCCGCCGTATTCCGCAGCACCGTGCTCAGACTGGATGCCGTGATCGGAGCCGTCGAGAGAATCGAACCTAGACTGCAGACTGTGATCGACTCCGCCAACGCGGTCGCGCCGAGGCTGGATGCTATAGACGACGCTATCGGCAGGATTGCACCACGAATGGAGGCTGCGATCGCCGCTGCCTTCGCTGAAGTCAAATCGTATTTGAACAACCGGGTGGACGACCTTCTAGCGAACATCCGCGACAAATTGCACGAGCACCAGCAAGCCCTCGGCTCTGAATTACGGGCCATCGACGCCAAGAACAAAGCTCTGGAGGCAGAGCTACGGGGTGTGAAGAAGGATCTGCGTCTGCTACTAGAGTCCAGGGAAGGAGGGGCTGATATCCTCGACCACGCCAGATCAGCCAAGCGTCTCCGAAGTCAAACTGACCCAGAATCATCGACCTTTCACACTCAAGCTCAATCTCTGTTGCAGTGAATGGGTCGCTCCCGTCGTGCTCCAGCTGGACGAGGATCCGATTCAATGAGCAGCATGAATCTACTGCGTATTCGTAGGGAGATCGCAATGATCTCCGTTCCTGTTGGTTACGTAAAATGATCAAAGCCGCCGCTGCTTTGTGTTGGGTAAGTGATCGTAGAGATTCCATTGTGAATTTTCTTCTCCGATACCTTTTCAGTTAGCGTAGTATACAGCTCTCTTCTCCTGAATCAAACGGCTGAATCGCTCGAGTAAGGTGCGCATCCGCGCATTTACATTTGAAATTACGTAGCTGAGTCTTAACAGGAATAAAGCTATATTTGCAAGCTGCGAGCACCTCTTAACGTGAAGAAGAACGTCATTCAGGATGTCTTCAAAAATTTCATTTATGAGGTATGGTAGTTGTGATTTCGCTCAACACCATCATCCTATATAACCATGCTATAATCGAGCGGCCTTGCGGGATGCAGATAGTCCCGCGTACATCAGTTGAAACTCCGATTTGAAACGCACCCAAAGCAAAGAGTACGTACGCAGCTAAGCTAAATGCCTGACCTGAATCAGGGGGGGGGGATAAGAGTTCATGGGAGACCAGTGATGGAAGCGCTGGAATCAAATGAAATGAACGTTTGTAAGGCGGATTTTGAATGAATGACGATTGTATTGGTGTTTCACCATCATCGTCACAAAACGGAGGTCGTATACTTCAGTGATTTCCTGTTTTCCTGTTGTATTAATTGAGTTTTCCATTACATAACAGGAGAACGATATTATCGTTGTCCTGTACGTTGGCATGGAAACGTTATTATCGTTTCAATGCCTTGCGATCTGTAAACACTCAACTGCAGGTCTTGTTGCCATTCAGATATCCGGTGAGCTCTTTAAAAAGGTGGTTGGACACGATCTAGCGGATTGAACATGCACTATATCGTCCTATCCGACATTCGAGTTTTGCTCTTAAGACCACTTCTTCACTACAGTAAACCACTAGCACTCGATCAAATATAAACTTACCTCCAGGTGAAATGAACCCTCTAGTTTGTGCATGAATACGTAGTTGCTGGCAAAAGAAAAAGTAACGTTGAAACTCGAACACCCGTTTGGCTGTTTTCGCGTGGCTTGGGTAGGTTTATTATCACTAGTTGTGCACCGATACGGTGAACTACCTCAGTCTCGATAGACGATAACAGGCTGCAGGTGGTCGAGCGTAGGCTCTAATCTTCCAATTGTTCACCGATGTTGAGTGGCGGTTGTGGTACATGTCGAGTGGACTTGACTTCAAGTGGGAAAGAATATCAGTTGCTGACTTTAGTTGCAGGGACATAATCCTTGTGCACTACACTAAATCTATAGGAGTATAATTGATGATACTACATGTAGAGTAACCTATTTGGATCCCAAATTGGTAGGGGAGAAATTTCGTTTGTATTTGCATATAGGTAAAACGAATCGCGGACTTGCAGTGGCGAGTAATGGACGAACGAAAACTCTCTATAGCTTGTTTGGTTTATAAAACCCGAGTGAGCTATCTTCAGATTGGGACGACAGAGCGCTGGTTGGCGATACGCTGTCCCAGTCAGCAGCAGAATCATCGTCATCTGAACCGGTGCCATCCGATGAGTCATCGAGCCAGCTATCCAAAGAAGCGGAATCTGACCCCGAGACGACAACCTTCTGCATACTGTCTGC
Source organism: Phytophthora cinnamomi (assembly GCF_018691715.1). NCBI lineage: Eukaryota > Oomycota > Peronosporomycetes > Peronosporales > Peronosporaceae > Phytophthora > Phytophthora cinnamomi. The sequence goes on along the minus strand of NW_027151065.1, from coordinate 277,180 downwards.
CGACACGCTTTGTGACTCGGCTGCATCCGATCCAGAGTTTTCAAACGAATCCAGTGGTGAGTCGATCGTGGCATTTTCAAACGGGTTAGCAACCACATCTTCAAAGCTAGAGGAGGAGTTGCTGCTGAACCAAGCATACTCAGATCCTTCAGTTGTGCTGGCGGCACTTGGTGCAGATACATCATCCAAAGCACCATCGGATGAGCTATCAATTGATTCATCCGCAGAAGAGTCAAGGTTGGAGCCATCATGCTCCAATGATCCACTCGCTACAGCCGTGGCTCCGAGACTACCTGAGCCGTTCATCACCGGTGTCTCTCCAATGTTTGCGTTGGCTTGGTCCCCTGTAGTTGCGGTGTCGCTTGAACCCGGTGCCCCACCTATTGACACGGCCGCAATGACGCCGAAGACCACACCACAAACAACCAGCAACGCGATCGCACCGCGGGTGCTCCACGGTCGCGGAGCCGGGACTGGAACCGACCTCAACACAGGATATCGCGTAAGTGCCCCGCCTTCCATTTCATCAAGTCGGTCGAACGCAGCATCGTTCGGATGGTACAGCAGGTTGTTGCTCTCGGTCATCATTGTTGCTGTCTTGGCTTTCTTCGGCGATGAGCCTTCCAAAGACACACCAGGTGGGCTAGTGGTGGGTGTGAACCGCTGAAGTCGAGTAGCGAAGTGACCACCCCCTCCCATTCTCCCCGAAATCCACCGAGTCCGTTGGAGCTGCGATCGCTCCATCGAAATTCTCTACCTCCACTTCCCATACAGCCTCCAAAATAGTCCACACGTCGACCGCCACCAGCATCACCGCACTGCCAGCCCCCCATGAAGCTCCTGTCCCATGGTAGCAAAAGCAAGAACAACAACAACGAAACCAACATGAGACCCAGCACAACATGAAAGCTATGTGCGTACTTCACTTCAACCTGAAAACAAACAGAAAATACTCACAAACTTCACCCTTTATGTATGTCACACCACTCAATTCCACAAAGTGCACACACCCCATTCCGTACCTCTAGCCTCCAGTCCGTGTCCTGAGCTCTTGGCCACATACTTTGTATCACCACCACCTCGAACGAAATGCTGCGCGTGCTGCTCGCTGGCCGCGGCAGCTCCGTACGTCGCGTGCAGGGCCTCCCAGGGGTCCAACGCAGCGCCATCCAATGCTTCAGTGAGTCTTCTACCCCCTCGCGCGGCCGTGTCTGCCGCATCGACCTGTGGAGCGCGCGCACGTGGGTGGAAAAAGTGGCGCCGAGCCTGGAATCGTTCCTGGCCACCGAGACGCACCTCATGGTCCCGCTCAAGTTCGTCGTGCCCTACGGGGACCCCAACTACCCCGTGGAGGCCTGGGGCTACCCGTTGGGCATGCACTGCAAGAACCTGCGAGTGCTGAGGCAACAGGGCAAGAAGCTGCCGTTCTTCACGCTGAACGACCTGGAGGCGCTCGACTTCCCGTGGGACATGCGGCAGCACAAGTGGGAGGTGCTGGTGCTGCCGTCGCTGCAGACATACTACGAGATCAACGGCCACAGCGACGTGCCCAGCGCCTTCGTGGTGCCGACAGACGACGACCGGTGGGCAAAGGTGCTCTGGGGCTTCAGACTTGGACAGACCATCATGAGCGTGAGGTACGCAGATACGTACAGAGCACAGCGGGATGCGTCCGAGGAAGAGCTGGAGAAGATCGAGTTCTCCACGCTGAGGTGGAGGGAGCGCATGTGGGACACGAAGATTTTTCCGGCGCTGGCGGCGTTCAAGAAGGAGTTCGGACACTGCAACGTGACTTTTAACTTCGTGGTGCCCCACACGTCCAAGTGGCCCAGACTGACGAGGGGGCTGAGACTGGGAGCTACTGTCGCCAATATGCGCTGCAGAGGCAATTACGATGACATGGCGGAGCGGGACAAGGACAAGTTGAAGGAGGTCGGTTTTGTCTGGAACCCGGAAGACGACCGGTGGACCTACAGAATCATGCCAGCGCTCGAGGCCTACTGCGAAATTCATGGTCATGGCTGGGTGCCCGTCGACTTCGTTGTGCCAAATGAAGAGCCGTGGCCGGAAGACACGCGCGGATTGAGGCTAGGCAATATTTTCATGAAGGTCCGACACACGGGGGCGTATTCCTCATATGTGGAAAGAGATAGTGATCGCCTGCAGACCCTTGGAATCGACTTCAAAGCGCCGTACGAACCGTTCACAATCGCGATAAAGGCGCAGATGCAATAACGGACTGTTCCTTATGAAACCAACAGGGAAGTCAGTGAAGCTTCAATTCCAAGATTTCCTAGCATCTGAAATTGTATGCGCTTGATTTAGAGAACTCCATTTCTTGGTTTGTGTTTCCGTAAATACGTTCGTGTGTATTTAAAACAATCGTAGGCATTATATTTGTTGTTCTTGGTGGCAGGTATAAAGTCTCTAATGACTGGAAAACAGTAATATTCGATGCTAGCCTTTTTTCCAGCACGCATTTGAGCCTCATGGAGAGAAGCGAAGCCTTCAGACACAAAATCTTCAATAAGTGGGACCGGTTCACCATGGAGCAGATTAAGGTCGCTATCGGAGAGGCAACCGCGCCTCGCAAAGATGATGTGAGTTACGTCCAAGACCACCGAAAATGCAATAAGTGGGGATAAACAGGAACCAAGCCGCTTCGATTCAAACATCACTGTTGCATCCTCCTTTCGAGTCGCGTGCTGGCCCACTGGAGCTGTCAGATTTTAGCTGTGGGTTCTGAAAAATGGAAATGTCTTAGCTGGATCTCCTCGCAAGTATTTCATTTTTACCATTACTGAAAGGAACACGTCTGACCCATTCCGGTGTGTATACTGAGGCCTCGGATTAATCGGGACTTCGTCTTCTATTGTACAGATAACTGAATCGGATAAACAAAAGCGATAGACGGACAATAGATAACACAAATTTCGTCGAATTTATAGGTTTGGCCGTCTGCGGCCGTAACTCATGAAAAATCTACTAACTATTACTACTGGTGGTGCTCAAGACGACTTCTTAGTCATCAATGTCATACTGATTAAACGTTGATGCCGGCGGCGCCATGGCCTGCGAACGTTCAGCAGCCTCCCACTCAGCCAACCGCTTGTCACGCATCTGCTGCGCGTTGAAACTCGGATTTGAGTGTGAGCGCTGTGCGGCTCTCTGCACGCTTAGTTTTGCATATTCGGTTTGAAGCGAGCGCAATAAGGCCTCTTGTTCACCGATTGAGTGCTCCATCTCGTGAAAACCGGTGGTCGCTTGCAGTGCAGCGGTGGCTGCAGCTGCGGCTTCTGCAGACGAATACGTAGAGCTGGTCATAGACAGCGAGCTGTACGCCGAGGACACGGAATTGTGTGCCGACGAAATGGATGAAGAGCCAACAGAGCCGTTGAGCATCGGCTGGCTGTTTGTCCGAGTTATCGGCGGACGTTTAGCTCTGCGTGTTGCCTGCTCGTAGTGGTGCATCTGGTGCTGCTGTTCCATGATAATCCTCTGCACTGGAGTCTGCTGGTGGCCACTGAGATACTTACGCTTCTCGTTCTCCAAGTAGCGCTGTTTCAGGCGCTGCAAGCGCTGGGCCTCGGAAATTGCGGCGTGCATTGGGTTACCGGAGCCGTCGCCTAACATCGCGAATTCCACGACAGATACATCGTCATCGTCAGCCTCGTCATCGTCATCGACAGTCGGGACTGTAGTTGACGGAGCAGAGGGGCCGATTCGTCCTCCGGTCAAGAAGTCGTCCATGCGCTGGCCCTTGCGGTCAAGTCGACCAGAGTATAGACATCGTAGACAGAAGCGTTCCGGAATCACAGCACTCGGGTGTTCTGCACTGCGACACTCGTGATGCGGAAGGCACAACGTGTACGTCATGAGACACCGACCGCAAGCTGCTTCACCACACGCTCGGCATTGAGTCAAATGGCGCTTCAATCGACCAAAGCGCTTACCGCAAGCAGTGCATTGCAGACGGTGGCGACCGTGAGCCTTGAGCGCTTCACGACGAGCGAAAAACTGCTCCTTGGGGAGCACCAAACCGTGGCGCATAATGTACTTGACGTCGGCACTATGCTCAACCTCGACCAACGTAGGAGCCAAGCGGGTGAGAAACGATCGCGTCATAAGAGCTGGCGCGCTCCCGCACGGGTCCAGATAACCGCGCGCGATCACCTGCACATTGTTAGCACGCTTGTCGTGGCGATACACCGTCGTGCAGCTCATCTGAGCGCGCACCAGGTCGAACTCGCGGCGGTTCATGGCATCAACGTGCTCAAGACCCAGCGACTGCTGAACTTTCACGAGCAGCGGCTCGCCTTTCGGGCCCGCCACTCTCCGCGAGTATTCCACGAACGCGAAATCCCGCGGCGATATGAACTTGTCGGCTGGACTGAGGTGCGCCAGCCACTTGATGCCGAAGAAGTGGAATGGATCCTCAGGTGTCTGCGTCTCGAAACTGCGCAGCACCGCCGCGTCCAGGAACAGCTCTCGATACAAGTCCGTCATGACGGCGCGCTCGTCCAGCGTAGCATCACAGTACAGCCCGTACTCGACGTCCTCGAGCGACATATCGTGAATCTGGCCGCTCACCACGTAGTGGCGCAAGCCGCCGTTGCTGTCTCCCGTCGAGTCCTCCAGCTCGTCCGCAGCCGCGTCCTTGCCGCGCTTCTTGCGGTACAGCGTCACATGCGGGCGCTTGTAGTGCACCTTCCACTGGTCGCGATGCTCGTTCACGAGGTCGTTGTTGTTGCTGTCTTCCCACGCGAACATGCTGGTGAGCTCGAGCGCGTCGGCTGTGAGCTGTTCGCACGTCTCGCAAAGATCCTCAACCTGTTCCTCCGTCACGTGCACAGCCGGCAAAAACTCGTCCGCGAGCGGGAAGCGCCTCCGCGGGTTCAAGAACTGCATCTCGATGGACAGTGCATCGCCACCGGCGCTGCGGAAGCCATAGCCGTTGGTGGTGCCAGCCACGCTCACAGGCCCGGCGACGGTGGACGCACTGTCCGAGCTATTGGAGCGCCTCGACGACGTCTGCGCGCTGCTCATATCTGGTCAGGAAGCACCTTTGCCTGGCACGGGTGATCCGACAATGCAGAAAAGGCTCGGGCACGAACACGCGGTGCTGACGTCCGAGTTTCCCGTCGGCACCTCGGGCTTCGAGCCTCGAGCCGAGGTGACAGGCTTGCCGGCTTGCTTGCTGGATCCCCCGCCGTCATTGATACAGGCGCAAGATCAGGCGGCAGAACTGGATAGCCCCTGAAGCGCGAGCAGAGCGGGGGCGAGCGAAGTGAACTCTTGGAGCTCTTGGCGAAGTTCTGGGCGGGATTGTCCATCTTCGATTCGGCGACAACTGCCGAGGTGGACATTTCGTCACGGTATCTGCTATTTGATTGGCGGAGAAGGAGTCTGAACAGTCCAGATACAGACAAGAAGACAAGACGAGTCAGACGTTATACTTGAAGTTTGTATGCCTATCCGCGCTTGCGACTATTTCGACACCATCCCCACCATTTACTGGGGAAAATCTTCGAGCTCACGAGGTGGAGGCACGGCGGTAACATTACGACAGGGTGCATCACTGTGTTTTAGGGAGCTTAAAGGCACTGCAAATCTGCAGCGAATGGATATGTAACGGAGGGAATTCGTCGCGCACGACTACAGCAACGCGAAAGCGGATGAATGCACCAGAATCCTGTGAGTCGAAGAACTCTTCTTCCTTTGGTAGACCAAGTGGGTTAACGGCCGCGTTTTGCCCGGCGCACGGCAGTCGTTGGCAGCCAGAGACGATCCGCTGCACGGAGATGGGGCAGTCGGCTGTCGCCGTTCAACAGCTCGCCGGCGTTGTCGAGACTGGACCTGGTCGGCGGCCCGGAGACTCAACAATTTGTTGAGCGCCTCCGAGTGGGGTTGTTGATTCCAAGCGCCGGGGATGGGTTCGGTAAGACGCGTGCGTGTTGGCCACGTTTGCCTGCTCCATGGCAGGACACTTCAAGGGTTGTAGGAACGCTTTGATGCCTGCTGCGGGCCGCATTGCGGCAGGGCACTCGAAGTCATTCCTACTACTCTACACTACTGGTTCTGGACACGACCCCGTGCATACTCTGTCTGGAACTCGGATTCGTGGGATGCTTCGGAGCTGGTACAGTACACTACTGCAGTGACAAAGTATTCGGTGCAGGATGTTGCTCAGCAAGCAGTGACACCGGCAGCCTCGCCCACCCAACGAGGTAGCACGCGGACGAACGCCAGTGGAGGGAATCATCAACTCGAGGGCATCTGCTGAAGCTCGACCTCCAGATGGAGAGCAGCATCGTACCAGTGTCCATTGCACGCTGAAAATGCTACGTTTCACTGTCGCCTCAACGGGCATGCAATTCACGCGAGCCTTAGCGGCTCCGGAGCTCTATCTGGCTTGCAGCGACCGTTGTTATGACTGGTGTATGTGCGTTTGATCCAGGCTATTTGCCGGGAAGGCGTGCTTGCTGTTGAATTGGAATGATGGTTTGTGTGCTCTGGTACTTTGTACATGTAAGAAGTTCTCTATTGCTCAAGATCTCGCGTGCGTCGCCGTGTTGAAGTTGATTTCGGCGAATTTGTAGTCGTGTTTAACATGCATTATGGTTTCTACATAGTAATGCCTGTCTGTACATGTATATTACAACTATCTAGTAACTGTGATCGTCTATCTGTCCCAAAGCAGTCCGTGCTCGCAATAGCGAAGGTCTTACACTGTTGATGGGATACTTGCTAGATCTTCAGCACTGTAGTCACCACAATTTCGCTGGCTGTCCATCTTTGATGCGCATGATGCACGCCGGAGCCCGCTCGAAGGGTGACAACAATGCACGTGCAGCGTGCAGTCCGGCTACCTCGGCGAGGTCCAGACCTCATCATAGCTCATCCTCTGAGGTCGGGAGCGCCGACTGCTGCCGATGCGTCACAAAGCACCGCCGCGCTATGAATGCAACTTGCATGCGTACAACATTGTGGACTACACGAGGCTGGCAGGCATGCAAGCAGCAGTTGCAACCAGAAGTCCTCCGTGGCAAGCCGTCAAATCAAAATCCAAATTGAGCTGCTTCTTCTCTTCTCTCTCAATGCAACGTGTTAACCCTCTCTATCGTTATGCGTACTGGCTTGCCATAGGAAGCGGTGGTGCAAGAAGTAGCATGACGGTCGCAACCACCGAGCTACTGCTTGGGTTGAGTGGACCAGCGCACGTAGCCCCATGCGTATGGAGCTCCTGCATCCAGTACTTTGCGACGATTTGCTTCATAGTGATCGCCGAACATGACTGCTGGTCTCCTCACCGATTAATAATGGTGTAGCTCTGTCGCCACTGATATCGATTGCACCCCTCCAGTAATGTGGGCTTGAGAAGTCCCTGCAAAGGCTTTTTGTTCTACATTTCACAACTTGTATCTCGAAACTTGCAGCTAGTTTTAAAGCAGCATCGCTATCGCCATCGGATGACACTGGATTCAATGACAACCTATCATGACGTGGCCACCACTCCACTGTATATCCGATACACCATTTTTGAGATCAAAACGAGTACGGTTCCAATTTCTATGTAGTAGTTTTGTGTGCGGTCGTTCTCCCTGAGAGGAATGGGTCCGAATGACAGGCGTTCCGCACGTTGGCGCAGACTGGTGACATTCGTCACATACATGCATTTACGTGAATAAACGAAAGAGAAGTGATCAAGGCTGGAGCAAGTATTTTTTTACTATTATGATAATACCACACATGTACGCTTCATTACATGGATTTCTGTGCGGATTCGTCTACCGGCCGGCTGAACACCATCAATGGTCTTCTGGTCATAATGAATGCCGTTCCTAGCTCAAGCAGTAGTAAACTGATCAATCTTCGCTCATTCCGAATATCAGCCAAATTTCGCATCACTAATTCACTTGACATTGCGGGTAGTTCTGTCCCAGCCATTGGGCTATCTTGACATGGCCACCGATCATAGCATCGCGCACCGCTCGTCGAGTACACCCTTCAACGCGGTTTTCATGCAAAAAGCGGAGAACATCGAGATGTCCAAACCAAGCTGCGCCGTCCATCGCTTCTGCTGTGCACCCCTCTGTGCGGTGTTCATGCAGCCATTTGACGACATCTAGATGACCACATCGTGCAGCAGCATCCATTGCGTTCTGTGAGCATCCTTCGCTGCGGTTGAAGTGGAGGAACTGCACGATATCTAAATGGCCAAAGCAAGCTGCTGCATCCATTGCCTCCGTTGTGCAGCCCTCGGTCCGATTTTCGTGAAGAAACCGAACAATTGAAAGGTATCCGCCGCCTGCTGCACGGTCGATAGCTCTCTCCGTGCAGCCCTCACTGCGGCTTTCGTGTAAGAACTTGACAATGCTCAAATGTCCACCTCCAGCCGCTGAGTTCATTGCCCAGGGACTGCATCCTTCACTGCGATTTGCATGGAGGAACCGGACGACATCAAGATGGCCCTCCGCAGCTGCGTAGTCCATTGCGAGATACGAACAGCCTTCGTGACGTCGCTCGTGTAGGAACTTCACCACATCCAGATGGCCACCACGTGCAGCTCCGTCCATCGCATTGTTCGTGCATCCTTCAAGGCGGTGTTCATGCAAGAACCTGATAACTTCGATATGCCCACCACGCGCTGCACCGTTCATCGCGTCCGTCGTGCACCCTCCATCCGTATTGGCATGCAGCCACTTCACCACGTCGAGATGCCCATGCTCCGCCGCATGATCCATAATCATTGGCGAATTTTCGTCCGAGCTAGGAGACAACAGCTCCGCTCTGTGCTCTTCCAACCACTGGAGCAAAGCAAGATCCCCACGCTTGGCGGCAAACACCATAGCGTGAACAGTACAGCCTTCACCTCGATTATCCCGCAACCAATGCACCATTTGCGTGTTGCCGTACCACACAGCAAAGTTCATGGCGTACTTGGTGCACCCTTCTTGGCGGTGAGCCTCCAGCCACTGCACCACCTCAACGTGTCCTCGAGCCCCCGCTTCGTCCATAGCATGGTGTGTGCAGCCTTCGGTTCGGTTTTCATGCAACCACTGGACAACGTGAAGATGACCTTGAGCTGCTGCCAAGTCCATGGCCTTGGTGGTCGCCAGCAAGTCCGGGAATGTTTTATCCAGCCACTTGACAACTTGTAGCTGCCCATGTTCAGCCGCGTGATCCAGAACTGCTCCATACCCGTTGAACTCCGGGTCATATGCAGCTAACCACTGCAGCGTTGCAATGTCTCCACGCTGCGCTGCAGACAAGAAGCAACTGCGATTGGAGAGCGGTCGAAGACGGCGGGAGGTGGCGCCGAGGCGCTGCAGCAGATGCAGATAGCCGTAGTCCAGCGCTTGCGGGATGTTCCAGAGCTCGGAACTGTCTAGGAACGCCGAGATCAACGCTGCCACGTGCGGAAGATGGCCCAACGTTCGCTGCTTCTCGCGCCACACCACGTCCACGCTCGTGAGCAGTGGCGTCCGAGTGGAGACCATTGGCACGTGTTCTCCTCTACCAGGTACCGGTACAACGAAAAAAAAATACTGATTTGCATATTAAATATATTGGGCGTGGGATATCTCTCTGATAATCTGAGTCTGTCCTATCGGGCTATTTTATTTTTATTGGCTAAGAATAGTCTCAGTCGGTGCAGCAAAGAGGAGACGGAGAAGAAGTATGGCGACAAAGAAGCCCAAGAAACAACGCACAGCTCCGAGCTTGGCCGACATGGTGGTACTTCTGGACGATCGACTGGTCTCTTTCTTGACGTTGGGCGATATTCGGGAGTTGATCCAGACCTGCCCTCAAAGTGTTTCTCCGGAAGCTCGAGATAGCGTTGCGACAGCCCTGATCAGGCGAGAGTGCACTGAGCTAGACGTGCATTTGGGGACGGAGTGCTACAAGAATTGGTGCCAGTTAGTGCCTGCCACGATTGACGGCGTCAACCATGCCCTTTACTGCGACTGCGATCAGAGTGAATGGGACGAATATGCTGACTTCCCCTATCGAGTGAAAGTGCCCAAGATTCTCCCGTTGCCGAGTCTCTTTGATGCTCGCCCGAGGCTGCTGGACGCCATGCATCTCATCAGAGAAGGAATTATCCAGCACTGTGGATCGGTCTTCCAGCTCATGTGCCTCGATAATAACGACGGAGTTCGCTTTGGCACATTCCAGCCTGTCATGGTATCTTTGACTACAGCGTTAGAAGCACAACTTGAAGCACAACTGCCTCCTCAACCCCAGCACTTACTAAATATGGTAGAAGTAGATCATACCCAGCAACGTGGAAGCCACCATGATGAAGACATTGAAGAAGAAGATGATGATGATGATGACGACGAAGATGATGTAGATGAGGAGGAATACGAGGACGAAGACGATTTCTTCGACGGTGAACGTCGCACGGCATCAGAACGTAGACGCTTGCGTGCAATTCGACGGGAAAACGAACGGCTCGAGCATTTACGGTGTCTAGAACGCGTGAGACGTCTTCGGAAAGCAGCAGCTGCCGCTAAGCTGCAACCGATCGATACAGACAACGTAGAGGAACTTAAGAGATTGCTGAACAATATGGAAGATGGATTTGGAACGCGGTTTTTCGCCAGTAAGGAGAACCAGAGGCGCCGCGCAGTTGGAATTGTGGAGGATCATTGGAAGAAGATCGAGGTGGATTTAGACACCGACACGACTACGTGCAAGTTTTGCAAGCGGAAATCAAACCCGCTGCTTCGGCAACACTGTGAAGCGGTTTTCCAGCCGCTGAAGAAGTACATGATCCGCCACCTCAAGCACGTGCGGTATGTTCGTCCACCGCGAAATTGGCGCCTTGGCCGCGGCATTGCGAGGTGGTTTCTTGATCTCATTGCTGGCTTCACGGCAGATGGCGTGCTTTGCGGTGTGTATCTGACGGATGTTGTCAATCCTGACCGCGAGTTATATGGCGACGATCTAGCTGAAGGGGGGATCGACATGGAGCTGGACAAGAATCCAAAGAAATTGATTGAGAGACCAGAACGATACATTGGTGGGCTTTACTACAGAGGCTGAAGCTAGTAATGTTGCAGCCCTCGGCACACGTTTCGCGAGATACAGCAGCAGCAAAAGTACAGGATATCGCACTACACTAATGAAGTACGATCCCAATTTCTTCAATGCTACTTCGTAAACACCTTAGCCAAGTTGCAGTGGCTTGTAGCCCTGTGCGCACATGGCGTGTTCAAACAATGAAGATACACAACAGTGCCAGGCTCGCAAAGAAGGCTTTAACTTGATTATCGTAGAGGCAGCATTAAGTCGCCATCCTATTGCGCTGCAGCTTCGCATTTACCTCAATCTTTTGAGCCTCGTTGGTCTGGCATTTACGACTGAAGCTGCGACTGTAGGTTTGATGTTCCCTAAAGGCTCGGGCTTCTCGTTCGATCCTGCTGTTGCTGTTTGTGTCGTTGAAGCTGTCGCGTCGGAGGATATGCGAACTTTTGGCTCTGTGCGGGCCATTTTGCTGCTAGCAGCGGTAACACCAACGCGACGTGTTTTCGCGGCCGGGGGTCGGGTCCGGTCAATGAGCTTTGGCAGGGGCTGGGCTGGAAGGAATGTAAGCGCCACTGACCTAACGGAGTGAAATTAGGTGTCAGAACAAGTAGATCTATGGGGAATCTGAAGGCCAAAAGAACACGTACTCAATGTCGTCTTTCAGCAAAGGGGTCTCGAGTTGCTTGAGCTCTCCACCTGTTCGGTTCTTGATCGCCAACTCGACTAACCGCCCAATGCTATTGAAGACAAGGACGCGACAATGGTTTGCAGCGTTAGTAGACTCTCGTGACGATGATGCCATACGCAGCCGTCACGTACTTGTGGTAAGCGACGAAGTTGAGAAACTCGAGCGACGCTCGCGAGATTTTCCCGAGGCCCAACCATTGCCGAAACTGCTGTGCCTTGTTGTTCATAAAATTCAGCTTCCGACCTCTTGCAAACACATCGTAGATAGACCAGTCCATCGTCTTGGTGCGCTCGTCAGCGAAACGTATCCGTTCCTGCACGTACGCAAGTTAGTACAGCAAATCCTGGAAAAGTATCAATTCGAGCTTCATACCAGAAATGCCTCGTTGAACACGTCTTCAGTCTCAGACACCGCGAACAGGTCCAACTCTTCCGCAAGTTCCTCCTCCTCAACGTCCTCTAGTTCATTCTCCTCGTGCTTCGTCTCACCCCGGAACTCTCTCCACCGTCCGTAATAAATCGCCTCCTCCTCAAAGATCTCCACCAATGTCTACAACAAACGCACCGCATCAACACCAATCAGCAACAAAGATACCAACTGCTGCCGATCCATGCAACGTACCCTCAGACACGACGAGGCTGTCAGCACTTCCGGGTTCACCGAGCCTAACACCTTGCACATGTGGTCGCCGACTGCACTCCACATGACACCCACGCACCAAAGAGTCAAAACCCGACACAACCCGCATGTCAACCCCGTCGCCGCCTTACCTAGCGTCTGCACTTCTTCCACCGTCGTGAGGCAGGACTGGGTACTGTCTCCGAACGTGCTCATCATGGAGCTGATCGTGTGCAGCAGCAGCGACGCCTTCTTGCCCTTCTTGTCGGTCTCGTGCTTGACCCCGCACGCGCACTTCTCCTCGAAGAACTCGCCCTCCGCCACCTGCCAGCGCGGCTTGTACTTGGGCTTCGCCTGGGTGTAGTGGGGCACCTCCGCCGGGGCCACGTAGGCGCTGTTCGGGTGCTTGGGCAGCGCCGCCGCGTCCGCCACGGGGCCCGCCGAGCGGAGACTCCTCTGCTGCAGCATCTTGAGGTACGGGTCGGACCTGACGGCGGCTGCCTGGTCCAGCGGCGGCGGCGGCTGCTTCTCCTCCTCACGCTGGGTCTCGTCCTCCGCGCCCTTGGGCTCTGCGTCGCGCTGGGCCTTGCGCTGTCGCTTCTCGCGGATGTAAGTGAGCATCTTCTTCTTCTGGTCGAGCGGCAGCGTCTTCCACGCGTTGGTCTGCGGTTCAATAGCCACAGTTAGAGAGGATTGAGAGGGTTGGAGAGGGAGTTGGTGGCTGCGCGCACCTCCTTGTAGGGGTACTGGTGCTGGATGGCGTGGAATAAGCGGTGCACTTGCTCCAGCAGAGGCAGGCGCGCGAGGTCCTGCAGGCCGAACTCGTTCTCGGCGCCTGGGGCGTCGTCATCGGCGGCGGCGGCGCGAGGAGAGCGCTCGGCGTCGGCCATTATTGCGCTTGTTGTGTCTGTTTTTGGACAGGTTTTAAGAAAGTGGTGTTCGATACATAAAAACGTATTAAATGCTTTTTGGGGGTTACGTAATTTCGTACGAATGGATCGGGGTATTTTAACAATATAATTTAGGGAAATTCCAAATTACGTCGAAACTAATTCCACAAGACATCCATTTATCCTAAATTCCAAATTACGTCGGAACTAATTCCAAAAGACATCTGTGGCAGCAGCAATCTCAACCTTCATGTCGTCCCGCATCGCTTTCGTTCTCACGTTTGACATACTACTTGCACCACTAAAAAGAACTGGTCACCCACGCACGAGCATAATCGTCACTAGAGCAACGAAGTCAGGGAGGACAGTGATCCTGGCACTTTCCTGAGCCTACCGGTGGTAGACTCAAGGATCAAGCGTGTTAGGAAGGTGCGTAGGTAAACGGTCCGCGACAATACCAGCACGAATGAGTCGCCGTTAGTCCACTTTTGCGAGTCAAGTGAGGGAGCAACGTGCAGCAATTCTGTCCCGAGAGGTGACTGGGGCGAGGCTGACCTGCGTCGTGCAGGCACTAGCTTTGCCTCCTTCGTCCAGCAGGTGTTTGGTGACGTCGGTATAGCCGGGATGTCGAATGCTCTGGAGACTGGATGCCACGCTAGTGTGCACAACAGCCCTGGGGGTGCAATGAGCGATATCCGAGTGTCCGTTGCAGATCCTATCTTCCCCGAGTCAAGTTATCGGTCTCGCAACGTACTTGTAATGTTTCCCGTTCAGAACATTGTACGCACTTCAAAGCCCAAGCAAATCCAAAATCCATGCTCAAGACAAAGGACGTCAAGCGTCCGCCACCGTCCTCTTTCGATAGTACCAAATATGCGGCACACCCGCGACCTGGTTACATAGACGTGCTTCCTTCCCTCCATCATCGGCGCGAGCTTGAAGCCGTCATTCGACAAGACGCCCGAGGACGATCATCGGCACGCGTCCAGCAGCTCAATCGTCTCCGAATCCCTACACACGCACCCACACACCCACACACCACTGGCGACGATGGCGCCCGGCGAGTCCTGCGGCCCGAGCGTGCGCGAGTTCTACGACGGCATCTTCCACTCGCCCATCTACGCCGAGCACCACCGCGTGTGCTGCAACGTGGGCTTCCACCCGCGCGGTGACACGCACGTCAACTCGAGCGCCGCGGCCGTGGCGGCCGTGGCCAGCGCCAACGTGGGCGGGGACGCGCCCATCAACCGCTTCCAGGCGCACTACCCGGCCGACAGGTACCAGCTGCAGCTCTACGACCTGCTGCTGGACGTCGACGCGCAGCACGCGGCGCGACGCGACGAAGCCCTGACGATCCTGGACCTGGGCTGCGGCGCCGGCGGCGGCCTGTGCGAGCTGCAGACGCTCTACCCCAAGGCGGACGTGGTGGGGCTGGACCTGTCCATCCAGGCGCTCGAGCGCAGCAAGGAGGTGTGGAACCGCTTCACCGAGCAGGTGCCCGAGTTCCAGGAGCGCAAGCTGCGGCTGTACCACCACTCGTGCGAGCGGATGAAGGGCCTGCTCACCCACTCGGTGGACGTCGCCGTGGCCGTGCAGAGCCTGCAGGAAGTGCAGAACCTCGGCCGCGCCGTGAGCGAGATCGCGCGCGTGCTCAAGCCCGGGGGGCTGCTGTTCGTGGCGGACTTCATCCCGCCTGACGTCGCGGCCGACCACTTGGAGCACTCGCTGCTGTCGCCCATCTCGTCGGCGCAGAACAAGGCGCCGCTGTTTGACATTGTGCAGGAGCAGCTGGTGTCGTACGAGGCGGCCATGGGCGCCAAGCTCAGCTCGGGGAGCACGAGGGAGCTCATCCACCAGTTCACGCCGCAGGAATTCCACTCGGAGCTCGAGGCCTTCTTCTTCGTCGAGCACTCGCCGCTGTACGAGCTCTTGCGGCGCGATCAGATGGGGTACCGGTTGCTGTGTCTGCGCAAGACGGACGAGTGCAGCACCGACGAGGAGGAAGATATCCGCCACGTGAGCGAGTGGGTTGGAGACGGCGCCGGCTACTCGTCCGACGAGGAGATTCAGGATGACGACGCGCCCAACTACTACCCGTACCAGGAGTTTTTCCCTCAGCTCGAGATCCTCAAGGACAACTACAACGTCATCTTGGAGGAGATGCTGGCTGTGCAGCAAATAGCGACGTGGCCGTTCTGGCCGGAGAAGCACTATGCTGAGGGCGACAGCGAGTGGCGCGTGTTCCCGTTTTGCTATACGTTCCCGGCCTACGACGCCACCAAGACGACGTGGGTGGGCCCCACATGCTCCATGTGCCCGCGCACAGCGGCCCTCCTCAAGAGTTTGCCCGGCATTCGCACCGCACTCTTCTCAAAGCTCGGTCCGAACACGACGCTCACAGCACATCGAGGCTGGGCAGATCTGGCCAACCACGTGCTGCGCGTGCACTTTCCTCTCGTGGTGCCCACGCTTCCCACTGGAGCTCCTTGCTGCGCCATGGTCGTGGGCGGGGAGACCACGTACCACGCCGAGCGCGAGTTCATCGTGTTCGACGACAGCAAACTGCACTACGCATTCAATCACCACCCCGACAAGACGCGCCACGTGCTCATCATCGACTTCTATCGCCCAGACGAGTTGCCTCGGGGGCGCGCTCGCGGGGGTCACTCCGACGAGCTGGACGAGTTCATCGAGACTTTCGGCAGGCAGACTTTGCTCAACGGCAATGAAGAGAACTGACAACAAGAACCACAGATGATACAAGTAGGGGGGGGTATCGTGCGTGAAAGTGTCGCTCTTCAATTCCTCACCCCTGCTTAATCTTAATGTTAAATAAACCTGTCCATACGCCAGTCAGCAGCAGCGTTAGAGTCAGCTACGGCAGCCCACCATATCCCCTCACCCACCCACACATTGGCACGTACATCCAGGAAGCGCGCGCACGTCGGGCACGTCGGCGTTGACGATGGCGGTGAGTCCGAGGTTGGCCAGCGCGCCCCGGATCAGGCCGCAGGGGAAGACGAGGAAGAGCAGCGCCATCTCGCGCGTCTCCTGCTCCGTGGCGGCGGAGATGCCCGCCAGCCAGCGGAAGCTGAAGTCCTGCACCACGAACACGCCGCGGTGGTTGGTCTGCAGCTTGTCGATCTGCTTCTTGAAGATGGCGATCCAGAAGTCCTTGCACACGAACTTGATCACGTCCAGCGGCTCCAGCATGCGCGGCCGGTCGCGGGCCGCGCGCTCGGCGAAGCGGCAGCCCACGTCGTAGCCCATGGCCTCCAGCTTGATGATGACGGCCTCGCGGTGCGCCGCCTCGTCCTCGGGCGTCGGCGCCGCGGCGCCCTCCACCTGCCACGGGTAGCGCTCCAGCTGCGCGGCTCACGTCAGTACAGAGAGATGCACACACACACACACGGCTGTCCATATACGCTGGGGAGGCTCACCATGGAGCGCACGATCTCGCCGTAGAGCTGCTGGAAGCAGCCGTCCGCCACCTCCTTCATCTTCACGTCGACGGCGAATGTCAAGTGACGCACAGTACGCAAGGAGCTACCAGGTAGGAATGGTTGACGAAGACTGTATGATATAGTATCCTATCATACAACATACTGAGAATCCAACAGTGGAGATGCACTAATCACCTTTCTGTAGTAATACACACAATCACATGGAATACAGTTCGTACCACTTCAAAATAGCTGTAGCACTGTACTGCGTAATTGAAGTGCGACACTCCACTTTGCCAGGTGGCAAGTACCGTAGTCGTCGCATACTCGATCGTAATCCGCCGCGCGCAGTAGACGAGATCGCCATGAGCGCCAAGAGCCCCGAGGTGGTGGACGGCATGATCGACGACAGCCTGCTGGGCATCCTCATCATCCTGCTGGTGGTCATGCTCAGCACGGGCTACGTGTACGTGCAGCAGCTGCGCCAGGGGGACGCGCCGGCGCGCGCGCCCGCGGCCCGCATGGCGCCGTCCACGGCCGCGGCGCTGGCGTCGGCGCCCGAGCGCGCTGCCGTGTCCACCGCCGGGCTCAGCGACCGCCAGCTGCGCCTGCACTTCACGCTGCCGCTGCGCAACGGCGCGCGCACGGTCACGGTGGCCGCCGAGGCGCTGCTCTCGACGCAGGCGGACGCGCCGGCCTGGACGCACGACGACGTGCCGGCGCTGCTGGCGGACCTCTCGCGCGTGGCCGACGTGTACCTGCTGTGCACGCTGAGGGACGCCAAGGACGCCGCCAAGATGCAGCGCGTCCGCGAGTTCGTGGCCACGCACCCGGACCTCAAGAGCAACGAGTCGACGCCCGGAGGCGTCAGGGCGCACAAGATCCTCTTCTGCACGACGGCGATCGGGAAGGTGGCGTTCGTGCGGCAGATCGAGCCGCAGGTCCATGTTGAAGGTGAGGCTGTGGTGGTGTGTGGGGGGTTTGAGAGACGCGGGCTGATGCACTGCTGTTGTGCTGTACAGTTGATGCTGGAGTGGTGCGGGACCTGGAGAAGCACGTGCCGCGCATTGTGCACATCGCGAGCTCGCCCGAGGACGCAGTGGTGCCTTCGATCCCGAACGTCATCCAAGTGGGCGACAGCTTCGCCAGCTATTTCTCGCTGCTCAGCGCAAAAGAACGACTTTAATGAGTGCCCCTACTGATAAATGTAGGACTGTATCAAGAAGACTCGGTGGGCTTGTTGAATTGGTGCTTTAATTCGCTGTGTTTGTAGGGTTGGCGGCGGGGTTTGTCTTCGAAACGACCCTGTCGATCCGGAAGAGCTGTTCGAGGGTCTGGAGTACGAGGAACAGCAGGGTATCTATTCGTCGCCATGGATGAATGAGCCCATACACCTCGGGATCGCCAATTACAAGCTCAGGGATCTGGATAGGTCCAGCCAGTGTCTGCACAACTCGGGAGTAGTTGAGCGTGTATCCTTGGAAAATTTGACGTCCTTGCAGTTTTAGGCTGCTAAAAGCTTCCAGGAGAACCTGCCTCTGGTTACCGGTAGGTTTCACATCGCCTGCGCTTAAACAAGTTATGTTCAAGCAGCTTCTCAAAGTGCTAACGCTTTCGATGAGTGCATTAGCGAGAACTTGTCTCGCAAGTGCGTTCATAACGCCATCGCGAGGTAAAATATTTCCAGAAAGCTTGCTACTTCCGCCTTGAAGCCACTGCGCGACAGCAAGTTCGGTAGCTCCACCTCCTCTACAAGTATATATCATACTTGGGCGCTGAGAATGTTGACCACCATTCTCGTTTGTTGACGCAGGTTCAAGTGGCTCCCACCAACTTCTGAGTACCCGGAGACTCTTGACGATCGCTGCATAGTACTGTTTGTAGACTCCTTTTGTTGGCGCAAGAATCAAGAGTTGAGGAACGACCATCTCCTGGTGGCGATGCTCGTTTTGTCGAAAATCATCGCGCTGATTACTACGCTCTGCTGCTACGCCACGAAGTCGTAAGCACGCTTGCTGCTGAAAACGCACTCTTGAGACACCGCTGGTGCACACACCTACATGCATGATTCCTTGAATATCATCGAAAACGCTGGCAAGTGGGAATATCCCACTGATAATGCATAGCGCCTCGACGTCTTCTGGCTCAGCAAGTTGCACACACGCGATATCTTGGCGGGTACAGTTGGCAACGACACTCTCATCCAGAGCTTCCGTACTTACAATTAACTGAACATGATGCTGATCGCGTAGCCTCCGGATAAACTTCGAGATAAATAAATGCGCCGAATCGTGCGCTGTAAATAATTCTTCATCTTTCTTTGTTGCGAGTTCAACGTGATTGGATCCAGCTGACAGCGAAAGCGGGCACGTGAAACACACAAATCTCATAGAGTCTTGACACCGGTCGAGGATTCCAGAGGGCTGCGACATCACTACCGACTTCTTCAAGATAAAATCTTCACGCGGGACCACATACGATGCATATAACGACGGCGCAGCCATGTGAATAACCGCGTCAGGAGCACATTTCAAAAACTGCTGCACACGCTGAAACAGGACCTTGTCCATCCTGTTCCCACGACAACTACAGTTGTCCGTGCTGGATGGCGCGGTAAAAATCCACTTCAGTACCAACTCGACCACGAAATCCACTGCTCGTTCTCCTAGCACTCCAGTCAGCGCCGATCTCAAAACGTTAGCACTCGTCTCGCGAAACTAGACAACAACGCAACCACGGAATCAGAACTACGTACACACACACACACAGGTACACTCTAAGAAACCCTTCCAACCTTCTCCGACGGTTGCATTGTATCGCAGTTCGCTTCAACTGGCACTGCAAGTTGCAGCCCACTGACCTTGTGCATGCCACGTTGCAACTCCCATTTCAGCTCCGAGAACTCCCTAGACAGTCGGGCGCGATCAGCATCCCTCCGAGCATCCTGCTCTCTCCTCAGACCTTCAGCTGCATGCCTCACGGCCGCGTCCACCAACAGAATAAACTCGCTGGAAGCGTCACCCAGTTGTTTGTGCACCCCATCCGCTGCATTGAGCAGGAACGTCGCCAGTGGATCGCGCGCTTCCGTACCGCGCTTCCACGCCGCCAGCACCGCGTGGCCCTCGCCCGTGACCACCGGCGCGTCTGGCGGCCGAAACAGCAGCGTCTCCTCTCCGCAAGGGCCGAAGCTGCGACGACAGAGCGCCGCGAGGTCCCCAGCTGTGCGCTCCAGCTCGGTGGTGAAGCTCATCATGTAGCGTGTCGTTTCGCCAATCGAGTATCTTTTGCTTCAGCTTTGACAACGATCTCTGATTGGCTGATCCCCAATACGTTTTTTGTACCATGAAGTGGGTACATTTGCTCACAGACTCGACTAATGGACGGGCGATCGAGGTGTCTTCATGGTCTAATGGACTATCTGTATTTGGTGTCTCTTAACTGCAGTCGAGTACGCAAAGCAACGCTATTATGCATGTAAGTGGAAGAGGGAGGATGCAGGCGGGCGAGGCGGACAGGCAGGTCCCCATCTCGGTTCGAGGCGGCGATGAGTCAACGGAGCCCCAAGCTGTTTTAGAGGAGCCAGCTGTCGCCGCTCGGAACGAGAGCAACCCTCTTCAGCCTTAGTTCTCGCCGCCCTTCTTGCCCGTCTTCGACTTGATCGTCTCAATGCCGGCAGCGGCAGTGTGCTTGGCCATCTCCAGTCCAGTCGCGGACGCCGCGCGCGCCTATCTCATCCAGCACAACACAAACCCAAGAGACACGCACGTCAGCACTGCAACATCTCCGCAGATCCACCGCCATAATCCGCCGACCTTCTCCAGGGCGCCCGAGGCGACGACGGACGTCCGCTCGTAGGCGCCGCTGGCCAGCGTGGACGACTTCTTGAAGGCCTCCGACTCCTTGAGCTTGCCGTACTGCTCCTGGCTGGCCGTGGCCGCCGTGCTCAGGCCGCCGGCAATGGTCTTGCCGGCGTTGGAGGTCTTGGCAGCCTCCAGCGCGGCCCCGGACTTCTCCTTGAACATGGAGAAGGTCTGGCCCAGCACCCTGCAGACACAACCAACCAGTTAGCTGCGGAATTTCAGCCACTCACAGGCGCTGCCGCAACGCACTTGGAGGCCGTGTTGGCGCCATTCTTGAGCTTGTCCACGGGCAGCACGTTGTGCAGCGAGGAGCGGTCGCCCGCCTTGGCCGAGGCCGTGGACTTCTTGTCGTCGCTGTCCGAGTCGCCGCCGTCCTGCGTCTGCGGCTGGTTCTCCTTGGCGGCGGCGGCCTCGCCCTTCTCTCCCTTCTCTCCCTTCTCGCCCTTCTCGCCGTCGAAGATGAGGTTGTCCAGGTCCTTGTCGTCCGCCTGCTTCTGCTTGAGAGACACGTCGTCCATGGCTACGTCCTGTGGTGGAGGTGGGGACACTCAGGGGCTGGCTTTCTCTGCGCGACGTCGGAAAGTGAGGAGGGGGGAAAGGAGGCGGCGGTGGTAAAGAGACTCGCGCCGCTGTGATTGGCTGGCGTTTTGACCAGTCCCAGGAGATCAGCCGAAAAACCGTAGCCATTTGCGTTTGTCCAGCACGACGAAATGATTAACGTCGTTTTCGTCACGACAAATTATCCTGACTCAGGATTCCTGAAGCAAGATTCTTGCTATCGATATCAGGGCGTGTGCGTGTTCTTTACGAAAGCTTGGAACCAAGCCTTGGAATTAAATGGCACCAAAGTTTGCAAGAGAGCTGGCGTCGCCACAATTGTGTCCTCGCGATGCCGGTCAACAAACGCACTGGGCATTCTATAGGTAGTTGCCATGCGGGAACTGCACTACATCGGGTCGGACGGTACAGCATGACGCAGCAAGTTGCTGCCAGCAACTGAGAGTCTGAGACCTTGATGGTGTAACCTCGGCAAGCCAATTCACACCAATAGTGGGACGGTAAGGGGTGCGATCAGACAAGTGACTGCGTCGCTGTTGCAGTGTGTAACTTTGGCAATTCAGGTCACCGGGATGTTGATTGTTGCCGTGGACCTGAGGCAGGCTAGCCGGACACCTTCGTGGTCTGTCGTCGCGTTGTGTGGTCCGAGGCTCTCCTCAGGGCCAGACTCCCGTCTGGGCAACGCAGAATTCTGCCGAGACTCGCTCGCCGTCCGCAGTGTGATCTTGTCACTCCGCAACTTGCACCCTATTGCTCCGGCAATACTACATCAGCACTCTTCGAAGTACAAGCATGATCGCAGGACGGCTGCTCCTACTGTTTCTTTTGGCCGTCGGGCTGGCTGCTGCAAGCAACCAAGTCGCGGAAGTAGCTGTGGACCCGGATGTGGGCAAGAACGCACCGGAGATCATCGCTGCGCGCGGATACGCCGTGGAGACGCACAAGGTCACGACGTCGGACGGCTACATCCTCACGATGCACCGGCTCCCGAAAAGCTACGACGAGAGTCAATCTGGCACCGCTGCTGCAACCAACAAGCCCGCTGTGCTACTGCAGCACGGTATCATCGAAAGTAGCTTTGCATGGGTCTGCAACTACCGCAACCAAAGCTTGGCTTTTGTGCTGGCTGACGCTGGCTACGACGTGTGGCTCGGCAACAGCCGTGGCAACACGTACTCGAACGAATCGATCCACTACACCACCGACGACGACGAGTTCTGGGACTTCTCTTGGGAAGACATGGGTCTGTACGACCTGCCGGCTATGATCAACTACGTCCGGGACACATCGGGCCGCCCCACCATCAGCTACGTCGGACACTCGCAAGGCGTCACTCAGGCGCTCGTGGGCTTCGCGGCTAACCAAACGCTGGCAAAAAGCGTGTCGTATTTCGGCGCGTTGGCACCCGTCTCCTGGCTCGGACACTCGAAGGCAGAGCTGTTCGTGGCCTTGGCCGACGCTCACCTGGATCTGCTGTTCGAGGGCCTCGGCATCGTGAAGCTCCTTGCGCACAACGAGCTGCTCACCAAGTTCCTTGCCGGATACACGTGCACGGCCATCGACGACATCTGCGGGTCGGCCATCTCGCTGCTGTTCGGGACGACCACGAGCCTCAACGTCTCGCACGTACCCGTTCTCATCTCACAGACCCCCGCGGGTACCTCCGTGAAGGACGTCGCCCACTTCGCGCAGGGTATCCGTGCGGACACGTTTGCGCGCTTCGACTACGGGTGCAGCTGCGTGCAGGCTCTGGGCCTCTCGCTGTGCGCGTCGGCCATCTGCCCCAACAAGGCCAAGTACGGCTCCTTCGCGCCGCCAGCGTACTCCCTCGGGGACATGGTCTACCCACGCACTGGTCTCTACAGCGGCGCCGGCGACACATTGACAGAGCCCGAGGACCTCGAACACCTGCGGTCGTCGCTTCCGTCGGGCACCGTCGTGCACGACAAGAGCATCGACATCTACAGCCACCTCGACTTCATCTGGGCCTACAACGCCAACGAGTACGTCTACCAGGACCTGCTCGCGCAGCTCGCCGCGTACGAAGGCGTCGGCTACAGTACTAACTAACAACTCCTAAGTCTAGACTACAGTCAAAGCAGTAAACGCAAAAGTGTAGCCATATCAAGTTGAAGCTGTCCCTCATCCTCTATCCCCATTCGTCCAAAAGCAGTCCCTATTTCCCACCAATCCCGTGCGGCTTCCATCCTCACTCGAGCATTCACGCGACCATGAGCAAGCGGACGGTGGTGGAATGGTCGCCGCACGACGCGTCTCTCTTCGCGGTGGGCGCCGACAACCTGCGGCTGTTCGAGGTGACCACCAGCTCGGGCGACTACGCGGATGCCGACTCGGCGTCGTCGTCGGCCGCGCCCTCCACGCAGCGCAAGCGCGCCTTCCGCGTGGTGCGCATCAACGCCAAGGTGCAGCAGCTGCGCAGCCTGCAGTGGCACCCGTTCGAGGCCAAGCCGCTGCTGATCGCCACGGGCACGGGCTCGGGCAAGGTGCTGCTCTGCGACTTCGAGGACCCGCGCGCGCGCGTCATGCGCGAGTTCCTGCCCAAGTACAGCCGCCCCTGCCACGCTGTCGCCTGGAACCCGTCGGTGCCCCACCAGCTCGCCGCGGGCTTCGAGAAGGTGCGCAGCGACTTCTGCACGCTGGTGTGGGACCTCAACAGCTCTGGGGCCGTGGGCGCGTCGGCGGGGGCCGGCGCGGGGCTCACGAGCAGCGGCAGCAGCGGCAACGTCGAGGCTCTGGGGGACCAGGACGGCTCCAGGAAGGGCAGCGGTGGCGCCGGCAGCGCCAGCGTCGGCGTGGGGGCAGGAAGCGGATTCGCGGCGGCGGACGCCAAGCCGGTGCACGAGCTGGCCAACTCCGAGGCCACCATGGCGCTGTCCTGGGTGCCGCTGCAGCCGACGTGTCTGGCCACGGGCACGGGCTTCAAGTGGCTGAGGGTGTATGACTTGAGGGCCAAGGGCTCGTCGCCCATGAGCGTCGTGGCTCACAACAAGGCCGTGCTGGGCGTGGTGTTCGACCAGCACCGGCCGCATATGTTGGCGACGTACAGCGACGCCCCACAGGAACCGGTCAAGGTGTGGGATATCCGGCAACTGGAGTCGTCGTCCGGCCCGCTGCTGTCGCTGTACCAAACGAGCAAGAACCTCGCGCAGGTGTCGTGGTGCCCATCCAAGCCTGGGATTCTGGTCACGGCGTCCACCGAGGAGAAGTGGGTGTCCTTGTGGGATGTTACCAAGCAGGAGAGCGGGTCCTCCACGCTCAAGAAGCCGTTCCGCAGACGCTACACGTCCGAGCCGCTCACGTCGTTCTCGTGGCAGCACGTGGACTCGCCGTCAAGGAACCAGCGAGCGAACAATGTGGGCAAGAGCAGCAACGCGCAGAAGTGCCAACTCTCGGCGGCCGCCTTCCCGAATCGCCTATTGACAGCCTCCATCACAGGCGAGCTGGGAGACATTTCTGTGCACGATGCTATGCCGCTTTCACTATCATCACACGGAGCGGTGACTTTCGGGTGCGGACGACTATTGTTTGGCGGCTCTGTCAGTGGACCTGGACTGGGGACATCTGCTGTGACTCGACTCACGTTGGAGGAAGAAATCAGCTCAGGTGCTCGTGTGGAAGAGGATATCTCGAACGAGATGTACAAGCTTGCCAAGCAGGGCTACTCAATCGGACTGTCTAAGAATCTGAAATTGTTCAATGAGGCTACCCCGCGAGGCCGGCAACTGCATCATTTGTGGTTATGGGTCGACCAAGTAGAAGCGCTCCGCCGCATTCGAGCTTCACGGGTAGAACAATCACGATCTGCGAGCAATGGCCTTGGAAACAATGCTGTCAATTCGATGATGACCGGACCATTGCGGGGCTGGCCAGTTGATCCGAATACACTAGTCATCGCTGGCGTGAAAAACTTGCTAACTGTCTCAGGAGAAACTCCAGCAGCTGCAAAGACTGGTACGTCTGGTTCTACTGCCACTGTTCAGGAGGATTCCAGGGAGGAAGAGCCCGTGGGTATCGTCTCTGTAATGAAGACGGACCAGGTGCTTGGTTGCCAGTATTTTGAAGGGCCTGGACGACGATTGGGTTTGCTAGCTTGCAACTGGGATCCCGACAACGGACAAGGAGGGTCTCGAGCGTCCTCAGCTGGTGTTGGTGGGCCGGGTCTTGACAGCGCTTCTGGAAGAAATATGCATCGGAGTAGCTCTAGCATCTGGAACCCACAAAAGCAGTACGATGACAACGCCCATTTCGCCAATCGTTCGTGGAATGAGAACGGGCGACACGAGTTGCAGAACATTTTGAATCGCTGCGAGTTGGAGGGCAATTACGCTCGAGCGGCAGCTCTGGCTGTTTTCCATGGTGACTTGAACGCAGCCGTGGCGTTGCTGCAGAAGGGAGCGACGTGGCTAACTCAGATGCAGCACCTAAATGTTGGAGTTGCATCGCCTTACTCGCCAGACTTGTTGCAGCTCATTGCAATGTCTGTTGCTGGTTATTCATCTTCCATCGCGACTGCAGGAGGACTATCGCTGTGGTCGAATATGACGCAGCAATTGCTAAAGCGAAGTGAGATCATGTCACAAGCCAACCCGCGTTACTTTCACGCGATGCTCTCCTTCTTGTGTGCCGCGAGCTCTAATTCTTCATCCAACTCGGCAAATTTGAACGCTATGCGCGCTAGCCAGCAGCCATCACGGCGTCCAACTAGCCGAAGACAATGGGGCAGTGTCGATGGTTTGGCCGCATTTGGAGGAGCTAGACCTGCAAGTGCTGGAGTCTACTCGGCGATTCTTAATGATATCACACTACCGTTGAGCGACCGACTGGCGTTCGCTTGTCGGTATCTCCAAGCTGAGGACTTACTCGCGTTTGTCGCTCAACACGAAGAAGAGAGTGAACAATTTGGCCGTCTTGAGGGATTGATCGTTACTGGAATTAACGCCGATGGTATTCGGCTTCTTCAGACGTACCTGGATATGACGGGTGATATCCAAACGTTGGCGCTATTAGCCGCGCGACTTCCGTCATCTTATGTAGCGAAGGCATCTCCGCTGGAAAAGTGGATTCAGATTTACAAAGACTTGCTGAACCAGTGGCAGCTCTTCCACGAGCGAGCCCGCTTTGACGTAGGCCGCTCGCAGCTCGAGGATCTGCTGAATGGGTTTACTAGCTTCTCGCGTGATTTTAATGCTGAAGACCTTCAAGCTGAGCTTTCGGCTCCATCAACACTTTCCGTGCCACCGCAATTATTTGTGCGGTGCAACTTCTGCAACGCGTCGCTGTCTTTGGCTAGTTTGCTCCGTCTTGGTGGTTCGCACTCGTCGTGGCTGAACCGTGCCAAGCCTAAGCTTACGTGCTGTCCTACCTGCCGTAAACCGTTGCCGCAGTGCGCACTGTGTTTGCTTCCGTTTGGGTCGTTAAATCCTTACTTCGAACTAGCCCATCGCCGCTCCAGACAGACATCAGACGCAGTGAATACGCTGGTAAGCAGCGTGGCAGCCGATAGCGGAGGTGTGCTGAAGGAACCCAAGACGGGCAAGAACGAATACGAAAACCTGGCCCAATTGTCCAGCATCCCGTTTGTTGAATGGTTCACGTGGTGTCAGTCCTGCAAGCACGGCGGCCACGCACACCACCTGGCGGATTGGTTCAAGTCGCACTCGGTGTGCCCTGTCACGGACTGCAACTGCCACTGCCAGCATTTGGACTTGCCGATCGTAGGCGACGAGAATCAAACGGAGATCATCGAGCACCAGCGAGCAAGTGCCGCAGCGTTGGCCAGCCAGCGTGCAGCGTCGAAGGGGAAGAAGAAGCAACAGCAGCAACAACAGCAATACCAGCAACAAAAGCAGCAAGAAGCGAAGGCACCGGTTCGTGGAGTCAAAAAATCATTTCTTGACAAGCAGCAGCAACAGGTTTCAATGGGATCGCAGAGCTCGCAGCACAGCTTTTCAGTGTCCTCCACCATGGGAACGAACTCCACGTATCGATCCTTTTCCTCTGCTCAGCTGAGACCCAGCGGCTCCACTAGTGGGTACCCTCCACCGTTCTCGTTGTCCGGCAGCAACTCCGTTGCAAACCTCTCGAGTGTAGTCACCTCCGGAGCTGGTGGCAACGTTGGCAGTGGAGCAGTCAGCGACGGGATCTCGCTCGGCAACAAGCTCGACCAACTGGAAAAGGACAAGAACAGCTATCAGTACATGTGAGAGAGTGGGAGGCAGGCAGGCTCCTTGCGTCAGGAGCAAGGTAAGAGTTGGGTCGATAATGAATTGGTTTTGGTCATGTGAAGCAGGGCGCAAATGGCAAAGTTCCTCCTCAATGTTACAGCTTCAACGGGGGTGAATTCGAGATGCCCAAGCGGGAGACTCTGCGGCTGTAGTCGTCCATGATCTCCTGCTCGCTGGTGCCCAGTCGCTTGATGGCTCGTTCACGGTGCAGCTGCTCGTCGTTGAAGCCGAACATGAACTCGACTTTGGAGGTCGGCTCCATCTGCGAGACTCCGGTGTAGCGGCGCAGCTCTTCGCTTCGAACGATGTCGACGTCGCAGATGCCGAGCTTCTTCATGCCCTTCTCCTTCTTCAAGATGTCGGCGTTCACTCCAAGGCGGTCCAGCGCGTGGGGGCTGATCTCATCCGCCGAGTACGTGATGCGTCTCTTGCTCAGCTGGCTGGTGCCTGTGGTGCCTAACTTTGGTGGCGTCGTGATCGGCAGGATCGGCTCCATGTTGGCGGTGAGTGCCCACGACACGGTCTCCATCTTCGGAGCGCTGTTCTGTTGGATTGGGTTGGCCGGAGGCGGCATATCGGTGTCGGGTGGTGGGATGTCGTCCACAGTTGGTTGCGGGATATCCTGATCGACTGGCGGTGTGTCTTCGGTCTCTTCAAGCTGCAGATGCGGTGGAGACTGCGATCGCGACCGCGACCTTGATCGCACTGAGTTGCGCGCAGTCACCGAGATCCCTCCCTCGTCGTCGTCCCGAATGGAGAGTGGCAGGGGGATCGGCGAGGCAGGTACACCCTCACCGTCGGCCTCGGCTTGCGACGCTATGATGCCTTGGATTTCTTCGCGCCGAGCGAAGACTGGAGTGAGCTGTTTGTCAGAGTCCCTGCTGGTGGAGAAGGTGAATGCGGCGCCTCGTGGAAGAAGACGCAGGATCGCAACGGGCGATATCGGTTTTGGGATCAGGACGCGTCCGTTGGTCATGTCCGCTGCGACTGGTGCAACGACAGCACCGCTCAGTGGCTCACTCCACCAAGTTCAGGCACGGCATGGCGGACACGCGCTCCCAATTTGCCACCTAAAACGACATGGACAACGTTGAGACTCGATACCAACGTACAAGTTGAGAGGTGAGGATACCTCGTGGAAGAGCTCGAATTGGACGACGCGAAGCACCACGTCGTCGCTCGGTGTCGTCACGGAGAGCTGCAGATACTCGCCGGCCATCCACTCCACGGGCGGGAGGTAGAAAACCATTTCGCGGTCGTCACGAAGCACACCGTGCAAGTCGAGGTAGGCTCCTTCGAGCACGATGTAGTTCGTGTGCGGGTCCCAGCAGCTGGAGCGCTGGAGCTGCCACCAGTAGTGTGTCTTCAACGTGCCTGCCTTATCTTGGTTGTTGCGCGGAAGGTTTGCGGAGTATTGCACACGACACAGCAGGCGAAAGACACCGCTCGTGTGAATGTAGACCCTCCGAAGTACGCCCTCCCACAGGAAAGAGGACGGGTTGACTTCTTGTTCCTTCGACGGAGGCATCATGAGTCGCTGTTTCTTCATTCGCCATTGAATTGCAGTCCCCGATAAGCCCCTTGGGAGACAGACTAGAACGTGACGCCGGTCTTGAGGCTTTCGACACGGCAAAGTGTCAGGTGCTTACTTGAAAGTACAGAAACAAATCTATCGTATAGGCGAACAGCTCACATGATGGGGGATGAAAGCGATATCCTTGACAAATACCTTGCACTGATGCTTGGCTCCGCCCTCACTTGCTTCGTCCTCGATGCCTAACTTGAGAGACACTGTGTCGCCTTTATCGCAATACGCTACCGCAGAATAAAGCTCGTAGGAAGGTGATCCTGCGCACCCAGCTCATCATGTTAGTGATGCGCTACTCGATAGAAAGTTATCTTTCGTACCTTCATCATCCTGGAAGAATTGCGCCGTAGCTGCTTCGTCTTCTAGGAATCCACGCACCTCGCACTTGCGGTTCACCATTAACGTCCATACGAGCGGCGAGCACTTTGTTGACGGCCTCCTTCTCACTGCCATTCTCCACTTCAAGCTCACACGACCGCTTTTCACTATCCTTCGATGCCACACCGTCGTCAGCGTCCCGGCGTCGGTTAGCTCCACCACCGTACTAAGCACATGCCTCTTCCTTGGAGGTGCGGCGTCGTCTGTAGGTTTTGAGTCGGTCATAGCATTGAATGAGTCGAGAACATCTTGGTCATCAGCAATGCGATTATGGTTCAAAGCATCGCGTAGGTCACGTTGTTGATCTTCGTTTGCACCCAAACTGCGAGCACATCATTTGTCAGTGCAAGCACTTGCATAAAAACTTTTTCGACGATTGTACCTGTTCAATTGCCCCAAGCTCAGTAAACTCCGGTGTTGAACGACTGCATCACGCAACTTGTATTGCTCATTTTGTTCGCCAATGAGGTCGTTCTCGGAGAGATCTAATCGGCCAAGGACTTTGTTGTGCTGTAATAACTCGACAAGCGTGTCGACAGCATCGCAGTGGATTTCGTTGTGACTCAAATCCAGAAAAGTCAAGCGCTCGTTCTTGTGTAGTGCCGACAAGATTGTCTGTGCGCCCATGGATTTGGTGCGGTTGCAACGCATATTGAGCTGCGTCAGCGTCGCGAAGCCGTCGATCCTCAGTGCTGCGGCGACCACTTGTGCACCCGGGATTCCGATAAACGAAAACGACAGATCCAGTGCCACCAGCCGATTAGCCATCTTAACTGTGTTGAGCACAACTCGACGTGAAACTTCGGCGTAGCAGAGTCCAAGAGATTGGAGGCTACTGTGCTTTCCCCCTTGCTGAAGTTGTTCAGCCAAGTGCTGGCTAAATTCCGTAGCAGAAGTCGTGATTTCTGTTGACCTGTTTTTCATATCCTTGCTTTTTGGTTGAGTAGGCAGTCGTCGAGGCGCGTAGTCTGCCCATTGCTCTGATAGAGGTACGATCTTGTCTGCCTGATCGACAACGCTTATCCGAAAATGCAACAGGAACTCGTTTACGGCGACAGCTTCATTTTTAACAAGTGAATAGAGTTGCAGCGACAGTTTGCTCAATGATAAACACTTACCTTTTGCAAACAACCGAGCGACCTCACCGGCCACCTCCCCTGCCTCTTCAAAGAACAGATTTCCGTGTAGATCAAGCGAATGCAGTTTGGCTTGGTGTCGAAGACGCTCGCAGATTGTACGTGCTGTGAGGCGTCCGAACAAATTTCGCGAAAGATCGATAGCCTGCAGTCCCGGACAGCACATTAGATCCCCTGCGCGTACACGACTCGAATTTTGGTTAGATTTGCACCGACGATCTTCAGGAGACTGATCGTACGGATCTCTTTACTGCCGGAGTCGTCGAGCTGGTTGTTCGACAAGTTCACAGTTTTTAAGCTGCTGAATAGGAAGAGGTTCTTGCTCAACGTTCGCAGGTGGTGAATCTGTAGATCCTGGTTCGCAAGAATCAAAGTCCGAATTTCTCGGAGCTGAACAGGATTCACCTCGACAAAGCAAGCGCGGAAGTGCTTCTTCGCAATAATCGCATTGCTCTCCGACACTCGCGCCGGCAGCGATTTACTGGGGGCTGTGTCGAGTTTGTCTCGTTCACCGGGCACCTTTGATTTGGAGCGAGCAACGCTTCTCCCTTCACCTTTTGGGTTTGGACGACGCAGCGGCATTTCATCTTCATCGTCATACAAGTCTTCACGCATCCTCCCGCCTCGACTACTAACGTGATCATTCACACTCGTATCGACATCGCTTCCTTCACTGCTGCCACCATAGTCTCGCAACTCGTTCTCTAGCTGCTCGAGATACTTCTCCTTCTTCACCAGCGCTGCGAGCAGCAAAAAGAAATGTCAAAATTACTTCAGCGCTGTAAGAATGAACGCATTCCGTTGAGAACGTGTGTCCATACTTCTGATCTCCATCAGAAGATCCTCTTCCAGGTTGGTGTCCACTGCATCATTATCGTCGTCGCTGGTGTAGCTGCTAGCTTCCCCCACGTCACGAAACCTCGGTGGAATGGAGTGCAGAGGCGAAAGTTGAGATCGCCGTGCCACGGGAGACGACTTCACCGGCAGCCTCAGAGCCCCACGCTTCATCCCAGCGTCCTTCCAACGACTCATAACTCGATTGCTACGAAATCCAAGCCTGCGACGCTTCGACAAGGCGCCTGTAGCACGGGCACCACCAAAACACGACCACCAAGGAGGAAGGAACACGTTGAGTAAACGGAATGCTATGCTGCTGTATTTACATTGAAGCAGCCCCAGCCGGTCAAAGTGCCGGCCCATAGATAGAGTGAGTAGTACATAAGATAGATAGAGCGACCACCGCCGGCGAGGAGGGAGGCGCCTAAGCCCCCGCATAGAGAGAGAGACCACACGCCACCCCGCCTCGATCCGGCTCGTGTCGAAAATCCAACCGTCATCAGAGTGAGTGAGTGAAGGCAGGCGCTGGACGCCTGGTGGAGATCAGGACGTGGCGTCCGGGTCGTCCAGGCAGGCTTCCGAGCCGTAGATGGACGACACCAGCACGCTCAGGCGGCTGCGGAGGCGGTCGTTGCGTTCGCGCAGGTCGTGGACAGCCTGCGTCAGTCACAAAAAGACAACAAGAGCGTCAGTCAGGAGCGCCCGCCCACGCATCCTCAACAAGGAGACGCTTCTCCGCACCTGCTGGCTTTTTTCAAGCACCATTTTCTTGCGGAGGCGCGCTCTCCGGGCGTGCAGGCGGTTGCGCTCACGCCGCACGCGTTCGCGCTCCTCCTTGGAGCAGACGAGCATGTTGCTGCTGCTGCCGGCGGCGGAGGAGGAGGCCGCCGCGTACGGCCGCTTGCCGTTGGCGTTGAGCTGCGCGCCGATGCACGTGCAGGCGTCGCTGGGGGCGGCGTCCTTGCCGTGGCAGGCGCAGCCCTTCTCGTGCTCGTGCGCGTCCTCATGGTCGGCGTCGGCGTCGCTGTCGTGGGCCGGCGCCTCGCAGAGCTGGCCGTCCTCGTCGCGGTCCTCCGTGGCGTTGATGCCGACCTGCTCGAGCTTGAGCACGCACGGGACGTCCACGACGTTGCCCAGGCGCAGCAGGCACACGGCCGTGGCGTGGAAGTCGTAGGCCTGGCGCAGCAGCTCGAACTCGTCCTGCAGCGCCTCGATGCGCTCCTTGAGGCTCTCCAGCAGCTCGCGCTTGCGGATGCGCGTGCGCTGCGCGTGCAGGCGGTTGCGCTCGCGGCTCACGCGCAGCTTCTCCTCCTCGCCCGAGGGGGACGCCGACGAGAGCTCCGTGGCCGAGCCGTCCGTGTGCGTGGGCGAGTCGAGCTGCAGCAGGGGCAGCGCCGTCTTGGTCTTGGCGCCGTCCTTCCTCACGGGCGACGAGGACGGCGCGAAGCTGCTGGCGCTCGTGGGCGTGCGCAGGTTGGCGGGCTCCTCGTGCTGCTGCTCGTCGTCCTGGGGCGTCTGCGTCTGCGTCTGGCGGCGCCGCATGTAGCTGGGCAGCGGCACGCCGAAGTACCGGGCCATGTCCTCCTCGTACTGCTCGCGCTGCTCCTCGCTCTCGTAGGCCAGCAGCGCCGCCGTGGGGGACCCGCTGCTGGCGAACAGCGGGCCGATGGGCGGCAGCACGATGGGCACGCCGTAGTCGATCGACATGGAGTGCGGGGCTCTGCTGCTAATTGGGACTGGGGCTGTGTGTGGCGGCGTTACCTACGTACGTGCGTGGCTGACTGGCTGGCTGGTGCTGCAGTGCTGGGCTGGGCTGTTGCTGTGCCGTATGGCGGCGCTGTCGCTGACGTTCACTCGTGTGGCGGTCGCCTCGGCTCTGCGCTGGCGCTTTGAGTGGTTTGGAGGCAAATGCCAAATAGCGGCGCCGCTGACGTAGGGAGGCGGCCTCCGCGCCCGCCCGGTCTCTTTTCGAAGCGCGCGGTCGCCTGGGTTTACGGACCGCATGGGGAAAGGTCCGGCGGTTTTGGAGACAGGATTCGAGAGTGAGAGCGCGGAAGAAGCCCTGGGTTGAGTGACGGCGCGGATAAGGAAAAGATCCCGCTTCGCGCTGATTGGCTGCGCAGACACGCACGGGTGACGTACGCGCGGGTGACTCGCGGTTTGTATGGCGATCTTGTGGGGCTAGAAACGGCGGCTTGAACTTCAATTAAGTGCGACGACATGCAAGGAAGCCAGTCGCCGTTATCAGCCGGATGGAGACCGCCAACATGGCCCTGGCCGCCACGGCACTATGGCGCTGTGGCCGCACTGCCCGCCAAGTCTAGGGATGTGAATCCTCCTCGCAGCAACCAGGGCCATCTATCCTTGGGTCGAGACGAGCTATTTCCAGCGCGAGATCTTTGTCAATGGCCTGATACAGTGGCGGGTCACGCGTCCTTTCAGGCACAAAAAGGGGGGATGGGCGACGCCGAGTCGTACGTGGCTAGCGGCGCCTCAACTTCAACGTGTCGGGCGGTGATTGCTGCCGAGCTGCGGCGCCGGCACGCCGAGGATGCCGCCGAGCAGCGCCAGGAGGCCGTGCGCCGCGAGACCCAGCGGGACCGCACGCGCAGCCTGGTGCGCCTGGCGCAGCTCGACACCCGCGACGAAGCCAAGATCGTGCTACATGCAGGTGCGGCGGCTCCTGGCGGGCGAAGAAGCCCTACAAATCGGTGCTGATGGCTCTGCTGCCGTTGCTGCTGCATGCATTCACAGAGAGCGCCACGCACTACAACCAGCGCGCGGCGGTGCTGGAGCAGATCCGCGCGCTGCAGAGCCGCTATCAGGCCGAGAAGAAGAGGCTGCCCGCCATCCAGGACAAGTGAGTGCTGCGACCAGTTGCTGTTGTTTGTGTCTTCTCCTCTCGCTAGTCGGACCATGAGCTCTTGAGCTGATCGCCGGGTCACTTCTGCGCAGGAAGGAGCGCCACGAGAGGCTGCAGCGGGCCAAGGCGGCGCGCGACAAGGACGTGGCCGCGCTGCGACAGCACTTGGCGCACCTGGAGGCCTGCGCGCCCGCTGTGGTGCGCCCGGGAAGCTCCTCGTATGCCGGGAGCGTCGACCGAGCTGCGACGCCAGCGGGGGTTGTGTCGCTGCCAGAGGTGACGGAGCAGAAGCCGAGGCGTCGGAGTGAACGAGTCTCCGCCACGGTGTTTAAGCAGCTCATGGACCAGATCCGAGCGATCAAGATGGACCGACCCACGATGCTAGACCCCTACATGGCAAATCTGAAGGTAAGCGCGGCGAATTGTTCTGTGCTGGTCCTGTTTACACTGACCTAATTGTGGTGGTGTTGACTCTTGCAGCTTGCCCGACTGTGGGATCGCTTGCACGACACGGCGCGGTGCCTGGAGAACTATGATGCTGCGTGCCAGATGATGAAGGAGAATCATCTCGTCCTAATACCACCGGAAATGCTGGATGAGACCCTGGAGAAGCAACGCCTTCGGGTAAGTAGTGCCTTATGAGCTAAGGTGCATTGTTGATCTAATCTTTGTTGTCAATCAAAAGAGGAGAGCAGCGCTTCATTATTTATTCTCTCGAGCGCTGCAGCGAAAACAGCGTCAGGAAGCTGCAGGTAGGGACTTCGGTTGCCGTTAAATGAAGATACTTTGGTCCCAATTTTTTTTTTCTCTGTTCTGGCAGACCTGTTGTCAAAGTTCATCGAACTCTCGCTTCCGGAGGACCGACTAAAGGATCTTGCTTATGTGGACAGGTTTGTAAACGCACCACTGTTGTACTTCCTGATGCAAGTGCTAACCTATCTTCCACCACCGGTGCGACCAGAATTTTGCGCGAACAAGAGTACATTGAGGACCCGACGCTCGCGAGCCCAGACGACATCACTTTCACAATTCGAAACACCAACAGTCTGGGGCAGTACGTGAATTCAAGCAGCACATTTGCATGTGTTGTACTCCACTGCTGACTGGAGCGTGCGATGCGTCTATAGTCTGACGGACTTGCGCTTTAAATTGCTACAAGAGCTGCTTGCCTCGGCGCCGAGTGATCCATGTACGCGCGTTTGGCGCTGATGGCGCTTGTCGTTATGCTGACAGCTCTTCCCGTTGCTTGGCACAGACCTCATCGAGTCGGTGGCGAACATCCACGTCCGAAGGGGGGAGTTCGCGGCCGCGGAAGCTCTCACCGCCCGCTTTGTGGCGCTGCCCCCCGTCAAGCGCATATCGTTGTTCGCCACGTTTAATGAGCTGCGGTGCGGGATCTAGCGGCAGCTGCTGCTTGGTGCGGACACACTTCAACTCCGATTGATTAGCTCACGTTGAAGCAAGACAGCAGCTGGCCGGGTTGAAGCATGTGTCAACCAGCACTTGCTTGAACCCTCGCAGCTTTCCTGCGAGGCTTGATTCAGGGTCCTGCGTCGCCCCGTACATCCTCCCCACGGTCATAGCCAACCTAGCTCATTACACCCGTCCTCACAGTTGCGGGCATGAATGCCGCTTTTGAACCTATGTACTGCTTGTTCAGGTGACGCACCGCTTACCAGCAGACACACGTGTTACGGTTAACTCGTAGTCGCAAACTGCGAGCGTCCTCTACACTTAGAAACGTTAGAAACGGCGCTCAATGAAGAAACGTTAGAAACTGCGATAGAAACGTTTTTACCCGCCAAACCATTCCGCACTCGATGGAGCTGGAGCGGGAGCTGGTGCGCGCGCTGCGGCCGCTGGCGCTGGGCGGCGTGCCCGGGCGCGCCATCGCGGCGCTGTTCGACACGGGCGGCACGGCGGCCGTGCGCGAGGAGTGGGCGGACGGCGTGTCGCGCCGCCAGCTGCGCGCGCTGGAGCGCGTGTTCGCCAAGTGTCTGCGGCGGCCGGAGGCGGCGGCGCAGCTCTGGGGCTTCTTCGCGTCGCAGGAGGCCATCGACGCCGTGCTGGACGGGCCGCAGCAGGACGCAGAGAACCGCGAGGCCGTGTACCGCTCGCTGTTCGCGCTGCTGCAGGCCGTCGTGAACGTGCGCGACGTGTACGCGGAACTGGGCGACGGCGAGAGGCGCCGCGCGCTGCTCAAGGCGCTGGTGGCCGCCAAGGTCTATTTGGCGTGGCTGCAGCTGCCCGGCGGCTCGGCCTACGGGCTGTTCATGGCCTACGTGTACAGGCAGGTGCTGGACACGCTCAAGAAGTGGGTGGCGCTCATGGCCGCCAAGGAACAGGGCGGAGGAGTAGGCGCAGCCGCTGAGAAGAAGAAGAAGAGATCGACGCGGCGTGGCAGGAGGAGAGGCGCCAAGAGACAGAGCAGCGACGAGGAGGAGAGCGAGGAGGAGGAGGAGGACGCTCGTGCCACGTACCAGATGCTCACGACGTACGGACTGGAGCTGCTGGACATGCTCGTGACGTTCCTGGACAACTTCTCCCTGTCTGCGAGCAAGGAGTCCATCGTGCCGACTATCGAGACGGCCATTGCACTGCAGACGGCGCTGCCGCCCGAGAACGAGGGCACGGCGTCGGCCATGACGGCCAAGACGCTGCAGCTGCTGGAGAAGCTCGTGAGCGGCACCCATGGAGAGCCGCTGCAGATTGGGCGGGTGATCCTGCACTGTTATATCCCAGGGGTGACGTTCCAGGAAACCGTGGCGAAGGAGAACAGGGCGTCGCTGCGCTTCCACAAGCTTGCGATCGACGTCATCGGCAGAGTTCAGAACATTGCAGCGAAGGCCTGCGAGGAGGACGACGCAGAGGGAACTGCCCGACAGGACAACTCGCTGATGCTGCTGGGATTGATGCAGAACATTTGCATGCAGGCACCGGGTCTTGCGGATGAACGGCAGCGCGTGCTTTCGTATGTCTTTTCGACCACTATGGCTGGACGGCGGGAGAGTGAGCTGGAGGAGAATGAGAGGCCGAGTGAGTTCCGAGATGAAGAGTGCGTTCGATTTGCACGATTCCTCGCGAGCTACTCCCGGAACGGCAAGCTCAAGTATCGGCAGTTCGCTGTGGAGCTCATTAGCCGATTTGTGGTGGAAACCAGATTCTGGAAGGTGAAGGAGCACGATCTGCCTGAAAACTTAGTCGTGTACTCGGGTGTTGGCCCGCTGCTAGAGGTACTGATTGATCGCGCTCGGGATAAGATGTCTCAAGTTCGTACCAAGGCAATTGCTGGTATCTCGGCCATGCTAACTCTTGGCTTATCTAACTTGGCCAGCGGCGAGGGTGAAGACGATGAACCAATGAATGGAGGCAATGAATCGGAAGCTATTGCCACCTCTCTACAGACGCTTCTTTACGAGTCATCGGTTGATGATGAGGGCAACAGTACCCTCGAGGAAACCGCGCTTATGCAGCGTCTTATCGACCTTTTCCGTGAGCGTCTAGTGGATGAGAAGACATTTGTGCGCAGGGCTGCAGTGCAGGCGCTCGAAGCTCTTCTAACGGCACACTCAGGCGAGTCGGTTCTCGCTTCTTCGAGGAAAGACCTCTTCGACATTCATGCACGCTGCACAGACTCCTCTGTGGTCGTACGTGTGCAATCTATTAAGTCGCTGTCGGCGATTCTTCTCAAATTCCCTCGAGATGAGGATGCTCAAAAGCTGTGGAATCTTGGCGTGCTCCCGCTGTGCGTTGATCCTGAAAACAGTGTGCAATCTTGCGCGTTGGAAGCGGCAGGAAGAGTGGTGTTTGAACGTATACTGACATGGTACGATGCCCGCCGCAATAAGTCTCAGCGTGAGGCTCTGAACTCGGTGTGGTTGCAAGTCTCGCACCTTGATGGTGTCATGGCACGCTGCTTGCAGAAGGCGCTGCGTATGCTAGTGAAGACCGACAAAATCGATGTCGAGAAAATCATCCAAGCATGCATTTTTGCAATCAAGGAAAGTGTAAGCCCGTACAGCTCTGGTGACGAGTTTCAGGATGAAACAGAGGATGATGCGACCAGAAGAACTTTGACGCGATACTGGGGCTTCAGTTGGATTGTTTTAGAGGAGCTAGCTCACTCGGGCAATCTGATTGAAGCTGTCAAGGGTAAACAGCAAAACCTGAATATTGTCGTCGAATGCTGGAACAAGTTGCAGGACCAGGCACTACCGGTGGAGTTCAACGATGGATCCAAGCGTATTCTACGAGTGATCGCCGCTATCTCGACTGTCATTGATGCGCAAGATGCTAAGTCGATTGCGGACGGCATTTTGGCATCTTTACATTCATTCGCTATTCCGCTGAATGTCATCGCGGACGGCATCCTCGCTTTGAACAGCATTTGCAAGGCGAAGGCACCATCTCCCGAAAAAAGTCGCGATATCAGCTTCGCATGGGGAAAGAAATTGCTTGAGCTCTGCGAGACCAACCTCCGCAGATGTTTCGAGAATAGTCCTGATAGTGTGGAGGAAGAAACAGCCCTGTTGCAGAAGCAGCTTATCTCGATTGGTGAAGTAGCCCTGCTCGAGTTCGACAAGGACGCAGATAAGAGTGGTGAAGCAGCTCTCTTGCCCGTTAGCTCGAGTCTGAAGTCACTCGTGCAGCTCTTTTTACCGCCAAAGTTTGTCCCGAACAGCAATGCCATCAACCAGTCAATGTCTCAAGCCAGTGGGCAAAGTGGTGAAGATGAGGCATCGACCTCTGTTCTATCCGAACCTGTTCCTTTGCCGACCCCTGTTCGAGTGTGCGCCTTCGTCACACTCGGCAAGCTGTGTTTGCGCGACAGCGATCTAGCCAAGCAATGCATGACCATGTTCATTCGTGAGCTGCGAACCTGCGAGGAGCAAGACATCCGTTCAAACATCCTATTGATTCTGGGCGACCTGTGTATTCGTTACACGTCTCTCGTGGATGCGTACGTGCCTACAATCGCCTTGTCGCTGCTGGACGAGAGCCGATTGCTGCGCCGCAGTGCACTGTTGCTCTTCTCGCAGCTGATTCTTCAGGACTACATCAAGTGGCGTGAGTCACTGCTGCGCTTCTTCCTTCGCGCGGCGGTTGATGAAGACGAAGAGCTGGCCAACCTCGCTCGCCATGTACTTTGCGGTCCGCTGCTGCAAAAATCACCGCACATTTTCACGAACAAATTCATCGAGATGATCTTCGTTTTCAACGGATACAATGGTAACAAGCTCAAGTTTTCCGAGCCTTTCGAAGAGGAAGGCACACGGGAACTTGCACTCCTGGGCAATGATCTGTATCCACGTCGATCCAAGCTGTACAACTTCCTGCTGGAACACATGTCGGACGAGCAAAAGCTTCAGATCTCAATGAAGCTCTGCACTGAAGTGCTTGAGGAAGTGATGGACGGCACACTTCCGTTGTGCGATAATCCGTCCCAGATCACTGACCAATGCACTGAAGCAGTCTTGAAGGATGCGTTTGCAATCCTGTGCTCACCCGACATCAAGCTGACCACGGCAAAGGAAGAAGACGATGAAGCTGATGGTGAAGACGCGGGAACTGGTGCCAACGCCAACGTCGCGTCACAGATTGCAGCAGCCAAGGGCAAACTTCTCTCGAAGATGTCGAAGAAGAACTTCCTTGAGAATATCGTGCCGGTATTGATCGGTCTCAAGCACACTCTGGAGGCGAAGCACAGCCCGCTAACCCGCTACCTGCTTCACTACATCCGCGAGCTGTTCAAGATGTACCGCCAGGAGGTGAAGGATATCTTCATGAACACGGACCCGCAAATGGCCATGGAAGTCGAGTACGATCTGCGTCAGCTCGACCTGCAGCAACAACAGCAGAAGCAGCAGTCGCGCCGCACGGCCTACGCGCCTGACGATGCTCAAGCAGCGCCGATGTCGCCCACAGCTACCGCCGCGCGTGCCCCTCAAACGCCGCAGGAGGAGCTGTTGGAGGCGAGCCATACTTCTGTGCGTCTGCGCAGCGATGAGAAGAGCGCGGCTGCGGCGTCCCGCAAGAACTCACGTCGGGAAGAGTCAGCCGAGAACTCGACACTGATCTTCTCCCCGAGTCAGGGTCACCCGGCTAACGAGAACTGGCACGTGACGGCCAAGTCTCCTTCAGTGGATAAACCCGGGGCCCGTCGAAGGAAGAGCTTTACGCAGGAAGACCTCGAAGGCCGCATGAAGAAGGACCTAGCCGCCGCTTTCGACGCGGCCGGGGATTCTGACGACGACGTGCCTCCGACCGTGAGCATTTCTCGACGCAGGGCGAAAGCAAAGAAGGCCAAAGCTAAAGCGAAGAAGACCAAGACGAAGAAGAGCTCCAAAGACGACAGTGAAGACGACGAGGACAGAGGAGCTGCAGAACAGCAAGAGGAGGAGGATGACGCTGGTAAAGACGAGGAAGTCGCACCGCTTCCGCTCAAGAAGAAGGCGAAGAAGAAAGCCAAGGCCCCCAAGAGGGCCGAGACCGCTGCAAGCACTCGCCCCAAGCGCAAACGCAACTAACTATCCAGCAGTTGCATCGATAGGTAGGTAGGTAGACCCCCGCAAAAGAAAAGAAGCCCATTGTCCAGTAAGTGCACGCCTCCATCCTATTGAAACGAAGAGACGAGCTGCTCTCCTGGTGTACGAGCAACTGTTCTGCAGCTCTGCACCTCCCGCTTATCTAATGACGCCGTTGCTCACGGGGGCCGTGCAGGGGCCCGCGGACGTGCCGAACACGTGCTCCTTCCACTTGGCGACGCCCTCGGCGTCCGTCTTCATGTCGTCGCCCAGCACCGTCAGCACCTTCTTCTTCTCCACCTGCGCGGGGGAGAAGGGCTCGCCCGCAAGGCCCTCGAACGCGACGCGCTCGCCCACCTGCGCGCCCTCGGGCGGCGTGACAAAGGCGACCTGCTCCTTGCCGTCCTCCAGCGGCACGGCGGCGCACATGACCATGCCGTGGCTGCGGAAGCCCACGAGGTTGCGCGGCTTGAGGTTGCACAGCACCAGCACGCGCGCGCCCTGCATCTGCTCCAGCGAGTAGTGGTGCACGAGGCCGCTGGCGATCTGGCGCGGCGCGTCCTCGCCCACGTCGATCTCCTCGCAGTAGAGCTTGTCGGCCGTCTCGTGCTTCCAGACCTTGACGATGCGGCCCACGCGGATGTCGAGCTTGGTGATCTCGGGCTGGTTGGGGTCGGCGGCGGGCGCCTTGGCGGGCTTGGGGGCCTTGGGCTTCTTGGCCTTGGGCTTCTGCTCCTTCGGCTGCTTCTGCTGGGCCTCGGCGCCCACGGGGGCGTTGGCCTCGATGCCCAGGTCGCTCTCCACGGCGCTGATGAGGCTCTGGATCTGCTCGGCGGCGCTGCTCATTGTTGTGTGGGGCGTGTAACGCGTAACTGAGCTCTTCGGGTTGATGGACGAGGACAGATGTACCGCTTTTGGGGTACACGAGGTTGAAGAGGTACATGCACATGTAGATTGCGGCGGAATGAAGCGCATCGACGTGGATTAGTTACTAAAGACGTGGCTGCGGTACATGCACGACTGGTGAGGCTGGGTGGTTTACTGGATGAGCACCATCCAGCTGATGAACAGGTAGAAGAGCAACACCGGGTACACGGTGAGTGCCTTGCGCTTGGGCGGCACCAGCTTGGACATGAACACGACCGAGGCTGGCGATGGCGGTGGCGATAGCAGCAGGTAGCGATATACACAACACGCAATGAGAATGGCGTTAGTACGTGAGATGGAGCAATTCTGTGTTTGCGAGCTGCGCGCACCTCGCGTGGACCAGAGGAAGCCCACGGCCACGATGACCATCCGCAGCAAGATGTGCGAGACCACCACCTTGGCCAGCATGCACACCAGCGTCGCGATATTCAGCGGGAACACGCAGTACCCCAGCACGCACACGCTCTGGAAGAACGATCTACCCACAACAACAACAACGAAAATCAATCAGCACCAAGTCCAAACAGGTTCCACCCTCCACTGTAACGTACATGGTGCTGCCCAGGAGCTGTGCGTTGATGGTGACGATAGCGGCGCCCACCCAGATCACCACAAACACGCCGGTAAACACCATCGCCGACTGCGCGGCAGGAGCCGTGACACTCAGCATACTGTCACGTCAAACCAAAAGAAAAGCCCATTTGTCAGAGCTCCACCTTATAACACCCACTTCAGCAGCTCAGCACGCACATGGAGAGCGTCAGGCACAGCAGCAGCGGGCCCCAGAGGTCCCCTAGCAGCACACAAGCGTCAGTCCAGCCCCGCCATCCCCCACTCAGATCTGATTCCGGCCTCCGTACAGTCCCGCAGCGCCTTGAGCGTCTCCTCCGACGTGTTGCTGGGCATGAGCACCACGCGCAGCTTGCCGCCCACGAGGCGCAGGTCGCGCAGCTGCCGCCAGCGAAGAGCCACGCGTCACAAGCGCGAAAGAGTCAGCGTCTACACAGTTCCAGCGCCTCCCAGCGCCTCCGGGGCGAGCGACGTACGATGGTGGCGGACACAGGCTCGTCCAGCGTGTTCTCCTCGGCGGACGGCAGGCTGATGCTGCCCGAGACGAGCCCCACGCCCGCCGAGGGCTCGCTGCTCTTGGCCTCGTCCGACATGCCGCTGCGATGTGTGAGAGTCGTTCGAAAAGTGAAAGTTGAAAGTTGAAAGTTGGATTCCTCTCGCGCGAACATTTCGGTTCGGAAAATTACGGTAAAAGGCAACGTCAACTTGACCATCAGATGCATTGTTGCATGTTGCATTATGAAAGCGTAACCTCCCTACATTACTGCTTCATGACGTCGTGGATGGTCTGGGTCGTGTGCTCCCAGACCGCGATTTTGAGTTCTTCCGTGTGGAATTTGGTGCTGGCAACCTCCTTTGCGTCTTGGTCGAGCAGCTTCCAGCCGCTCGCGTAGTCGTCGTTGAGCAGGGCCGACACCATGTACTTGCCGCACGTCTCGGGCGAGCGAGCGAATAGAGTCGATAGAGCTGCGTATGGCATGCGCAGGTACCCCGGAAGCTGCTTGGGAAGGCCGGTGTTCACGAATCCAGGCGACGCGTGCATGAAAGAGGCCTTGGGGGCGTGCTCCGAGAACGCTTGAGCCATCAGGTCCCTGGCAAACAACGTCGAAGAGGTTAGATTCGGATTTGGGCAGACAAGTATCAGTACAGAGGCGTACGAGTATTGCGTGGTGACGTCTGCGCAGCGTTTGCCCGAGTAGGTTCGCTTGAGGTCGAGATCGCTCACGTCGACTTCGCCTCCGTGACCAGCACCCAGGATATTCAACACGCGCACGCCGGGGCGGTTCAAGCCT
Organism: Phytophthora cinnamomi; assembly: GCF_018691715.1. Classification (NCBI taxonomy): domain Eukaryota; phylum Oomycota; class Peronosporomycetes; order Peronosporales; family Peronosporaceae; genus Phytophthora; species Phytophthora cinnamomi. The sequence goes on along the minus strand of NW_027151065.1, from coordinate 233,729 downwards.
TCCAGCAAGTCGTGAACCAGCATGAACCTGAGCACCAAAGAACACAAATATGAATAAAGTGGCGTGGCCTCGCCCCTCCACCGTAGCTAGATCGGCAAATGCACAGCGCACCTGCCGTAGTAGTGCGTCGCCATCTTCACATCCAGACCTTCGGCTGTCTCCGTTCGGCCGTTCAGCGTCATGATACCGGGGCTCATCACGATCCAATCGAACTGCGTCTCGGCGTGCTTCGTCGTGAACTTGCGCACTTCGTGCATCAGCGACACGTCCAGCTTCTCGTGCACAACTTCCACGTTCGGGTTTTCCGTCTTGATCGTCTTCAGTAGTTCCTCCGGGTACGATCGCGAGCAAAGGGTCAACTTGGCCACAATTGGTGCTAACTCCTTGGCAACTCCAAGACCGATACCGGAGGAAGCTCCAATTACGAGCGCGTGCTTGGATGGAGCCACCATCTCTCGCTTGATGTTGAGTTCGACTTGTTCGTTGGGCTCCGAAGTGAAAAATGAAGGGATCGAAAACGCACCGAGTAGCACGCTCAAAGCCACACACAACACTGCAACAGCCACGGCCACCCCTCTCATCGCTGCAAGGCGAAGCGTGGAATGACTGTCGCCGTAACTTGTCGACGCTAAGATTACTTGACCTCCTTCGGCAGCAGTCCTGCCCCGTAATCGGTCGGTCGGTCGGGAGAAACGGCACGGTCTCACATGCTGCTGCAGAGACGGATGCTGTCGCCTTGCCCTGACCGCAGCCGTCGCTGGAAGCGGAGCCCGCGTCCTCGCCGTCGGGAGTGGCCCAACTTCTTCGTGGGGTTCCGGGTCACGTCACCGGGGCTTGTGGCGAAGGTGGAGGAGCTCCAGTCCGCGATCCGCGACGCTTGTCCCGAGGTCGCGCCCTGCTTGATCGACCCCAGGACGCTGCACGTCACACTCTGCGTGCTGCGCCTCCCCGACGATGCAGGTTTGCTGGTTATTCCTTGAAAAGGAAATGTAGTGGGGTGCATGGGATGACGGAGGTCGTGTACGTTGACGAAGCTGTTGACCAGGCGTGCCAAGTGCTGCACTCCGAGGCTGCGCGGGTGGCAACGGAGGAGTTCAAGTGTGGGTCGCCGCCTCGGTTCGACTTCAGTGACTGGGGCTTCTTTGGGAGAAACGACGTGCTTTATGCCAAGCTGGACGTGAAGGCAGCCGAAGGACGGCGGTGAGTTGGTTTTTAGGGAACTAGTCGAGGATAGAAGTTCTGAGTGCTGTTGTTTGGCAGGTTGAGAGCGGTGGCTGAGCGACTCCATGGCGAGTTTAGGCAGTTGGGGTTCACGACCGAGAGGTTTCGTCGTCCGTTTACTCCTCACTTGACGGTGTGGAAGACCTCGCGTGACCGGGAGCTCATTCAGAGCCTCAACGCTGGCCGAGAGTCTGACGAGCCTTCTGCGCAAGATGACGTTTTCCGATTTGTGACTTCACTCGCTAGCGGCTCCAATACGGAGGGGATGGAAGCACTGGGGAGCGAGTGTCCGAGATCGATCGAGTTGCTGAGCATGAAAGAGAAAGTAGCAGATGGTGAGAGCATATATCTCCGTGATCAAGTTTGAGCGTTTACTGAAAGATTTCGGTGGTTGCAGGTTACTACAGACAAGTAGCCTCGGCATGCTGGTGCAGTGGCTAGAAACCTCAACTTCAATAAGCATGAAGTGTTGCTTCAGATGGTGTTCTGGTTTCTAGGATGGTCACGGTAGCCGTGACCATCACATTGAAACCAAAAGAATGAAGTTGGCAGTCACACATTACCTGTAGGATGTCGGAAGTTCCGACTCGGAACTGGATCTACGGTAATATTAATTAATCGAAAGCACATGCTTTCGTGCGTGCCAACAGGCTGCTGTCGTTATTGGCGACAGGCGACAACCTAATGAAACAGCCCCGCAAAGATCTGCTCAAGGTTGGTCCCAAATTGTTCAAAGCTTCATTCTCCAAGTTGACATGGACCCCCAAGCCACCTTTGTCAGTCGTCTTTCACTGCTCTCTCCGATCTCCAAAAACGCTGATATTGGGCCTCCTTCGCAAGCACTACTCATCAACACAGAGGAAGAGAAAGATCACGGCAACCCAGGGTATATCGCCAACGTCACGAATGCGATAATGTACGGTATCATCAACTCGATTCTTGCAATCCCCGGCATTTACGGCTACGCTGTCATTATTTTCTGTCACGAAGACTTCACCGACTTTATGCCGGCGCTGTCCAAGCTCGTCATCTTCTCCTGTTTTGTACACCAGGTAGTGTTCACACTGCTGAGCTCGTTGCCCTTCGCTATTGGACAGGTGCAAGATGCCGGACTCATTTTCTTAGGTGTCATGGCTACGTCTATCTGCAACTCGCTTGGCGAGGATGTGCCGCCAGCGGCTAAAGTGACGACTTCGATTGTAACAATTGGAATTGCAACAGCTTTGCTTGGGATCTGCCTCGTGATCATGGGACGACTGAAGCTGGCTGTCGTTGCTTCTTACCTGCCGATTCCTGTGATTGGCGGCTATTTGGCTTTCATCGGTACCTTCTGGTTCTATGCAGGATTCGCGTTGTGCACGGGTCTTGTCGTTAATGATGTTGAGTCCATGGCCAGAGTTTTCTACAACGCGCACGACGTATTGCTCTGTGTACCTGGTTTCTTGGGCGGGATATTTTTTCTTGTTGTATCCCAGCGTTACGACAACTCGTTCATTCTGTCCGGAGTCATCATGGCCATGCCAGTGGTGTTCTTCCTCATCATCTTGATGAGCGGAATTTCGATGGGCGATGCGCGTCAAGGAGGATGGATCGATCCCGCACAGGAACCTGCTACTTTCACGGATCTAGTTAGTCTCGTCGATTTCTCTCAGGTGCACTGGGATCAGTTACCAAAACAGTGGGGAACGTGGCTGGGCATGGTATTTATCGTGGCGATTGGATCTTGCCTGGATATCGCCGCGATCGAGATCGAAATGGGCAGCAAGCTTGACTTTAACCACGAGCTCAAAACTGTCGGCTGGTCCAACGTCGTGAGTGGTCTCTTGGGTGGATACTCGGGTTCTTACATCTTTTCACAAACCATCTTCAGGTGCCGGTCGAAGACAAACTCGCGCGTTGTAGGCATTTGTGTTGCCTTGTCTGAGCTAGCGGTTGTTCTCGCCCCCGTTTCCGTCATGAATTATTTACCCCGCTTCTTTTTTGCGGCCACGGTCGTATTCGTTGCGGTTGACCTTATGATCGAGTGGCTGGTTCTCACATACTGGAAGATGTCTTTGCGAGACTACGCGGTGCTATGGATGACATTCATCGTCGTTAATTTCGTCTCGCTCGATTTGGGTATGCTCATTGGCGTGGGTATCGCGGTCCTCAATTTTCTGTTGGACTACGTTCGCGTACCCGTTGTGAACCGCAAAGAGTATTTTTCCGATGCGGAGCGCACAGTTGCAGAACGTAGTTTTTTGGAACAGAAGCGAGATACTATCGCGTACTTCGAGCTGAGTGGTATCCTCTTCTTCGGGTCGTCGGTGCAGATTCTCAACACAATCCAGAAGTCCGTCTACGTTCAATCAAAGATTGATCAAGGCGACGGGGGTAGATTCGCGGAGACTGGGGAAGGACAAATGCCTGGTAACTCGGACCCAATGTTCACACTGGAGGCAAACCAAGAATTTTGCACGCAATGTCTGGACGGAAGCTCCGGTCAGCCAAATGCGCTCCCAACTGACTTCGTTGTTATGGACTTTAGTCGTGTTGCACGGATGGATGTCACTGCCGCGCGCAGTGCATTCCTAATTTTGTAGAAGTACTGTACCAGCAACGGAATCACAGTCGTATATGCTGCAGCTCTTCCCAAAATCAACAAGTTGCTCCTCCAGAATGAGGTCGCTGACGAGGAAAGACTCTTCACGAGTCCAGAATCGGCTCTCGAGTTTTGTGAGAACCAGCTGCTGACTCGTGCAAACTTCGCTATCAAATCTTCCGCTTCATGTCGTAGAGAAGCCTGAAGGGATACTGCATGTACTTACATGTACTTACATGTACTTACAGCCGACATAATTTCTTAATTTCAAGCTGCTGGTTCGCAAGCTATGTACACATTGTTGCTCATTTGGCTGCGTGATGTTACGTTTGGTATACTGTACCGGTAGTCACAGCTGACAGACTTTGACTTCAAAACAAAACTCTTCTTTCCAGAGTTGGCGCCCTCAAGGAAATATGGTGACCCTTGTTTGCGTCGTCGTCGGCGTGGTGGGGGAAGTGTTCCCCGTCGACATCGACTCGAGCAGGTGGGTGGATCACTTGAAGAAGGTGATAGCGGCGCAGCAACCGTACACGATCCGGTGTAAATCTAGCCAGTTGCAGCTCTTCCTGGCGAGGAAGGGCACGAAGGACAACAAGTGTCCGCTGACGGAAAAGAGGCGAACAAGGGCTGAGGAATGTTATGAGACCATGGCGGGCCATCCAGCGTGTTGACCGATGATCCCCGTGAACTCGGTCAGCAAGACAGCTCTCATTGATAGGTCGATCCGATGAGGTTGATGAAGTCGCTGACGCCCTCGTGAAGCTGAGGCCTGCGGAACGGTTCGATGGCTGAGTGCTTTCGTTGAAAGCATGCGGTTGCAAATCGCGGTTGACGGCCAATTCGCGCAATTTTAATGCTAAAAGAGGAAGCTTGCCTCAGTCTGCTCTGCTCAGTCTGGCCGAGTAGAGCTCAATGCGATTCCACATTACTCGTGGTGTTGCACTTGATAGCGACACTTTGCCTTGAAGTGTTCAGCGGGCAAAATCCACCGTAGAATGTGAACCCGTTTACAGTTTTTTCTGAGACGCCTGTGCTTGGTAATCTACGGGTCCTCATTGGCTGCTGGCGTCGCTTGTCCGCACATTTGCCATCTCGCGTCGAAGAAGTCGCTCGTAGTTCCTGCCATGGGCTGCTCGTCGAGTAGAGAGGCCTTCCAGCCGATCCCGGACAGCTACAGCTCCGTCGGTGCGTGGACTGCTGCATCGCTCGACTGCTCCGTTGAGCGCCGGTCCTATAGCGCAATTCTAACGTTGCGATTGCTCTGAATGCGCCGTCGTCCGACGTCACAGAGGAAGTGCAGCAAGCTCTGCGGTGCGTGCGCAGCCCCCGGCGGCAACAGGCCTTCGGGTTCTGTTGCTATGTTGAGGCGGTTGGGCCATCTTGTGCTGACTTGTTCCATGCGGGTGTCCACTGTTTGTCGCCGTGAATGCAGCCAAGTGGGGCTGCAGTCGTCGGACTTGATCATCGCGGTAGGTGCCTCGAGTTGTGGCAAACACAGAGCTTCCTAGTGGTTAATAGTATTGGTGTTGGTGTCGGTGTCGGTGTAGGTGGACTTCACGCAATCGAATCTGGTACGAATTCAAGATAAAATGAGGTGTTGCTGGATGATTGCTGATGTTTTTGCTGTGTGTTGCAGTGGAAGGGAAAGGAGACGTTTGAAGGCCGATCGCTGCACTATGTGGATAAGACTGGACGCGTGAGCAACCCGTACCAAGTACGTTGATCGATTTTCAGTTGACGACGGGTTTGAAAAACATATAGCTGACGCAAGTTTCTCCTGTTGCGTGAACGCAGACGGTCATTTCCGCCATCACTCGCGTGTTTGAGCTATTCGATGACGATGATTCGATCCCTGCCTTTGGCTATGGTGGATACCCGCAGCGTAAACTTGCAGAGCGATACTTTCCATTCGTGGAGGGGCGTGGATGCGAGCTGGACGAAGTTCTCCAGCGCTACTTCGCGATTGCGTCCACTATGGAGCTGAACTCATCGGCCAGCTTCGTGCCGGTGATCCACGAGACCATCAAGATGGTCAAGAAGACCCGGCGGTACCACATTCTCATCATCATCTCGAATGGGCATATCGACGATCCCGATATGGCCCGACGAGCAATCGTAGAGGCATCGGAGTACCCAATTTGTAAGCGTGTGGCTATACTTCTGTGGCTTGGTGGCGATTCTAACCTATTTTGTGAATTGCTGTGGCATTTCAGCGATCGTTATGGTTGGCGTGGGCGATGGACCGTGGAGCATGCTGCGGGAGTTCGACGACCAGCTCCCAGAGCGCCGCTTTGACAACTTCCAATTCGTGAACTACAACACCATTCCCAGGAGCAGTCTTAACAATCCCGACGGGGGTTTCGCGATGCAAGCTCTCATGGAGATTCCAGGTATGATTTCTGCGTTGCTCCTACATCAAACGTCTAATTCTGACCCCAATGTGTGTTTCATCCTGCAGAGCAATACAGTCGTATCCGAGAGCTCGGGCTAATCAAGAACTAACCTGTACATCAAGAGCACAGACTGCGAGAAAAGTTGCAGCCACCTAGCTTTACTCTTACTTCATCACAATGAATGCACGTTACGCATATGCATGCAAACTTTAGGATTCCAGTTTGAAAACTGATGTTGCCACTGAGGTGCAGGCTGCGCAGATGCGTGTTCTTTGTCAGCGTCTGGGCCAGCGCGCGCGCCTGCGAGCCCGATCTCGTTGCCCGAGAGGCATAAGCTCTCGAGCGACGAGTTGGACTCGAGCGCCTCGGCAAGCTGCGCCGCGCCCTTGTCGGTGAGGCGATTGAAACAGGTCATCCTACTTGCTTCGTGTTGACGGACTGTGCTGGAGACTGCTCGTGCTGCAGGTAAACGCCAAGGCAAGTCCTACCTGCAGCGACCTGAGCGAGATGGGGCGGCCGTGCTCATTCCGCGGGTTTGCGGTGTGGCTACCCACCTAACCCAGCAGCCGCTGCTTGGTATCCGTGCAGCCTCAGTTTGTGTGCCCCACTCCATCTGCGACACGTGGTATCGGTAGTCGAAGCACCAGTCACGTAGCCATCATCCTGGTGTTGTTGCCCTTGCCTTTGCTGCCTTTGCCCTTGGCCCAAGGGCCTTGGGCCAGGTCTGTGCGCAACGACGACGCCTGCAAAGCCAAGCAGCATTCACCCGCAGTGTTCCCTCGCGCCTGGGGGAAACTAGCTTGAGTCGCAACGTGCGACTCGCGAGCACTGCTGCACAACTTCAAGTTTCGCCGCATTTCACGATCATGAGCTTTGACGAGCTGTCGCAGCTCTGTATGCTGCCGTTGACATCCCATCAACAAGCGCCAACCAAGCAAGGCCTCCGTCTTCCGCATCAAGGCAACTCATCAGGCAGAAGCAAGCTCCACCCACGCATTCTTGCAATGTAAACTAGGGGCTCCACGCAATCGAACACAGTACAATACACGTACACTGTACTGTAGACGGGCGTCAAGACTGAGGTCAGCTTCAGCTTCATCAGGCTGATGATCAACAGCCAGCTTCAGTGCGTGCGATAGCCTGGACGGGACACCAGTCGTGCCTGTCACACACAGCAGGGTTCACAGGTTTTGTGCACGCCTCCTGCTGCTACACTGTACAGCAGCTTCGCGTCGATGGCTCTCGCTGGACGGCGCCGACTCAGGACTCACTCCCGAATTCGCCTCGACCCGAGCACTTCCGCCCCAGCCTCCTTTGCAACCATGGCCACCGCTCCGCGCCAAGTCAACACGTTCGCCGCTTTCGAGAAGTCCGGCGAGCTCAAGCCGTGGCAGTACACGTCGCGCCCGCTGGGTAGCGAGGATGTCGAGATCAAGATCTCGCACTGCGGCATCTGCGGGTCAGACGTCCACACCCTCGACAGCGGCTGGGGCCCGACCGTGTACCCCGTCGTCGTCGGCCACGAGATTGTTGGCGAGGTGACTGCTGCCGGCCCCAATGTGACCAACCTGACTGTGGGCGACCGCGTCGGCGTCGGTGCCCAGGTCTGGTCTTGCCGCAACAAGGACGCGGACAAGCCGTGCGTCGACTGCGCTGACAAAGTGGAGTCGTATTGCGATCGTGCTGTGCTGACCTACAACGCCAAGTACGAGGATGGTGCCCTGGCTTACGGCGGCTACGCCGACTACGTGCGTGTGTCGAGCGCTTTCGCCTTCAAGATCCCCGACAACATCCCGTCGGACGTCGCTGCTCCGCTGCTGTGCGCCGGTGCGACCGTCTTCTCGCCGCTGAAGCACCAGAACGTCAAGGCTGGCGACCGCGTTGGTGTCATTGGCATTGGCGGACTCGGTCACTTGGCCATCCAGTTCATCCGTGCTCTCGGTGCCGTCCCCGTGGCGTTCTCGCGCTCGGCCAACAAGCGCCAGCAGATCCTCGACCTGGGAGCGGCGGAGTTCTACAACCTGAGTGATCCCGAAGACGCCAAAAAGGCCGAAAACTCGGTGCACACGCTAATCCTGACTGCCGACGCCAAGGGCATGCCGTACAACCAGTACCTGGGTCTGCTGCGCAAGCGCGGCACGCTTGTGATGCTGGGTCTGCCCAACGACGAGGTCAAGTTCCTGCCCATGTTCGTGGTGGGCCGTGGTATCCGCGTGGTGGGCAGCCTCATCGGTAGCATTGAGGACATTGAGGACATGCTCAAGCTCGCCTCCGAGAAGAACGTGCGCCCGATTATCCAGAAGCTCCCCATGGCCAAGGTCAACGAGGGAATTACCACTATGCGTGAGGGTCGTGCCCGCTATCGTGTCGTCCTGGAGAACTAAGTAGCGTCCTTGTTGATGCCATGGCCACATGCACACATTTATCAGGTTATTCGATTGATCAACTAAAAATGACCCTTACAGGTGCATGAATGTGTTCTGATTAGTACTGTTTTGGGCGACTAATCTACCAGGTTATGGTCGAGGAAGTTTTCGGACGGGGGTCAAGTAATCACCGTTCGATAGTGGCTCACCTCTCATTCACGCTATGCCCGCAGTTCTGGTAGCCGCCGGGGTGGTCCTAAGTGTATTATTGAGCGGCACTTCATTCCCCTCATTTTTCCATTTGCACCACAGCGGACAAGTCGAACTCAACACCAAGCAAGGGATGGTGGCTCCACCCAAGCACGCGCTCGTAATTGGAGCTTCTTCCGGTATCGGCCTCGGAGTTGCCAAGGAGTTAGCACCAATTGTGGCCAAGTTGACCCTTTGCTCGCGATCGTACCCGGAAGAACTACTAAAGACGATTAAGGCGGACAATCCGAACGTGGAAGTTGTGCACGAGAAGCTCGACGTGTCGCTGATGCACGAAGTGCGGAAGTTCACGACGAAGCACGTTGAGACGCAGTTCGATTGGATTGTTATGAGCCCCGGTATATTCAGCATGGACGGTCGAACGGAGACCGCCGAAGGCTTGGATGTGAAGATGGCGACGCACTACTACGGAAGGTATCAAACTTGAAAGCGCTTACACAGTTATTGGGAAGCAGCGTACTTAACTTCCGATCTTCATCATTGCAATGACCTAGATTTATGCTGATCCACGACTTACTGGGAGGGTTGAACCGTCCTGGTGTGCGAGTTTTGAATGTGCTCGGCGGAGGTCAAGGTGGCAATGTTGACGTGGACGATCTTGACCTCCAGCGAGCGTACTCGCCAAGAAGCTGTGCGCAGGCCACGATGCAGTACTCGTACGCTATTGCACGATTGAAAATTTGGCAGGAAATTTGTGATGCTCAGTAATAACTCCCCGTTCGTGATACCACAGAGACTTGATGGCGCAGGCCTTCTCCGAGCGCGCGCCCAACGCCTGCTTCATCCATGCGTCACCCGGATTCGTTAGCACTGGAGTGGCGAACAATGCACCATGGTACGTGCGTCTACCGTTCAAGGGTCTGGCCTCGGTGTTCGCCCGCACACCCGAGGCGTGTGCCAAGCACATGGTGTCAGCTCTGCTCAACGACAACTACGCGACCGGCTGGAAGCTTCTCGACCACAACGCCAATGAGCTGGCCAAGACCCAATACCAGACCGAAGCGCTCAAGGACGCGGTCTGGAAGCACACGCTCAAGACTATCGACGACATTCTGCAGCAATAATTAGGGGCGGTTCTAGCCTAAGCCATGGTAATCGTCTTGCATCGTGTCGAGCTCACAGGTTCGCAGGTTTGTTGTTCAGCTTCAACAGTCTCTGTGCTGTCTATTTTAGAAACACAAAATTAGGTCATAACACTAAATCTAGACTTATTCAACCGCCTAATTTCTATGTGTTCTAGTTTAGAACATATTCTGTGGAGCTCAATTGACACACATGATGCGGGCGATCTGCGGTCCCGGGACGCGTCCGCGCCTCTCGACGCTGCGCTGCGCGCGTCTGCACGTGGGGCGCGCCACTGCCGCCGAGACCGAGGACTTCGTGCAGCGCTGTCCGTACGGCCCAAGAGCGCACGCCAAGCTTCGCGTGAGCGAGCCGGGGGCCGACGCGCAGTGGCTCAGCGTGGGCTCCCGAGGCATCGGCAGCCCGGCGCTGTGGGCCAAGGACATGCCGCGCGTGGACACCAGCAAGGCGCTGCTGGCCTCGTACACCAGCAACTTCATCCAGGCCAGCGCGAACCCGGCGGCGCCCACCAAAGCCGGCGAGAAGCAGGGCTACGTGGAGGCGCTGGCGCTCAACGAGGCCGTGGAGGAGCTGGACGTGCCGCGCGAGTGCCTGGTGGTGTCCACGCTCATCGGCAGCAACGTGCTGCACCCGTCCAGCCCGCAGGCGGACGGCCGACTCTCCAAGCAGCACGTGGAGAGCGGCGTGGAGATCACGAGCAGGGAGCTGGACGTCGAGACGCTGGACCACGTCGTGTGCCAGATCCCGGACGAGCTGGCGCTGGCGCCGGCCAAGCACGGGGAGCTCCTGGAGAAGCTCAAGGCGACCTGTGACGCGCTGGAAGCGCTGTGCAGCGACGGGAAGGTGCAGAGCTACGGCTTCGCGCTGCCGGGGTTCGAGGCGACGAGCAGGCCGCTGGAGGAGCTGGTGGAGAAGACGTTCACGCCGCTGTCGGAGCAGTTCGGACGGTTCGCGTCGCTGCAGCTGCCGCAACATGTGGGCAGCGCCATCTTCCCACTGCCTGAGGCGGTGCTGCAGTTCAAGAAGGAGCGCGAGATGCTGCTGATCGGCGACCGACCGCTGGAAACGATGCTGTCCAGCGGCAACCCGTTCCACCTGAAGACGTACAACAGTATGACGGGCGAGGACGTGGCGCTGCTGCTCAAGACGGCGTTTAACCTGGGTATCGCGGTGGAGAAGAAGTACATGGAGAAGATTCGACCTGAGAACGAGCACCTGGACCTGCCCCCGGCGGAGGAGGTCGCGTGGGCGCACATTCTCGCGAACCAGCACAGCCAGTTCGACAACCTACAGGTGTGGATGTACGTCCGCGAGACGCAGATTTACCCTCGCCTGGAGGCGACGCTCAAGGAATTCAGCAAGCACAAGGAGACGGAGGAGCTGGGCTTCGCGTACTCGATGGCCATTAATCAGCTGCTCAAATGCTTCACCGGATCCGTCGAGGTACATCGTGCAACTAGCGACGACTGCTTTCATGTTACGGGAACCTTGGCTAACTTTTCTTCATGTTCGCTTATGATAGCTGGTGGATGCCGACCGCGCGGCAAGCATCATGAGCGCGTGGAAGGAGAAGAAGGGCCTGCTGCCGTCGGACAGAATCACCACCGAGGAGGTAGCAGTGATGGCGTCTCTCAGCGCTGGTATGGACATCACACTGCTCCAAGAGCAGCTCCCTGCCACTTCGTCGCTGCCGTTCAATTCCAGATTCTCCGCGGCTCAGCTGCAGCAGCTCGCAGTGCTAGCGCAGCCCCATTTTACCGTCGAGTGAATAGACCTGAACCTGCACCCGTGCCCCTGTCCAGCAGACTTGCATCTCAGTTCACCTGGATTCCCATTGTTGTCATGAGAAAGGCCGGAAATATCTCACTCCCGTTTTATCGCCGCCGCACATTCCTCAATTGGCGCTCGTCCTGGTCGGCCCTGCCTGCATCAGTCCGTCGAAACTGACCGGCGTCGTCGCATTTGCATTTGCATTTGCATTGCACCCGTGCAGTTAGTGTATTCCATTGCATTGAACGACTCGCCGCCCGAACGCCAGAAGCAGCAGCAGCGTCGAGAGCACCGGCACTTTTCGATTGGCACCATGGCACCGCCGACTGCAGCGTCGGCGTCGCTGACGCGCGACAATATCAAGTTCATGGCCATCGCGCGCGCCACGGACAAAGTGGTGGTGGCCTGCTACATGCACTCGTCGGACGGCAAGCCGGCGCGCGGCGGGGAGGCCGAGATGAACACGTTCAAGGAGATGCTGGGCAAGGTGATCCGCGCGCCGACGTGGAAGACGCAGGTGACGCCCAACGGCCGCCACTCGCTCGATTGCGACCCCAACAAGTTCCACTTCACCATGAACAACGACGAGCTCGTGTTCGCCGCCATCACCGCCAAGGACTACCCGATCCGCCTGGCCTTCCAGATGATCTCGGCCGTGCAGCAGGAGGTCGTGCCCAAGTTTGGCTCCAAGGCGCTGACCTGTCGAGAGGTGCGTTCTGTCTGCTTGTCCCGAGGTATGCATGAGAAGTGCAGCTAGATACTGATGTTGTACTGTGGTTGCCATGCAGAACGGGCTGGACAAGGACTGCGCCAAGCTGTTCGCGTCCATCGCCGCCACGTACGACGACCGCACCAAGGTGGACAAGCTGTCGGAGGTGATGCACCAGGTGGACGGCGTCAAGACCGTCATGCACAACAACATCCAGGTCGTGCTGTCCAACACGGAGAAGATGGAGGTCGTGGAGCAGAAGACCAACGACCTGAACGAGCAGGCCAAGGTCTTCCGCAACACGGGGCGCAAGCTGCGCCGGCAAATGTGGTGGAAGAACGTCAAGCTCACGATCCTGCTCACCGTGTGCTTCATCCTCGTGATACTCATCATCCTCGCGGCGCTGGGCGTCTTCAAGAAGAGCTCCAGCTCCAGCTCCTCCAAAACCCGGCTGCTGCGGGCCTTCTAGCCGCTCGCCTCGCCACCCCACCATGGCCAACTGCAACGTACATGTAGCCATGTTACCATAATCCCTCTAAGCTTATATAACGTTCCGCCCTCTCTTCGCTGCTATTTCACGTGCGCCACACCACGGTCTTATTTTATTTTACCCAGAGCTCACTTAACGGCCATGGCGACGACAGCAGAGCCCTCCGCGACGCAGCAGGAGCTGCAGCAGACGCTGGCGGACCCGCGCTACCTGCGCGGCGTGGCGCTGCTGAAGGACAAGCGGCTGGAGGAGGCCGTGGTGGCCTTCGAGGACCTGCTGCGCACCCTGTGCGAGGCCGAGGGCAAGGCCGACTCGCTGGCGGTGGCGCCCGTGTACTACGAGTACGGCCACGCGCTGCTGAGCCTGACGGAGGCCACCGCCAGCCTGTTCGGCGGCGCCGTGGAGGGCGCGGCCAGCGGCGGCGGCGAGGACGGCGAGCAGGACGCGCGCGAGGCCGCGGACGACCTGGAGGCCGCCTGGGAGGTCATGGAGCTGGCGCGCGTCATCTACTCGCGCTTCCCGGGCGACGCGGCCGTGGAGGCGCAGCTGGCGCGCGTGTACACGCGGCTGGGCGACCTGGGGCTGGAGAGCGACCAGTTCGAGCAGGCCAAGAGCGACTTCGAGAAGGCGCTGCTGCTGCGCCGGAAGCTGCTCCGGAGCGCGCAGGCCGAGGACACGACGCAGCTGGCCGACCTGTACTGCCAGCTGGCCATCGCCTGCATCTACAGAGACTCGTCGGCCGACAAGGAGGCCGACCGGGAGCCCAACGAGGAGCTCTCGCACTACGTCATGGCCGGCCGCGTCATGGCCGAGAACCTCCACCGCGTGGCCAAGAAGTGCGGCGACAGGCTGCAGCAGTTCGTGGACGCACGCGTGCCCGCGTACAGCGCGGAGCAGGACGAGGCCGCCGAGCCCAAGGGAAAGGGCAAGAGGAAGGCGCCGTCCGCGGCCGAGGACGCGACGCTGAGCCTGGAGTTCAAGGGCGAGCGGCCCGAGGCGCTGAGCCAAGAGTTCCTGGGCTGCGTGGGCGTGAAGCCGGAGGAGAAGGACAAGCTCAAGGAGGACGAGAAGACGCTGCTCGAGTACCTGGAGATCTACTTGGAGCTGAAGGAGAAGGTGGACGGCATCAAGGAGACGATCGCCGGAGCGGTGGCCAAGGAGGCCAAGGACGAGGAGAAGGCGACCACCACGATCGGGTTCGGACAGACCGATTCGTCTGCTGCTGCAGCCCCGGCGGTGAACATGATCCCGGTGGTGAAGAAGCGGAAAACGGAGGCGAAGGCGGAGATTCCAGCGGACAAGACAGAGGAGAAGAACGAGACCTCGGCACCCGCCGACAGCAAATAAAGTGGCGGCTATTAACACCGAGCACGCAGCAATACACACCCGAGAAGAAACAGCCATGCTTGCACTTGTTTTCTTTTCTGCTGTGGTGCCGCACCGCCTTACTCTCGACTCAGTTCAGGGTCGTTGTCGATATCCACTTCATCAGCTGCGTGCGGCGGTGTCACCTCCGTCTTGTGTTTGTCTTCTTCCCTATTTTCCTTCTCCTCTTCCTGCTTTAGCTCTAGGAATGGTTGGTTCCCCCTTGTTGCTGCTTCATCGTCCCCTCCAGCGCTTTGAGCAGCTTCCTTTTGGTCGTCTTTACTCGCTTGGCTTTCGTAACTTGCTCGGACCGAACGAAGCTCAGACTGAAGGATAATGTCTTCCGACGGTGGTGGAGGAGCCTTCTCCTCGTAAATGCCCTGCCCTTCTGCCCCTTGTTCCATCCGTCGTTCAGATGAAACCTCAACTCTTGACGTTGTAGCTGCCTGCGTGTGGCTTTTAGTCACTTGCTTGGGGCTGCCTTCGATTGCACCTGCCTCTCCTTCTTTTCGATGTACTCGTCCGCTTCTTCTTCTTCTTCTTCGACTTCAGGAATGGTCGGTTCCGGCCCAGCGGCTGCAGCAGCGTCCTGCTCCTGCTTTTCCTGAGCAAGACGCGAGAAGCCCAGGAACAAACGCTGCCTCATAGCCTCGGTTTTTGACTGAAGGACTAGCCATTTTCCGTCACTGCATCGAATGGACACGCAAAGAGCGTCACGTTCAGGTGTCGACTTGGCAGTCACGCTGGGACTCCCATGAATTCCTGTCAAAACCTCTTGGATGGTCTCTGTATGGATACTGCTCTTCGTTCTCATCTGCTTGAAGGTGCCGGTGGGGTTCCAAAACACCACCAGTATATCTGGCGTAATGTAGAGCGTCCTCGATACGACGCGCCCACTCTTCTGGCACAATTTCTTGACGCTAAGTCCATCCAGCAGCTCACGAAGAAACTCAAGATACTCGTACGTGCGGATTTCCTCGTCCCCAAGATTCTCGTAGCTCACGTCCTCTTGCGCCAAGGCCTCGCGCTTTTCAACTCGCGCTTCCATCGACTGACGGCGATACGCAGCGCGAATAAAATCCTCCTTGGTCGTTACCCCACCAGGTCCAGAGCTCTCGCGCGATGCGCGGCGGGCAAGAGCTTCTGCCTTGCCAAAGCTTGCTTCGCTAAATGTGGTGCTGCCCTGTCGCCGCAGTCGTGCCCCCGACGGCGGTGACGCGGGAGCGCCAGCGAAAATGCTGGCGCGGCTCGGCGGCCTCGGTAGATGCTGTGGCGAGTGCCCAGTTCCCTTCGACAGTCCGTGCCACTGTGAAGGCTCGATGTCTTCCGTCGACACGGCAATGCTTTCGTACGTTTTGGCACTCGCCGCCGCGAGCTGCTGCGTCATGTCCGCATGGAACCTATAGCGCGCGTCGTTATCCCGAGCTGGCGCTGGCGAGGCCACAAAAAGCCCCGCGAGCGTGTGCTCCAGCCACGCCGAGACTCGTTGCCACAAGCTCTCCGTCTGCACGGAGCCCACCGGCTCTCCTCTCTGCTCTTCCACCTTCCCCTGCTGCTGCTTCTCGTCGTGTCTTTCGACGCGTCCAACGACCTTCACATCCCTCTTCGGCGCCCCGAACCAGAGCACGAACGGCGCCTCGCGCTTCTCGGTCGACGCGAACCGCACGGGGATCACCGACAGCAGCAGCAAGCCGCCCACCACCACCAGCACGTGCACGCCCAGCAGCAGCGGCCACGTCGACGCGCGGGCGAAGTGCGTCCCGTACGCCGTGCGGTACGTGCGCGCGACCGGCAGCTTCGCCCCCGGCTGCACGTCCGCGGCCGTACCTCCTCCTCCGCCATCCCCATCGCCGCTCGCAGCCGTCCACACCGTCAGCAGCAGCAGCAGCAGCAGCAGCAGCAGCAACGTCAACGCCAGCCGCCCCATAGGTAGGTAGGATACCGGTATCCGTGTCAACGGCCCTTCAAGCTCACACTTTCACGTGCGCCACACCACCTCGCACTTAGCGCGCGCGGTGTCCCAATAAATAT
This sequence comes from Phytophthora cinnamomi, assembly GCF_018691715.1. Taxonomy (NCBI): domain Eukaryota; phylum Oomycota; class Peronosporomycetes; order Peronosporales; family Peronosporaceae; genus Phytophthora; species Phytophthora cinnamomi. The sequence continues at coordinate 217,447 of NW_027151065.1, read as the reverse complement.
AAATACTATTGTGAGGGCCAATCCTCACAGTGGCGGTGTCTGCAGGTCTATAGGAGGTAATAGGCAGCGAGCCATGTACTACGGGCCGAGCCGCAAGCGCTCGTTCGACGACGGGGACCGCGAGGGCGGCTACAAGCGCTCGCGCGTGGACGACCGCTACGGCGGCGGGTCGCGGCGCTTCGACCGTCGCGGCGGAGACCGCGAGCGCGTGAGCGAGAGCGACCGCGCGCGCGCCTGGCGCCTGGCCAAGAAGGCGGTGGTGGAGCTGGGCGACGGCGTGGAGCGCGAGCAGCTGACGCGCACGAGCGAGCTGCTGCTGCGCGAGCTGGAGCCCGACGCGCAGGACGTGAAGCTGGGCCACCTGGCCACGCTGGTGCTGCGCGGCGCCGCGCGGCTGGCGCACAAGACGGCGCTGTACGCGACGCTCGTGGGGCTCGTGAACGCGCGCAAGCCCGCCTTCGGGCGCGAGGTGGCGGCGGGCGCCGCGCGCTCGCTGCAGCGCGACGTGGACTTCCTGCGCCTCGAGCGCCTGGACGACGGCGACACGCCCGACACGGACGCCTTCCGGCGCGACGCCGACGTGGCCGCCGTGGCCACGCGCGTGCGCCTCACGGTGCGCCTGCTGGCGGAGCTCTGCGCCGCCAAGGTGTGCAGGCCCGAGGACGTGCTGGCCATGCTGGACGCGCTGCAGGGCCTGTGCACGCCCGACAACTGGGACGCCGACGACGAGACCCACGCGTCGCTCCGCGCGCGCGAGGACGCCGCCGCCTGGAAGGACTTCTTCGCCTCCGTGGTGCTGGACGCGCTGCTGCACAGCGGCAAGGAGCTGGCCCGCGCCGCGGAGAACCTGTTCGACAGCCTGCTCAGCCGCTGCAGAGAGTACGTCTCGCACCGAGAGGAGGAGAGCAACCCGCGCGCGGCGGACGCCGGCGCGTCGTCCTGGCGCACGCGCCGCCTGCAGCTGGAGCTGCTCTGGGGGCCCGAGAGCGACGACGAGCTGCCGGCGCTCTGCGCGTCCAGCGACGCGCTGTCGCAGGTCTGGGACGCGCTCAATGCCATCCGCAGTGCCGAGGGAGACGACAAGGCCGCGGCCTGGAAACTGCCCGGCATCAACCACCCGCAGGACGTCTTCGCGCCGGACTTCGAGCAGGCCGAGACCCACCCGCTGGCCGTCTCTCTTTCGATCGACCTGGCCAAGGTATGCATGCATATCTGCCATTGTTGAGGCTGGTGTGGGAGATGCTAACTGTTGTTGCAACTGCAGCTTGATGCGAACAAGATCCCGGCGTACACGACGTGGTTCCGCATCCTGTCGGACGAATCGGGTGCTGCTGGAGCTGCTATCGCGACATTGCCCCCGGCCTCGTACCTCATTACCCGTAGCCACTTCGTGGACGCGCTGGAGACCTCGCACCCGAAGCCTGCTATCGCGGCCAAACTGCTGCTGAATCTGTGCCGCGCGTACAACGCGAAGTTTGCTCCCTCCCAGGCTGAAGGAGCTACTCCTGTGAGGACGGAATACTTGCTGGTGGAGACACTGCTGGTGGCAGCTCTGAGTGAGAGTGCGAACGCCAAACTGGCCTACTACTGCTCAGTGCTGTATCACATGGTGAAGACGGATGCGCAGATCGTGTCCCCAGCTCTGGCGGTTGTGGTGGAGCTGTTGTTCCGTGAAGTGCCTACCATGCGCGCGGCAGCGGTTGACTCGTTCGTGCAGCTCTTGAGCCACTTCCTGTCGAACTTCGAGTTCAAGTGGCGCTGGGCGGCGTGGTCGTACGTGCTGGAAGCCAGCGAGGACGACCCGCAGCGCCTCTTTGTCAGTGCCGTTATCGAGCGTTGTGTACGTCTCTCGTACCTGCAGCACATGCAAAGCGCCTTGCCTGCTGAGTTCCATGTGCTGCTACCTCCGGCTCCCAAGCCCCGCATCCGTTTCCAGGTTGTGAAGGAGGAAGATGCTGCTGGTGCAGCGGCTGAAGAATCTAGTCCTGCGTCTGAGTTCTACCAGTCCGTGACGACTAAGCTCAAGGGCCACCCGCCCGCTTCCGCTTTGCGCTCCTGGCTGAACGAAGAGCTTCCTCGTCTCGAGATTTCTCGCGCAGAAGCCATTGAGGTTGTATGGACATGCATCCTGGAGGCTGGCGCAGCCACGTTCACGCACATGCGTCTGCTGCTGGAGAAGTACGGCAAGCGCTATGAACTCTTCGGTGGCGAGGACCAGCCGGCAGAGGAGATGGATGCCGATGAGCTGGTGTTGGTCAAGACCGTGGCTAACGTCTGGCTCAAGTCGCCGCAGCATATTGGTCTCATCCTGAATGCCATGCTGCGTCAAGGTCTCTTCCGACCATCCACAATCGTAACGTGGGTGTTCACGCCTGATGCCGTGCAGCAGTATAGTTGGCCGTACGTGTGGGAGATCCTGAACGACACGCTGAAATTCGTACAAGATGCCATTGGCGCCAAGTCGATGCAGTTGGAGCAGGCGTCGGCACCTAGATCTTCAGACGACCGGGACAACGAAGACATGCCCGACGTCGCAGCGCTCGAGGACGGCCGCAAGCGTCTCCAGGACGAGCTGCGGCAATTGCTGGTGCTCCTGTTCCGTGGTTTCAACCGTGTAATCGCAGAACACAAGGCTGAGTGCGACGCCGAGGGCTCCGACCCGCGTGACAACTGGTATCGCAGTGCGCTGGCGCAGATGCAGGCTGTCGGCCTCCGGTTCCGTGTGCCGCTCGAAGATGCTCTCGACGAGCTGCAGCTCGAGGTTTTCAGCGTGAGTGCGTCGGCTGATGTGGACGCCACCAAGGTCTTCCAGCTGGTCCGCGACTCGTACCGCAGCGCGTAAACTCCACGCAGCGAACAACTTGACTAGAACAGAGAGCCAAGCAAATCAAGGCACCACAGGAGTCTCGCTTCCGTCCTACTTCAGCAAATATACCCATGTATCCCCAAAGTTGAAGTGATTTGATTCAATCTTTTAGATACGCTGACCCAACGGCAATGTATGGCCTTGGGAGGAGGTCACTTTGAAACGAGCCAGGGAGAGGATCGATGCAGCTTCATGCGTCCCTCCTTCACTCGCTAGTATGAGCGTTTTGTGTGCTGTATATCTGCGTATTTTGATTGGCCGATGCTGGAGAGTGATGACCGTTACTGCAAGATCTTCCAGTACCAACACTGCTCTGCTTCTGCTGTTGTTCTGTTGATAAAAAACTCACACGAATTACAGTGTGGACCCTTGGGATTTCAACGTTTGCCCAAAGGCAGTACCAACTATCCCAGATAGTTCTGTTGACACAGTCCACCGGCCTACCTCAAACAATTTAAGATGAACTTATGCTGTTTCAGATGACTGAGGCAGCGAGGACATTTGCAGGTGATTGACGCCCTCGCGTTGATAGTCCCATCAATGAACACGTAGGTAAGATCCCCTAACTAGAGAACTCCTGGGCATCGAAGAGAAAATTACTTGCGAGGTGGTCAAACTGCATGGACACAAACCTAAAGAGCCAATACTCCCGAAACAAATTGAAGCCAGACACGGTTGCATTTCTATTGTCAACGTGAAAACCATCGGAGAAACGATCGCGCCGATAAATCTACCACCCCCATCATGTCTATCAGCGTGGCACAAGCAATCATTATGACGCGGGCTCATTAGTTGCGATAAGTAGAAGTTGACCAACATCCTAACTATCACCTCGTTCATCCTTCACGGCAACAATACTTACCCGTTGCGATGAGTATGGTGGCATCGGAAATGAGTCCACCGCATCAATGCCATCGGCATAACCGGAAGCGAAATCTGATAATCAAATGAGAGAGTTCATGTAGCCATATCAAATTTAACAGTACCTGCACTGTATGTTGGGGGACTGGCGAACCGGAGCCGGCTGAGCTGAAACCCCTGCCGAGCCTTGCGGCTGCTGTTGCATCTCGCGCTCTGCCCCCCGCCGTTCATCTCCTGATTTTTTCCATCACCGCCTAGGAAGTTCGAACCTCCGAAAAAGAGGTCCCGATGCCACTCCTCATAATATCTCAATACTGCATTCCCACAAACTTCATACATCAAGCGTCCTATCTGGTAGAACTTTGCTTCGCAGTGCATGCTGTGTAGCTGCAGATATCCAATTAAGTTATAGATTTCGCACTGGCCTCGCGGTTGCGGGGGCAAGAAGGGCGGCGGGCTCGGATGCAGAGGAACATGAATCTCACGAAATAGATAATAGTTTTTCGGATACTTTTCGCGATTGAAGGTTCGGGAACATCGTCCGTTGCTAAAAGCGGTACGGCCAGACATGGGGGCACACTCGCATTCTCCTGCTGACTCTAGCTACACAGAGCTCATACGTACTAGGTAAGTGCATTGGATCGCGCCGAACTCGTATCCAGAAATCCGCCATCCAAAACGTGTTGCATAATATTCGAGCACAAAATTGATGGCCCCGGACACGCTGTCAACAGTGAATAAAGACTCGTATTGCTGTCAGTATCGAGTATCGTCAATTCACCGAGCCAGGCGACACAACGACCGCGGAAGCGTTTGAATAGCGACTAATTCACCTTCAGGTGAAACTATGTACGCATCCGGAATGGCGAACACGGTTTCGAGCTCGACCAAACAAGGAATGGCATTCGCACATGAAATGGTCAAAAGCACGCCAACCACTCGCAGGGACCCGTACAACAGTGCTGGGTCTGTATTAGCAGGCGAGTCGGTAGTGCAAGGAGCAAGTTAGCGTACATCCCTGTTGCCGCGGGCCGGTTTCGCGAGGCGATTTCACGAATCGCTGAAATGTACAACATCAACAATGCATCCAGTACAGAGTACAATTGCCTCTGTGTAGACCAATGTCACCAGCGGTTGCTACTCGCCTGTTACTGCTAGCACTTGGCGACGTCCGTTCACCGCTATTTGTCATTGGGTGTGAGTGGGCACCGATGCCAATGTATATTCAATGGCATCGAAGCAACGAGAAGTTGAAGTTTTCGTTGAATACCCCCCTAGTTTAGTTCGCCGACACCAAAAATGCTCGCCTGGGTAATACTGCCAATCCCGTTGAACCTTGGGGTCCGTGGTTGCAATCGGACGCGGAAGCGAGCAGGAACCCACGTAACCACTCGCGAGAGAAGAAAAGATTGGCTGGCTAGCGGCTGGGGGTGGACGTGGCCGCCGCGCAAGCCTGCTGATAAAGTATGACAGCCACACCTCTCTAATTCTATCATATTATACACACCAAACGCTTGATCCAGTACAAAAGCTGTGTTTCCTCACCTCCAACAACAGATGTGTAACGCATAAAACGTACTTATCAGGAGCCCGTTTTGGCGGGGGCTTTTTCGAGCTCAATTCCAATCGAGCGAGCGACCCGCCACATTTGCCTCTCCACTTGCCGCGCCTTGGAGCCAGCGTGGCGCCCCCAAGCCTCTTCTCCTCGTGGCTGCGTGTGTACACGTTCTTTTCTCTTCGCATCGAGCCGCGGTTCGCTCTCTAGCGGCGCCTGGACGCGTCTCCACGTACGTGAAAAACTCGTTCACGCACGTTTAACACTAGCTTAAAAGCGGACCCATTTTCTCTAACCTGTTCTGACCTCCAGCGGAAATGAGCGACGGAGACAGCGACCTGGACATCTATGGGTCCGCGTCGGCCTATGGGCGCGAGGCCCACTTCCATTCCTACCCCGGCAGCTTCGGCGCATACCCGCCGCCGCCTCCGCCTCCGCCACCTCCTCCAGCGTCGCCCCCGCCGCCCTCCAGCAGACCCAAATACACGGGCAAGGCGCGCATTATCCAGTCGTCGGTCTTCTCCAGCCGAGACACGGGCAGACCCAAAGCGCGCGCCAAAGCGGTCCGCAAAAAAGGGGAACCCAGGCAAAACCCGCCCATTTTCAGACCGAGGGACCCAGTTGCCGCCACCGACCCGCCGCACATGCTGAGCGTCGTGGAGCTGTGCAACAACAGCGACGAGGACGCCGAGAGCGTCGCCACCACGGGCGACGTGGCCGTGGACACGCCCATCCACTCGGGCGACGAGGACGGCAACGAGAGCGGCGAGACGGCGGACGACGGCTGGGCGGACCACAACCGCTGGTACTGCAACATCTGCAAGGACGGCGGCGAGTTGCTGTGCTGTGACCGCTGCCCGCGAGCGTTCCACATGAGCTGGTACGTTTTTCTTGTTGTTGCAATGATTAGAGAAATTGGGAACTTTTTGGTTAGGCTAATGCTAACCGGGGTTTTGTGTTTTGTTGCAGTTTGGGCATGTCGGAGGACATGATCCCGGACAGCGAGTGGTACTGCAAAATGTGCACGTACGTGGCTCTACCTTTTTTTTTTTTAGAGAATTTGGGTAGGAAGGTGCTAACGTGTTGCCGCTTTTCCCAGTGAGTGCCTGGACCGCCGTCGCCTGAAGAAGGAGTCGAAGGAGAAGGCGCGCGTGATGCGCGAGACGGAGAAGCTGGAGCGCGACGCGCGCCGCCGCAAGGCCGAGCAGATGAAGGAGGAGGCGCTGGCCAAGAAGTCGGTGGAGGCCATCGAGCACAAGGCCAAGCGCGTGCTGGAGATGCAGGACCGCATCCTCAGCCGCAAGAAGATCAAGTACAAAGACAAGGAGGAGGAGAAGCTCGGCAGGCTCGCGGAGGACCTGGCGCAGACCGTGCGCGCGGCCAAGGAGAAGCTGGAGAAGCTGGAGAAGGAGGACGCCGCGCTGAGGAGGAAGGAGGACGCGCTCAACAAGAAGAAGCGCGGCATCGACGACATCCCGCGGGAGGTCATGGAAGACACCTCGCGCCCCGACAAACCCACGTACGTTGCAACCAATTTGCTCGCTGTCTTTTTAGATTTCACTGATGATTTTTGTTGTTGTTGCTGTCGTCTGTGCAGACCGATGCCGTGCAACTTTGCGGAAATTCCGGCCAAGTACGTTGGCAAGATGCTGGCTGTGTGGGACTGCATCTACGCCTTCCGAACCGTTCTAGAGCTCGCGGACGTCACAATTGACCAGTTCAGTCGCGCGCTGATGCACCCGAAGTACTCGCCGATGCTGACTGAGATCCACATGTGCTTGCTGGAGAAGATCTTGGAGGACAGGTACGGGATTGTAATCATCTTTTTTCTTCAGTTTGATAGCTAATATGCTTGTGTATGATGCAGAGAGGACGAGGACTATGTCTCCGATGATGAAGGCGGCTCGATCGACGACAGCGAGCGATACCGATACGAGATTCAGCACGCACCGCTGACTGTGGGAGTGCCTACTCGCTCGATGCTCACTCCTCTCACCTGGCCGTCTATTTTGTGTAGTTTGATTTCTGCTGTGCCTCGCTACACAGCACACTCGACATCATCGTTCCTAGCCGCATTCAGAGCTCTGCAGGAGACAGACTACCCGTCGTTACAGGTGCAGTACAAGTTGGCGTTGCTGCAGTTCCTCGTTGGCCGCTTTGCTGGCACAGAGAAAGTACGTCGGCTGCTGGCCAAGCACCTGAATGAGACGCTCCAAGGTACAAAGGAGTACAACCGAAATGTCATGATCGACCGAAAGCTTACGCTCGAGGACGAGAAGAAACTTCGTGAAAAGCAGCGCGCGGAGCTCGCAAATATCGTGGAGTCGAATAAGACATCGATGAAGTCTTGGTTGGGGAACGATAAGAAGGGTCGGGTTAATGGGGATGCCTATTCGGCTGATGGTACCGAAGAAACTAAGAGCGATTTCGATGGAGACACTGGCTCGGCTAGCGACTCGGACTTAGACGACCTTGCGTATAGTGAGGAGGCTTTGGCGAAAAATGAAGAAGAGCTAGAAAAGCTTCAGATACAGGAGTTCATTACTCGACACGAGTATATCGCGCGGAGGAAGAAACTCGACAAACAGCGCGAAAGGCTCCGTCAACGAGCGGAAGTGAAAATGCGCAAGCAAAAAATGCAGGAACAGGTTGAGCGGAAGCGAGCTTCGGCGAAGAAGGGTATCACTGACGGACTGACATCTAAGGACGCGACACTGCTCCGCAGTGCTATTGAAAAGGGCATGGAGTGTGGCCTTCCGGACCGCATTATTGTATCGGCGACACACGTTCTGGAAATTCTTGATGCTGAAGCCGCTCGCGATGAAGAAGCTTTGATTAAGAAGCGCAAATTCAATGCACTGCTTCGTGAGCACTTTGTGCGATCGGAGCCCATCGGACGAGACCGGGACCAGCTGAGGTATTGGATTCTACGCGGTGATCTCCAGCGAATTTACGTGGAGAGACCTGGTCCCACCGATAAGGTCAAGCGCAAATACGACTCATTGGCTAGAAGTGGTTCTCCCAGGGACGGACTGATCCCCGAAGACGACGACAGTAATGCTACGTGGTTCTGCTACTCATCCCAAACGGAGGTGAACTCGCTTATGGAGGCTCTCGACGAGCGTGTCCCTCGTGAGGCTCACCTTCGCTCAGCGTTGAACGATCACATGGACGAAATTACGGAAGAGATGCCTGTTTCGAAGCCTGGCTTGTTAATTTCGGATCTGTTGAACGAGGAGAGTGCCAAGAAGAAAGCACAACGGGCATCAGGCACACCAACGGACGAAGCTACAGAGTTCCTCCAGTGGAAGAACGATAAGCATACGAAGCGCAAGTCCGTCCAGCATGCGGAGCCAAACGTGGAGTCGTTCCGCGAAGACCTGCTGAAGTCGCAAGACTGGATTTCTAAGTGTCTACGCACCCTTGGTTCCACCTGGCCTGACCGCATTGAAAACGGTGGTGCGGCGTGGCGAAAATCTCTGGAAGACATCGTTACAATTGAAGGTTTCGCTGCCCCGTTGTTGGCACTAGAAAACGAATTGATGAGTGCGCAGACCAAACCGAAGCAAGCTCCTGCGAGTGTGGCATCTGCTACTGCTCCAGTCGATGCAGCTGACGCAAGCAAGGATGCCACTAACCCCAGTGAGGAACACGACAAGGTCGACGACAGGAGTGACGAAGACGACGACGACGAGGAGGAAGAAGAAGTCATGGCAGTTGATGACGGCACGATGCTCTGGCCGTCCAAATACTGCCGTGAGCGCTGGATTCAAAACGTTAAGCGTGGCAAAACGGTCGCTATCATGGCAACTGCGTTGGCGTCGTTGGTGCATCGTTTAGAGGTGTTGGGCTTCTTGAATGCGTCGGATGAAGATGCGATGAAAACGCGTGCCAAGAGCGAGAAGGAGAAGCGATCTCGCAAGGAGCGTGCGGTCAAGAAGAAAAAGCAGTTTGAGGATGCTGAAGATGACGACGGTCCTACACGCGAGTCTGTAGACGAGTGGGAAGAAGACTGCTACATTTGTACCGAAGGCGGCGAGTTGCTGTGCTGCGACGGTTGCCCGCACGTGTTCCATTACTCCTGCATCGGTCTGCGCCGTATCCCTCGCGGCAAAATCTTCTGTCACGAGTGTGATACGTCCGTCAAACCTGTCTTCCCAGTGCAGAATGGCGCGAAGAAGAATGGAAAAGCTGCGTTGAAGCGGCCGAGACGCTCCAACTCGCCAACATCACGGCGTCGGCCTCGCAAACAAGCCAAGCTGGGCAAAGCGAAGTCTGATGACTCGGAGTCCGAAGAAAGTGGCGCTGAATCCGATTCTGCGGTGTCCACTACCTCATCTGCTCGCCCCGCGTCGAGCAAGTCGTCTCCAGTGCGGCATGCCCACGTTGAGAATCACACAGGCCCCAAGGCTCCTGAAGACCAGTGGGATGTCGACTGCAGTGTCTGTGGCTTGGGAGGCGAGCTGCTCTGCTGTGATGGGTGCCCTCGCGCTTTCCATGTCAGCTGTATCGGTCTGGCTGATATTCCGGATACAGAGTGGTTCTGCAACGAGTGCAACCTGCAGACGTGTGGGGCCTGCAAGAAGAACAAGATCCGGCTGGACTCGCATGTGATCTGCGGCTCAGAGGACGGCACAAAGGGCTGTGACCGCGTGTTCCATCTGGTGCGTCCTCGCCATTGCGATATCATGTATTTGTGCTATATACTAACTTGTTGCTTTGCTTGTTTGTCAACGACAGAAATGCGCAAAGCTCGACGCTGTCCCCGCAGATGACTGGTACTGTAAGAAGTGCCGCACAAAACTGAACCTGTAAGGTATGGAAGGGTGCTAGCAGGCAATATACACAAACTTTGGAGATGAATTCCCAGACCCCCACTTGTTTTGTTATGGCTGGTCACGGAAAGCGTGGCTTGGATATCACCTGATGCCATTGCAGTGCAATATGCTCCCAGCGATATTTCTTGCGTGCAAACCGCTTCATGCGATGCCGTATCGTGAATGCCTGTTGCTCGTCGCGCACGGCGTCGACGATGCTTTGTATCCAGAGCTCCATCCATTCCGAGTCGGCAACTGCGTCAAGAAGCGATGGGTTAGAGGGACCATCGCACACGTGTGCGTATAGCTGGAGATGTCTAAACGCACCGATTGAGTTTTGTTGTAGGGCTCGTGGACCGAGATCGAATTCATCGACAGTCTCAGGCAGCGCTGAGGCAGGGAATCGACTGGTGATTGGGATGGCACCGTTCACCATTGCCTTCATGAGTGAGATGCAACTTGTCTCCGAGAACGTCGTCGGGTACAGGTAGAACCCGGCGTACGAGTACTCCTTGGCCAGTTGTGCGTGGTTGACCAGTCCCACGTAGCGGACGCCTGGAGTCTCAGTGAGGAGGCGGTCCATCTCGGCCATCCACACGGTGAAGTTGGCCATGTGCGAATGGCCCCACTTGATGAACGCTGGTCTGAAGCCGTAGAAGACTGAGAGCTCGGCGGTGGGGATGGCTTCTCGGATACGCGGCCAAGCCTGAAGCACCGCGTACAGTCCTCGTGATGGTGAGCTGCCATAGACAAGTCGATCCGCATGGTTCGGCCCGTCGACGAAGAATGAAGGATCGACCGCATTGGTGTGAACGGTGATCTTGGACTGCAGCCTTTCGGGGAACATGGACGCATGGAAGTCACTAAGGCAGAAAATTCTATCAACGTTGTTCAGCAGCTCGGTCGACCGCTTCGCATCCTCTTGCGGCAGGTCGTGCATCCACAGGAACTTCTTCCAAGCAGTCTTGCCCATAGCCAGCGAGATATGGTACCGCCAAGCGACGAACATGTCGACTCCTCTATCATCCACGTCGTACGTGTAGTGCGGATACCAGCGGACGACATCTTGGTCCGCTTGGTCAAGCGTGGAGACGTCTTGTGGGGAGGGGTCACCGTAGATCTCTACCCAGTACCCGAGCATTTGTAGCTCACGAGAAAGGAATACCAAAGCTTCTTCGGACCCGCCCAGACCAGTATCCAGCGACGATGGCCCCCAGTGCTCCCACCACTCCTGCCCGTACTCGTGGCAGTAGAACGCGATGACCACTTTGTGCTCGGGGCGAGGTATTTTCTTGAAATGCTTGCCTTTCGTTTCGTACAGGTAGCGGCCTTGAGCCAGCACGGTTGCAAACTGACGCTGGTTTCCTTCGTCGTACCTCTCTGCTTCGTTGTACATTACTCCTAGGTTGTAGCTGAGCTGGAAGAGCGTGGGATGCTGCTGGACCGCGTCTTCCAGAAGCTTAATAGCGTCCAAGGATCGTCCAGTCTTGGTAAGCGCTTCGAAATAGTCCAGGTAGGCCTTCTCGATGTCCTCTTGGCTTGCACTTGTCTTCCCTGTAAAAAAGTATGCAGCCTCACCGTACGTGGCGTAGAGTTCGACGACTCTGTCGAAAGCTTTCTGGGCTGTGTAAAGCTCGCCGAGCTTCGAGATCGCTATGCGATTAGCCGGATCAAGCTGCAGTGCAAGTTGAAACTCCGCCTCGGCGAGATCAAGCTTCTCCAGCGCTGCATAGGCCACGCCCAAGTTTGAATGATACCAAGACACATGCGGGTTCGCAGTCACAGCTCGCGTGATGTACTCGACGGCGCGCTCCAACTCTCCAGTCTGATAGAATATCGTTCCCAACAAATGGATGACGTCTGGATTGCCTGGGGTCGCTCGTAGTACGCGTGAGTAAGCGTGCCGAGCTCCGATATAATCCCCCGATTCCTGGAGCGAAATGCCTTGCCTCAATGCATTGTCTACTCGAGCGTAGGCGATTTCAGCGTTATCGAACGCCTTTGCAGTATGCTCGGGGTGGATGATCAACTGGAACCGGGAGCTGCTGTCTTCTTTCGTGAATGGATGCAAGCGGTTGACAACGTCGTGCATGACCTCATACGCTGTCTCAATGCTTTCTGTAGTCTGTTTCGTGTTGAAAAGTGGTGATGTCAGCGAGTGGGATGCAAGTAAACTGCGGATGTGTCGCAACACACTTGGAGTCTTGGCGAGATGAACAGCAATACGTTCGTAGTCTTTCACACTGTGCGAAATAAGTTCCGGGAATGGAATTGCCTTTTGGATCAGCGACGCGGCTACGCGCGATGGGAATGTGTCTCCCCAGAAGGTGACGATGGGGACATTAGCCCAAAGAGCGTCTGCGGCTGTGGAGTGCGCGTTGTAGATGAACGAATCCAAAAAGAGATCAGCCACTGTAACTCGTGCGAGATGGGAGAGCTTGTCTACTCGCGGAGCAAAAATGATCCTTGACGGAAGTACGCCGTGCGCCATAGCTTGCTCATTCAGCAACTCCATGACTCGAACAGCGTCTTCACCGGACGGAGCCAGCAGCCAGAGAACGCTCTTCGGCACCTGCCTCAGAATACTCATCCAGACGGAGAACGATTCGGTCTCCATTTTGTTGATGGTGTTGAAGTTGCAGAAAACCATGGCGTCAGTAGGTAGGCTGTGTTGGGAGCGATTCATTCGCTGACATTCGGTATCAGCGCCGCACGAGGCGATTGAAACCTCATAACGGTTCGCTTGGTACGTGTGCGGAAGGTAGACGACCTGTTCACTCATGGTTTTAGTAGCAACTTCAGGCGGAACTACCGATTTGTCGACCATTGCGAAATCAGTGAAGGTGGATCCCATGGTTCCGGGATACCCCAGATAGTTGACTGTGATTCGGCTCGGGCGTAGCGATGGAATTCCCAGTCTCGCACCCTTTGTGTGTGCCATGAGGTCCACTAACACATCGATTCCATCCAGTCCGATGGCCTGAGCAGCCTCGAGGTCTGACATCCCGAGAAGATCCCTGAACATGCCGCACTTTTCTTCAAACTGTCGCCGCCACGGTGCAGAGGCCTCCGAGTTGGGGCCGTACGAATAGCAAATTGTATCGACACCCCGAGCCAACGCCGCGTGTTGCTCAATGAGTCCCAGCGTTAGGTGGCCCATGGGGTGATCACGGAAATCAAAGCTTAGGTAGCCAACCTTCAAGCGTTGAGGCGTCAGTGGTCGATCCCAAGTCGGTTCATTCTCCCTCCACGGCAACGGCAGCAGTTCGAGTGTGCTGGGCTGCTCATACTGCTTTGAAGCTCTCATCGCCAACGTCTTGCGAAAGTTGTCTGGCAGCTTGAGCAGGGTCGAGTCGTAAGGTAGAAACTGGACGGGTTCTTCCGGCATCTCAAAGTCAAGCTGCCTCTGGGCGGCAGCCACAACCTGGTTCTCCAGCGCCTCCATGTCCCTCCAGTCGCAAAACAACCGCTTAGCGTTCATTATATCCACCAACACGTACGATTCCACCGACGCAATCGCCAGCATTTGGCTGTACACGTCCAGCGCCCGAGCCAGAAAGCCGTATTCCCTCAAGAAGACACCTTTGTTGTGCATGCCCTCCAGCTTCTGCTTGGTGGTCATCGCCATCTCAATCACTCGGTCTTCGTGCTGCAGAGCCTTCTCCAGATCTCCATGTTCGAAGTAAATCCGTCCCAGGTCCAGATGCGCTTGCCGGTTGTCCGGTTCAAGCTCCAACACCTTCAGCAGCAGCTCCTTGCACTCCATATCGCGCCGGAGAGCCAAAAACACCGAGGCCTTGTTGTACAGGGCCCCGGTAAACTCCGGATCGATCTCCAGCGCGGCGTCGAAGTGTCGAAGCGCTGCCAACGAGTGGGCGACGCTCCACTTGCCGTACTCGCGCGTGACGAAGCCGAGGTTGTTGTGGATGTTGGCCACGTTCTCCCGGTCGTTGGTGGCCTCGGCAGCCTGCAGCCCTCGCTCCAGCAGCTGCACAGCCTCGTCTCGGCCGTGACGCTCGAGCACCAGCATGGCCAGGTTGTTGTACGCTGGCGCGAGCTCTGGGTACGCGTCGATGCTCTCTCGGAAGAGCCGCTCCTTGTCCGGCAGTTCCGAGGCGTCCTGGGCCTTGCGGTAGAGCTGCGCGGCCAGAGTGAGCGAGGCCTCGTTCTCGGGGGTCACGACCAGCACTGTGGCGGCCTCGGAGGGGTCGATGAGGCACCGTAAGGACAGGAAGAGAGCGAGACATGCAAGTGGGGGTGCCATTGATACACGAATGACACAGTAGGTTGACTGTTGAATGACCTTTGGTGGAAGATCGCAATTGACTAGCAAAAGTGGCCCACACTAACTTCCGTTCCCAAAATCCCAAAAGAGTCAGACGTATCGTCCGACATTTTCTGAAAAAAAAAAAAAAAAACGTAACGGTGACGATCGCAATTTGCGATTCGCACAGAAGACATCAGTCAGACAAAAATACAACCACCATGAAGGGTCACGATTGGGAGCACTTAAAGGACCAAGTCCGCAAGATTCGAGAGAACACTGTCATGGGTCGTTACACCTATCAGAACTCCTACTGTCGCTATCTGGCACGGCTTGCCAAGAACACAACCGACCTCATTGCACCGGATTCTGCTGCGCGTCGGAAAGTTTCGTCGCGTAGCCGAGGACATTGAGATCCCTGAATGCTCGGTTCGTCATGTCTGGGTGTTGTGGAGACGCGGCAATAAATCCAAGCAGCTTCCACCACTTCGCTGGCTTGACGGACCGATATGCCGAGTCGTAAGCTACAAAACCGACTGAGCGATTTTTGGTATCTAACAATGAGGATTGAGAGCTGTGACGAGGTCCGAGCCAATTCTAGGCCAGGACCCATCAGTCAGAAGCCCAAACCCTATCACGTACCGACCACATGTCACTTGAAACGTGGATATTTCTTGACCCAAGTCTGGGTTTTGTACATACTTCAAGTTGTGCTGGCTACATCTGGAAACTGAGCTCTGCGAACGTCGAGTTGCAGCGACCCCAGACCCCCAGGTCTGAGATTTGAATTCGGTCTGAGGTCTGAGGTCTGAGGTCTGAGAATCGCCCTAGAGGCCACAGATCTGAGGTTCCAGGCCTTGAGTCGGACTCTGGGCGGAGAGCTGAGCCCGGGCCTTCTGGGTCTGTGATTTGAAGCCCCATGGTTGCTTAAGTCTCAGACCCAGGTCTCAGATTGGTGACCTCACAATTTGGAATGCCCGGAGTTCTGAGACCTGAGAGTGATGGCAAAAGTATGAGACTTCGTGATTTGGAGTTCGGTCTGGGGTTTGCCTATGCACCAGACCCTGAGATGTGCAGTCTGGGGTCTGGGAAGAGGGCGTCGCGTGCGGCGTCTGATTTCATCTCGGCTCTGGGGTGCCACAGCTGAGATATGGAGTCAACATCGTAATTTTGCCCCCAGCTCAGATTCCCAGCCTCAGAGTCCCAGAATTCGAGCCAGAATTGAGACATGTCAAATTGGTTGAACAGACGGGATATGGAATCAATATCGTATTTTTGCTCCCAGCTCAGGTTTTCAGCCCGGCAGTCCCTCAACTCGCGTCAAAACTGAGACACGGTGATTGTGGGCGCAAGTTGGTGCCTGGATGCACGATGTTCGTGAGGTTAAGTGGAAACTGGTGAAAGACAGCTGACGCTCCGAGCCTAGGACGTGACTAAGAGCCTACGGCGTGCCTGCAGGGCCTGAAGTGCGACTTCGTGGTCTCGCATATGAAGTGGGTACACAAGCGATGGCTACATTGCCGGTCTGGGAGGTGCGGTAGTTGCTCTTTGAAGTTGGCGGTTGCCGCTTGGAAGGTCACTCTGAAAGGTCGCCCCGTTGTGGCTTTTCGGCCCCTGGTGTCAGGCACACAAGATTCGGCCTGACCAGTCGCCTATGGATTTGGGCCAACGGGAGCCACAGGATCTTGGCGTCATCCGGATTACACCTGATTTGTACCCAGATTAATCAGTGTAATCAGGTGACGACAGACCAAGTCCGGTCAATCCCGGCCACAAGATCCTGGCGTAATCAAGATATCACTGATTTGCACCCAGTGATGACTGATCCAGACAGGCCAATGGAAGGACGCCAAAGCAGCGACGCGCATTCACGGGCGCCACCAAGCCAGTAGCTTAGTGGGTGTCTCACCCTTGCTCAAGGTGTACCCAGGAGATGTTTGCACCCTTACTTGATAGGCCCTTTGTATGTGCATGTGCATGATAATAAGCACAGTTTGTGTTGCCCCGAAGATCGCAAGCTGCGGAGTTCGTTTTGCGCCGACGGGCGTGTTGCTTCACAGGGACCAAGTCTCTGTCCCCGGCGGCGCGCGCAAGGCCAAGTGCAGTCGCTACGAGTGTTCTACGGTCAATCTCAGCTAACTCCAAATAAATTCAAGTTCAACAACCAAGCCTTTTCGTGTTTCGGCCCGGTTTGCCTTCATTGTTGTATTTCCACACGCGGGACATTGGTTTTGCTGGTTTTCCTTGCTGGTGGGCTGGTTTCCTGGCGGTGCTTCATATTTTAAGGCGGAAGGTGCTCCGCTCTGAGGTTTCGGCAGAGCAACAACTGGGATAGTGGTTTCTGGGGTTGCTGGTGGTATCCGTGTGGCGCGAATAGTCTGGGATAGTGGTTCCCAGCTTCGCTGTGTCGCCTACATCAAGGCGTGGTGCGCTGAAGTCCCAGGGTGCAGAGCGAGAACCCTGGATCAAGGCGGGCTCAGACCGAGCCAACTCTCGGGGCCACTCTGGTCTGAGGGGCGAGTGAAGACCGTTGTGCGGCTCTCAGTCTGAGCCGCCGGAGGAAGTGTCGTGACTGGAAGCGACTCGAAGCCGGAGTCGCTGAGCAAGGAGGAGGCTGTTAAGGCCCAGAGTCCAAGGGCCTCAAAAGAGAAGTGGACTAAGTGTGTGTGTGGAGTGAACGTGTTTATATTCAAGAAAACGGGACACAGCGGACTTCGCACGTGCGTACAAGGGCCTTCCAAGCAAGGAGCAAGCTTCGTCTGGGGGCATCTGGGAACTGTCGAGTTCGGAGGCAGCTGGTGTGGCCGACGCAAGTATGGGCCCACAGCGTAGCCTTAGGAAGAACCAAGTCAAGGGATTGCAAGAGTGAGGAACACACGCCTCACCCAGCTTGGGATCTGAGATCTAATCTCAGATTCTGAGTTGAGTGGTCTGAGATCGAGGTCTAGCCGCGAGGCTATTCCCTGATTTTGGAGCCCGCATCGCCACACATTTGCTACCCCAAATTCTCAATGCTAGTCCCTTCGGTTTCTTCCCATATAGGGCCTCATATGGCGTTTTGCCTTCGAGTCGGGCTGCTGGCACTCCATTAGCCACTGCAGTCATATACATTAAGGTCTCTGGTCACCACTTGCCTGAAGGTACTATGCACTTAGCAGATTACTACTGCACTCCTTATGAAAGGCAACATTCTTTATTGAGATATCACCATAGTAATCCTGTGGTTTGAGCATACTAAATCTCACCGTGCCTTGCAGTGTACTCAATAAGGTACCCGGTTCCCGTACTCAAAGATGTGAGGTTGCCATCGACCCAGACTACTGAACAAGTATCGATTGGGCCTTACTTCGTGTCCTGCTCCAGTATCAATAACCCACAGATCATCAGTTACCTCTAATTCCATCAATATGGATAAGTACGCTCCAAAATGCTTCCTTACCTCAGCATCAATGTCCATCGGGTTGAACGCCTTGTCCTCGGCCTCCTCTCCTTCACTCACAGGGACATTCTCGTCGAACGCGAACTCATCTGCGTCCTCAATTGCGTTCGCCAGTTGTTGGTCGTAGGCGTGGGCTTTCGCCGTCGTCATCTCCGAGCCCTTTTCGCTTGCTGTTTTCTTCTTCGGAGTGGGTCCCCCCTTCACCGCCATCAAGCGTTTCTTCTTCGCACTCGAAGCCGCCCGGATGTTCGAGCGGAACAACGCTCCACCCAGTCTCTTCGGATCGCGATCTTTCGCCATAGTCGGGCAGTCATTCTTACGATGACCGTCCTCAAAGCAGTAGAAGCAGCTACCAGGCTCAGCGCTCGTCACTTCAACTTGGTTGCGTTTCTTCCCCGTGATTTTTTTCGCCACATTGATCATGACGGGACGCTACTTTTCCGTGAGCATGTTGATTTCCTTCTTGGAGCGATCACCAAAGACACGTCGCAATCTGATTTCGACATTCTCGATGGAAAACCATTCCGCTGTCATGCTGATGGAGCTTCCCCAAAACTCGCTGGGCACCTCCATGCACAGCCAGTGTTCCGTCACAATCTCCTTGCCGACCAATCCCGACATCGTCCTGTGGCGATGCGGGCTCCAAAATCAGGGAATAGCCTCGCGGCTAGACCTCGATCTCAGACCACTCAACTCAGAATCTGAGATTAGATCTCAGATCCCAAGCTGGGTGAGGCGTGTGTTCCTCACTCTTGCAATCCCTTGGCTTGTTTCTTCCTAAGGCTACCCTGTGGGCCCAGACTTGCGTCGGCCACACCAGCTGCCTCCGAACTCGACAGTTCCCAGATGCCCCCAGACGAAGCTTGCTCCTTGCTTGGAAGGCCCTTGTACGCACGTGCGAAGTCCGCTGTGTCCCGTTTTCTTGAATATAAACACGTTCACTCCACACACACACTTAGTCCACTTCTCTTTTGAGGCCCTTGGACTCTGGGCCTTAACAGCCTCCTCCTTGCTCAGCGACTCCGGCTTCGAGTCGCTTCCAGTCACGACACTTCCTCCGGCGGCTCAGACTGAGAGCCGCACAACGGTCTTCACTCGCCCCTCAGACCAGAGTAGCCCCGAGAGTTGGCTCGGTCTGAGCCCGCCTTGATCCAGGGTTCTCGCTCTGCACCCTGGGACTTCAGCGCACCACGCCTTGATGTAGGCGACACAGCGAAGCTGGGAACCACTATCCCAGACTATTCGCGCCACACGGATACCACCAGCAACCCCAGAAACCACTATCCCAGTTGTTGCTCTGCCGAAACCTCAGAGCGGAGCACCTTCCGCCTTAAAATATGAAGCACCGCCAGGAAACCAGCCCACCAGCAAGGAAAACCAGCAAAACCAATGTCCCGCGTGTGGAAATACAACAATGAAGGCAAACCGGGCCGAAACACGAAAAGGCTTGGTTGTTGAACTTGAATTTATTTGGAGTTAGCTGAGATTGACCGTAGAACACTCGTAGCGACTGCACTTGGCCTTGCGCGCGCCGCCGGGGACAGAGACTTGGTCCCTGTGAAGCAACACGCCCGTCGGCGCAAAACGAACTCCGCAGCTTGCGATCTTCGGGGCAACACAAACTGTGCTTATTATCATGCACATGCACATACAAAGGGCCTATCAAGTAAGGGTGCAAACATCTCCTGGGTACACCTTGAGCAAGGGTGAGACACCCACTAAGCTACTGGCTTGGTGGCGCCCGTGAATGCGCGTCGCTGCTTTGGCGTCCTTCCATTGGCCTGTCTGGATCAGTCATCACTGGGTGCAAATCAGTGATATCTTGATTACGCCAGGATCTTGTGGCCGGGATTGACCGGACTTGGTCTGTCGTCACCTGATTACACTGATTAATCTGGGTACAAATCAGGTGTAATCCGGATGACGCCAAGATCCTGTGGCTCCCGTTGGCCCAAATCCATAGGCGACTGGTCAGGCCGAATCTTGTGTGCCTGACACCAGGGCCGAAAAGCCACAACGGGGCGACCTTTCAGAGTGACCTTCCAAGCGGCAACCGCCAACTTCAAAGAGCAACTACCGCACCTCCCAGACCGGCAATGTAGCCATCGCTTGTGTACCCACTTCATATGCGAGACCACGAAGTCGCACTTCAGGCCCTGCAGGCACGCCGTAGGCTCTTAGTCACGTCCTAGGCTCGGAGCGTCAGCTGTCTTTCACCAGTTTCCACTTAACCTCACGAACATCGTGCATCCAGGCACCAACTTGCGCCCACAATCACCGTGTCTCAGTTTTGACGCGAGTTGAGGGACTGCCGGGCTGAAAACCTGAGCTGGGAGCAAAAATACGATATTGATTCCATATCCCGTCTGTTCAACCAATTTGACATGTCTCAATTCTGGCTCGAATTCTGGGACTCTGAGGCTGGGAATCTGAGCTGGGGGCAAAATTACGATGTTGACTCCATATCTCAGCTGTGGCACCCCAGAGCCGAGATGAAATCAGACGCCGCACGCGACGCCCTCTTCCCAGACCCCAGACTGCACATCTCAGGGTCTGGTGCATAGGCAAACCCCAGACCGAACTCCAAATCACGAAGTCTCATACTTTTGCCATCACTCTCAGGTCTCAGAACTCCGGGCATTCCAAATTGTGAGGTCACCAATCTGAGACCTGGGTCTGAGACTTAAGCAACCATGGGGCTTCAAATCACAGACCCAGAAGGCCCAGGCTCAGCTCTCCGCCCAGAGTCCGACTCAAGGCCTGGAACCTCAGATCTGTGGCCTCTAGGGCGATTCTCAGACCTCAGACCTCAGACCGAATTCAAATCTCAGACCTGGGGGTCTGGGGTCGCTGCAACTCGACGTTCGCAGAGCTCAGTTTCCAGATGTAGCCAGCACAACTTGACGTATGTACAAAACCCAGACTTGGGTCAAGAAATATCCACGTTTCAAGTGACATGTGGCCGGTACGTGGTAGGGTTTGGGCTTCTGACTGATGGGTCCTGGCCAAGAATTGACTCGGACCTCGTCACAACCGTCCCTTATGTGCGCTGGGTCCAAAGCGATCATTCTCGAGTTGGCCCCAACGCACATAACCGGAAGATGCCCACACTCGCCCCGTCCCAGCTGCGAAATCTCTTGCCGCGGCTCCCGGGCCTCGGGCCCAGCCATTTCACGAACAGTCCGGGGTCACAGAACTTCACATTGCAGCACATTTTCCGGATGGCCGACGACCACGCGGACGACTAGCGGCTCCCCGCACCATCGCAAGGTGGCGGCGGACAAGACGCGGGGTTGCGGGGCGCTCCTGCGGCTCCCGCAACCACCGGCAGTGCGTCCACGACCACAAGCAGCGCGTTCACGGCCTCTGGCAGCACTCCCGCGGCTTCCGCCTCCGTGTTCACGGCGACGGCGACCTCCACAAGCGCGTTGGCGTCGTCGGTGACCTCCACGAGGGCGCACACGGGCTCCACGACATCTTCAGCAGCTTCCAGCATGTCTCCGGCGACTCCAGCATCCGCCTCGACGGTCCCGCGCTCTGCACCGGCACTGCCGGCTTTGCAGCCACCGTCCGGCAGCACCACGAGCTCCTGCACGTCGATTATACCACCATCCGCATCCACGACGCTCGCATCCGTGAGCACGGCAGCCTTGACGCCACCGCCAGCGTTGCAGACGCCTTCGGCGACGTCTCCGGTGGGTCCACGGCGGTCGTTCACGCTCTTCAGTCCCTCGCAACGCCACCCATCGCCCGTGCCGTCCACCATTCGGGTCCCCGCGACGCATGACGACGTCGAGAATCGCGCGAACCTCGTTGATGAGTTGGATGGGGTCGCGCGCATCGAAGACGTTACGCGCTTCTCGAGCAACGAGTTGGCGTGGTTGAGCAGGATGGCACACGTCACCGCTTCGCAGGACGTGATCCAGCCAGTCGCTTCCGTGCCGCTGAACTTTTCGGATCCAAGATCGCGTATTCGCTTCGAGCGAGAGACCGTCCCCCTGGTGCAATGTTTCGGCG
Organism: Phytophthora cinnamomi; assembly: GCF_018691715.1. Taxonomy (NCBI): domain Eukaryota; phylum Oomycota; class Peronosporomycetes; order Peronosporales; family Peronosporaceae; genus Phytophthora; species Phytophthora cinnamomi. The sequence continues at coordinate 195,628 of NW_027151065.1, read as the reverse complement.
TGGAACACTTCGCGCGCCGCGTCGTCGGCACGGCCCAGTGCTTGCAGCGCGTGGTTAACTACGCTCAAGCACTCGAGCGTCCCAGTCCCGGTGGTGCGGCCCACACTCAAGTCGGGCAGCTCTCGGCCGAGATCAATCGGCTGACCGTGGAGCTGAAGCGCGAGCGCGAGCGCCACGCTCAGGAGATGCGCGACTATCAAAGCTCTCACCAGGACGACGTTGCCGCAGCCGGGCGAGAACAGGTGGTCCGTGGTGAGCTCCAGGCCGCCGAGGCTTTGCTCAATTTCCAGCTGTCCGAGAACAAGAAGCTTCGGGCTCAGCTCAGGGCGCAGCCACCAGCCCCACCTCCGGCCAGCAGTCCGGATCGGCTACTTCAAGCTGAAGTTCAAGCGTTAACCAAGAGGCTGGACGACGCGCAAGCTGAGAACCAAGCGCTTTGCGGGCAGCTGAAGAAGTGCGGCAACGACCTCGCCGCTTGTCAGAGCACCCTGCACGCCAGCGACGTCTACACCACGCAGCTCAAGCACCAGCTGCTGAGCACGGTCCCGTTCTCAGCTGAGGCGCTGATGAACTTCCTGATGGCGAACTGCAGCGCTTCGGGGCACTGGGCGCGCCTGTATGAACTGGTTCAGCGTTTCCAAAGCCAGACGGACGTCCCAGCCAGCTTCAGGACGACGCTCCAAATCTCGGCGCGGGACCAGACTTCGGATGACTGTGGGCCCTACGTTCCGCTCAACACCGCCGACCCAGTTCCAAGCCCAGCGTCCGCGATCGTTCTCAGCGCTGCGGCTTCGACGTTGACGTCTCTCCTGGGTTCGGCTGTACCTCCGGCGGCGTCAGCGACATCGGCTCAGGTTCCCACTTCGGTCCCGATCCACGGCTCAGCCCAGCAGCACGTTAGCTCAGCCCAAGGCCACGTCAACAGCAAAGCCGAGCAAGAAAAAGAACAAGAAACCAAGCTCCGCCCGGACTCCTTCGCTGAGCAGCGCTCGAAAGGCTGGTGGCAAGGTAGCCAAATCTCCAGCCCAGCCAAACAAGTCTTCAGGTCTTCTCGCTTCCAGCACAAGTCCATCCAAGCACCTCAGGATCAAGCGTATCAACGATCGAATGGGTCTGCCCGGCTACCCTTCGTCCCATTCGCCCCAGAAGGTTCGCGCCTCCAAGGAATCTCCGTCCCGGGTCTCAGATCGTCCGGCAGCGCTCAAACTCCCCCGACATCTGCCGTGGGAGCATGTCCGTGGCGACGTCAGGGAGTTGATGCGCGCCGGCGTCGACTTCTGGGACACCGTGGACCAAGCCGGGAAGGCGCAACTCCTGCATGACCAATTTGGGAAGAAGGCCCTCGTTGTAGCGGGTCTAACTTGACTCACTACTTTAGCTTACACGTCGCGCTACGTGTATGAGGAAGCGTAGGAGTTTATTAATAATTTGAATTAACTATACTTGAGACCACAAGTATAATATAAATCAAATAAAACACCAAGTAGGTAGTTTAAGGTAAAATGAGAACTGTATTGTTTGTAAATTGATCTTCCTCCTAAATCTGCTAAAACTGTTTATCATCTATGAAAGGGGTTGACAGCGGCTGGCTGTCAGAGCCCCGCCAATATGCACGTCTCTAATTGGTAGAAAGATGCTGCTTTCTACCAATAGGATCTTTGGATAGGTGTGGACCACTCATGTGTGGTGGACCACTTCAATGTATCCATTGGTGTGACTTACACCAATGTGAGGAAGTAACTAAAACCTTTAACAGATATTTATCTGTTAAACCATAAGTGACAAATGTCATGCACAAGTGACTGTTGTCACTTGTGTGTGTAACCCCGTTACACCATCCCCCCGTTAAGCTTAGACGTGTCGGTGTCGACACGTCAATTAATATTGACTGCTTGTCAATTGTTTGTGTTGGGGATTTCCGTGCTCATGCGCAATGAGCACGACCAAGCCGAAGACTGCCATTGCAGCAGAGTGTAAACTCTCTGTTGCTGAGTACCATGCGCGGTAGCGCGAGGTGCGCCGCTACCACTGGGACAGACAACACAGTGTCTGTGTACGATTCTTCGATGTCGACCGCGTCTATGCGTCGACATCTCTAAGCGAATTTCTGTTGCTTACCGTGATCGGGTAAGCAAGCGCCAAAGCACTTCGAGTCCTTCTCGAAGTGAGGCAAGTATTAGCAACTCCACGCTGTTGCGGTGGAGGCTGGTGTCCGTCCAGGTGGCGGTGTGTATTAGCAACCGCGACCACAACAGGTATACTATATGTATACCTGAAAGTTTCGTGGTCTCCGTGCTAATTATCTAGCACGCGAGTCGTCAGGCGTTGTAGATTACTACAGCGCTCGCACTACCTTCTTGCTGGTAGTGCGTGTTGGGTTTCGTACTCCTTCACCATGTCTGGAACGTCTTCCATCAGGACGTTCCGTGGTTCCCACGTGTCGTGTTGGGGAGGGAAACCTCTCCAGCGAATGCGAAAACAATCCGGACCTCGGATTGTTTTCCTATGATCAACAATTCGCTGGACGATCCAGCGAATTTCTCCGCGTGCGTCTCGCAGCGGTGGCGGAGGTGGTGGAAACACGCCCCAATGGTCAACGCCGTGTTGACCTTCATCTCGTGTTGCTCCACGACCAAGTGACGGTCGTGGAGTACCTTCAGAGCGCGGCGGTTGCCGCTCTGTTCCTTCGTGTCCCGGCTGTGGCGGTCTCCCAGACCGCCTTGAACGTGCCGGTCGGGCTGTAGGCCCGACTGTATTAACTGCTCCAGCGCGTAGTCGCGCTGGAGAGGAGGGGTTCCCCTGCCGAGTCTGTCTCTTCGGGTCAGACGAGCCACTTGGCTCGTGCTGGAGGTATGGCTTTAACCGCCCGACATAAAATGTCGGGTGGAGCCGCATGCTAGACGGTATGTCTAGCGTGTATGCGTTACCGTGGCGTGCCATCACCGTGAATGGCCCGATGAAGCGCGGAGCAAGCTTACTTGCTCCGAAATCCGAAACTGCATGTTTAGGCAGGTTTTGAGTAGATAACAAAACCAATGAATCCACGTTGAATTCATTTGTGTTGCCCCTGCCAATATTATCGGCGTTCAGCTTCTGTTTATCCACAGAAGCTGCAATCGTGTCCTGGACAAACCGAATTACGGCTTGTCTTTTATTGATAAAGTCAATCGCATCCGAACTGAACTCGTTCAGCTCGCTCTCCGCTAGAGGCCCGGCCTCTGCGTGGTTCTTCGCGGTGTCTGCGCCCTGCGCAGACCCGTGGTCCTTGTTCCTTGTGGAGTCTGTGTTCTGCACCGACTCGTTTTCCTTGTTCTGGGGGTCAGCGCCCTGCGCTGACCCTTGGTTCTTCCTGCCAAGGTCTGCGCCCCGCGCAGACTTGGTTGTCTTGTTCCTTGTTGTCGCGGCTGACACTGTGCAGGTGTCAGCGGCTTTTTGCGACTGCTGTGTTGCAGTCGTAGATCCTCCCCCACTTAAAGTGGGAGTCACCACTCCGAGTAAACTCGGCAGACGGGGATGCCGCATGGCATTCACATAAAACGGTGTATGCCTGGTCGAGGCATGCACCGAGTTGTTGATGGCGAATTCCGCCATCGACAAACACTCGCTCCAGTATTGGAACGAGTGAGCGTAGCTCTTCAGAATGTCGACGAGCACGCGGTTCACGCGCTCGGTTTGGCTGTCCGTCTGCGGATGATCCGCAGTCGACATTGAAAGCTGGCTCCCAAGAAGTGTAAACACTTCTTGCCACAGGTTCGCTGTGAAGCGTGGGTCTCGGTCCGACACAATGTCGGTCGGCATGCCATGGTGTTTGAACACCATGTCGACGAACAGACGGGCCGTCTGCTTCGCAGTCACTTCTGCCGGCACCGCAGCAAGATGTACCATCTTGCTGAAGCGGTCGACGAAGACCACAACACCGGTATTCCCTCCGCTGTCCGGGTGATGTCCAATGACATGGACTTCCAACACTCCGACGGAGTCGGTAGTGATTGCAATGGAGCCTGCGCAAAAGGCGCAGGCTTTACGCGTTGGCACACCTCGCAAGCACGGACGTACTTGCGCACCCACTTGTACTGGTGGTGCCAGTAGAAGTCACGCGTGAGAAGGACGCATGTCTTCTCACGTCCGAGATGTCCCGCAGACGGGGCATCATGATACTCGTACATGATCCTGAGTCGCAGGTCATGGTCATTTGGCACGACAACGCGGTCCGCGTTGTCGTCGACTGCATTATAAAGAAGCAGTCCCTCGTGCACCCGCACGCGCACGAAGGTGCTTGGGCAACTTCTGACGAGCCTTGTCAGAAGGTGTTATACCATAGTTTCGCGTCCGCGTCGTGCGCGTACGCGTCCTTCACGTCGTCCAACAGAGACGACGTGGGTGTGCTCGTTCGCATGGCGTCAATGGCATTGACGTCAGCAGCTTCTGCATAATCCGGCCGACGTGATAACGCGTCGGCCACCACATTCAATCTTCCGGGTTTGTATTCGACCCGGAAGTTATACTCCGCAAAGAATGAGAGCCATCTCGCCATTCTTTGTGATATGTGTGGTGACTTCACTGCGGTGCGCAGTGAAGCGTGGCCGGTGTAGACCACAAATGGTCTACTTCCAAGCAAATACACTCGGAACTTTGCGAGTGCATATTTCATGGCAAGGAGTTCCTTGTCATGTACCGGATAATTATGCTCAGCTGCCTTCAGCTGACGCGACTGGTAATAGACGACACGATCACGGCCCTCGTGATCATGCTGCATCAACGCACATCCGATCGCGAAATCGGATGCGTCACACACTACGTGAAATGACCGATCTTGGTCAGCCACTGCCAAGATCGGTGCTTCAGTCAAGCCCCGCTTGACTGCATCGAATGCCTTTTGGCAATCGGTTGTCCAATTCCACACAGCTTCCTTCTTAAGAAGCTGTGACAGCGGGCGGATCTTGCCCGCGTAATCCTCCACGTACTTGCACAAGTACGTGGCCAAGCCAAGGAACTGCCTCAGTTCCTTGACACTTGAAGGCGTTGGCCATTCATTAATCACTCTGACCTTTTCCGGGTCAGGGCGAACGCCATTCTTCCCTACGAGCCACCCGAGGACGGGTATCTCTCTCGCCCTGAAGATACACTTCTTCAGGTTCGCGTAGAGCTTATGTTTTCGCATAAGCTCAAGTAGCTTCCGGAGATGCACCCTGTGCATCTCTACGTCGGTCTTCCCGTCCACAGCCCGGCTGTGGATGAACACATCGTCGAAGTAGCTCGGCGCGAAGTCGCGCACCGAGCGCAACAAGTGCGTCACGCACCTGTTGAAGGTCGCAGGGGCATTCTTAAGCCCCTGCGACATTACTAGCCATTCCCAGAGCATGCCGCTTGGCGTGCTCACTGCCGTGAGAGGGATATCGCTCTCACGCATTAGGATCTGATAGAATCCATCTCGCAAGTCGAGAGCACTGTAAACGGTGCTCCCGGCCATCGAATCGATGATAACATCTTTTCGTGGTATCGGCGTCTGCGCCGGTACCGTCGCATCGTTCAGCTTGTTGTAGGCATGAACGATGCGCCATCCGCCCTGTGGCTTCTTGACACAGAACGTCGGAGCACTGTGCGGGGACTTTGATTCCCGCACTTGTCCTGCTTTGCGACGACTTTCAAAGAAGTCGTCGATTGCTTTTACTTGCTCTCGCGGCAGTGGCCACTGCCGCGTGACACAGTACTTCGTGCCCGGCACGAGATCAATCTCGTGCTGAATGCCCTTATCCTGCGGAAGCTCCGCAGGAATCTCTTCCGGGAGTACGTCTTTGTACTCCCTCAACAATTCGTAATAGGGACTCGACTTCAGCGAGTCCCAACCTTGTTCCTCGAAGTGCTCTCGCTTCGTCTTCGCACTGAGAGTGTCTTCGCTCTCAGTGGTACTTTTCATGAAGAGCTGTCTCAGCTCTTCGCTCTCGCTCTCTGTTCTATCGCTGTTCGAAAGAACGCAGGCCTGTTCGATGCGTCCATCGTGCAAGTCGCGCGTGAATCGCTTCCAGCTCATGATCGGAAGCGAAGTCAACTCCGACGCCGTCGTCGGAGGACTAGCGAGTTCCATCTCACGATACTGGAATCCAGTATCGGTGCGCGTCAAGACGTTCAGCGTCTCGACGCCCGGCGTCACCGCCTCAGTCTGCCCGGCAGACAGTTCTTGTAGCGTCTCGGTCCCGGACCGAGACTTGCGCAGCGTTCTCCGCATGCGCCGTCTTCTTGTTGTGCGGAGCCCGGCTCCGCACAGTTGTTCTTCTGGTCCAGGCCCGGCCGTGGACAGTTGTTCGCCGGCGGACCTTGTCCGCGGGCGCGCGGTATCAAGCCCGGCTTGACCGCATTTTCCTTCGTGCAGCCCGGCTGCACGACAGCATACAAATTGCGTCAGTACGGGACGTTTGCAACCGTCCGTACTGTTTGCAGCGTCAACTCCCGGAGTTGACACGCCTTTGTCACCTCGACGCCAGTTACTTGCGGAGCCTCTCATCACCGAGGGTGCGTCGACTCCCGGAGTCGACGCGTCGTTGTCGACCTGACCTCTTCGGGTCAGGGACTGTCCCATGCGTACTTGAACGCGAGTGTTGGTTCCCGGAACCAACACATCTTTTCCTTCCGACGTCGGCAGCATTGCCGACGTGGATCCCACTTGTGCGCATCCTCGCGCACCCCTTGGGCATTCCGGGACAGCGGCATTAAGCGCTGTCTCGACTGGCGAGTCGCGCGCACCTGCTGGTGCGTGCGCTGCGGTAACAGGGCCTTCGCTCTCTGTTGCGCAGTCGCGACCGAAGCGCACGAGCGTGCGCTTCTTCCAGTCAATTACCGGATCATGCCGTGCAAGCCATGACAACGTCGAATTTATCGTCCAGGTCCAGGACGATAAAGTGTTCGACAAACACCCGTTGTTTGTACGACAAGCGCACGTTCACGACGCGCTTCTCGGTCTTCACGATGGCACCTGTTGCCAATCGAACTTCCAGAAGACTTCGAGGTACCTTTACCTCCTCGAAGTCAAGCCTCGGTAAGCTCCGCAGTCAAACAAAGTTGTTCGACGCGCCCGAATCTACCAGAGCGCGGAGAGAGTCGCTCGCTCTCTTCGACGTTACCTTCAAGATGACCAGGTTCGGCCTGTCATCTTGCTTCTTGCAGCGAGATCTGGTCTCACTGGGGGTTGCAGTCCTCAGTGCCGCGTGCCCAATCTCGGCACGCGTGACTGCATTACCAGTAGGGCGCCCCGCGCCTACTGGATGTTCACGTTTTTTGTTTGTTCGCGGCGATGCCCGGCATCGCCACGATGGCCACCATTGTAGTGCACGGGAGCCGTGCACTCTCTGGCAGAGTGATCGATCCTTCCGCAACGGAAGCATCGCACATTACTTCCGTGATGCTGGTGACCAGCAGCCGTTGCATTCGAGAGGTCCATTCGTTCCGGACCTCCCGTGCTCACTACCGGGCGCGGTTGCGACCTCGGCACGTTCGCATGCAGTTTAGCCTGCCGCAGGCTAAACTCTTCTTGCATTGCGAGAGTAATCGCAGCTTCGAGAGTACTCGGGTACTCTGGGAAGAGATAGGTCTTCACAGGCCCATCTCTCAGTCCCTTCATCTCTCAGTCCCTTCATGAACGTGACGACTTTAGTCGCCTCGTCTATCGGGTTGGTCACGATGTTCGAGACCAAGTACCGTGCACGCTACGCGTAAGTATGGACGTCATGCTTACCCTGCTGCAGGTCGAGGAATTCCGCCCTCGACCGGAACTCGTTTTGCGGGGGCTCAAACGCTTGTCTGAACTCCTCTTTGAATATCTCGTACGTGCTGAAGCACGTAGGATCGGAGAGTCGGCGCCCATACGCCCAACTCCTTGCGCGTCCGCCAAGGCAGGACATGGCGAACGCGACCTTCGACAGCGGGTCGACGATGCGTCGACCCGCTATGGCTGTGTCGAGCTCGACAAGCCATCGGAGGAGAGGCTCGCCCTCTCTTCCCACGTAATTGCTTACGTTCAACTTTAATGGTTGAGCACGCGGTGTCGTCCCTGACGACGCCGTCACTGAGGAAGCAGCATCACGCTGCTCCTTCATGATGAAGCCCGGAGCAACACCATGTTGCTCCGTCGGCGATAGCGTACGCAGCATCGTGGCTATCGCCGCTTCTCCAATGACTGTTGACAGTCGTTGGAGGGCGTCCCACTCTGGTTCAGACAGGTGGGGGCAGTCCGCGCGTGCAACATGCGTTGCAGGCGTGTTGGAGCTCTCCATGGGCACCTCCGTGCTCATGTGGTTCTCGGCTGCGCGTTCGTACACCGCGTACGAACGTCAAGCAGTCGGTCGTTGGACGGACTACTAAGTGCTACCAGGTGTAGTGGGTCTAACTTGACTCACTACTTTAGCTTACACGTTGCGCAACGTGTATGAGGAAGCGTAGGAGTTTATTAATAATTTGAATTAACTATACTTGATCCCACAAGTATTGTGGTTAGCAGATATTTTGTCGCTCGGATTTAGGGCTTAGATCGATCTCTGAGATAAAATAATTCGAAGACATAAAAAAGCGAGACGGTAGTAAATCGACCTCCAGGCGTAGGTAAGTCGCACCACCTCTTCCAACTTAACATAACGGGCGCATCGTTGGTTCTCAGGACACCGAGGTAACGTCGCCGGCTACTGCTGCTCCGGTACGGCTCTGTTGGACGTGTTTAACGGCTCGTTAGCTTCGTCTGTGAGTGCACGAGCGGCTCCTGCAACACTGGGCTTTCCGCTTCTCTGTGCACGAGCAGCTCCCCGCCATGTAAGACCACATGTTGATACTACGTTACCATTTTACTTTAGGAAAAACGTTTCGTATGAACCGCTGTAGCTCCTCTAAATAAAATCTAGGGTGGGCTTTCACGTACTTTCGAACACGGGTAACCACGGCACTCGGCCAACGCGACAAGCGGTTAGTTCAATCTCCTTCATCAACCACACCATCGGTCAAAAACAACTTGTACCAACGTTGCAGTGTTCGCACGTTAGGCTCAAATATATCGCTAACATACTGCATACAGATTCCATACACATGCATAAGAAAAAAGTTCTTCAACGGTAGTCGAGAGAGCCCATGCTGCACTTGTGCACGATGAAGGTTTTCGGAAACTGCGGTGCTTCGACAGGTCGGCAGCGCGATCTGCCGACCACTTGTCAAGTGTCCAGATGTAAGTGTCCAATTGCATATTATGCATATATAAAGCACGGCATTATAATCCGTACACAGCCATCGCGATTTAAAATAAATCGGCCCGAATTGCGTTTTTGGAACGGCAATTCGACCACAGATAGCGTAAATCGAGATCGATATCGAGGCTGGCGATTATAACTTGGAGGATTTAATGGCCATCTGTTTTTATATCGGGCGCCAGATATTATAACTCGGGCAAAACACTAGGTGAAAACGACAAACGCATTGCAAAGCATAATATAATATAAATCAAATAAAACACCAAGTAGGTAGTTTAAGGTAAAATGAGAACTGTATTGTTTGTAAATTGATCTTCCTCCTAAATCTGCTAAAACTGTTTATCATCTATGAAAGGGGTTGACAGCGGCTGGCTGTCAGAGCCCCGCCAATATGCACGTCTCTAATTGGTAGAAAGATGCTGCTTTCTACCAATAGGATCTTTGGATAGGTGTGGACCACTCATGTGTTTCAATGTATCCATTGGTGTGACTTACACCAATGTGAGGAAGTAACTAAAACCTTTAACAGATATTTATCTGTTAAACCATAAGTGACAAATGTCATGCACAAGTGACAGTTGTCACTTGTGATCGTTGTCATGCACAAGTGACTATTGTCACTTATGTGTGTAACCCCGTTACACTCGTGAGCATGCTGGTCTCGGCGATCTACTGGGAGCAATTGGACTTCACGCCTTGGCTGGCGTACGTGCCGTCAGCATACTACGAGGCAGCGATCAAGCGGGTCCGCGACGTGCACTTGAGCCAGCGGCCGCCCAACTAGGAACCCTTGCCTGAGAAGCCCAGCCCGGAAGACGAGGACGACGACTCTTCGATCGACACTGACTTCTCAGATGTTGACGACGATGTCGATGACGATGATGATGTGCTGGGCAGTGGCGGGCCCTACCAAGTCAAGAGCTCCAAGTCAGGTGCCGCTTCAGGAAGAAGCTCCAGTGGGGGCAAAAGGATACGCGACCCAGCTTCGTCTGCCGGTGGCTCAACTTCCAAGCGCGGCAAGACTTCGTCCCGTACGGCTTCGCATGGTAGGTCCAGTCCTGTTGATCCGCAGCTTCCGGTGTCTGACCAAGCGATTTACCCAGCTCTTACGTTGGCTCCGCAGCAGATCTCAGCTCGTTCGAGTGGACGCTCTAAGGCAGGGCTCGCAGCGCACCCAGATGATGGAGTTATCGAAGAACCACAACCGGGCCAAGGTAGCTGGCTGCATTATGGCATCAGAGTCCAGGACCTTCCTCGGCAGACGTTTGGCTTCCCCAGATACGCGCCGTGCAAGAGCCATATTCAGCACCTGCACCAGCGCTGGGAGCCGGTCGAGTATTTGGAACTTCTCAAGACAAAGCCCTAGGATACCATGTGGAATCAGCGAATCCAGACTCTGGTATTCTTTCGATGTCGCGATCTGGGCCCGGTTATGGTTCGCGCTCTGAAGCGCGTGGTTAACTTCATGAGCCTCTGGCGGCGAGCTTACTGGGAACGATTGCACTGGGTCACGATGGATACACGTTTTGATTATGAAGCCATGGCTGCACTTCTGGGCATTCCTGAGCTTGAGGATCTCTACCGTGACCGCAAGGAGCGCAGTGCCGAGCTCGAGGTTCGGCGCCGGGAGCTCATGGATGATCTAGGACGCATCAAAGGCTACACGGATGATATCTGGTACGAACCTGGACTCTGGGTCGTCTCTCACGATCCTTGTCATTGGATCCTTCGCGACCCAAGTCGCCAGATCTCGCTCTCGGATCAGCTCAAGACTTTGGACGATGCTGAGCCGGCTCGCACGCAATTCGCCACTCGCAGCTCGGACGACGCGTTTGTGGACCTGGCCCCTGCCGAGCTCCAAAGAGACCCACTGGACGATGAAGAGCGAGCCCAGAATCCGATCGACCCAAGCATCATTTACGATCAAGCTGAGTTGGAGAGGGTTTTGGAGAGCCTTCGGCGCCACCGAGGAGAGGAGGATGAGTAGTTCACTGAGATGTAGCGTTTTTAACTTAATATGACGTCCTCACAATTTTGCATTGCGTGTGTCACTTGAGTTCTTATGCATCTCAGCTTGTTTTCACTTCCTCAGCTAGGAACCGCTTCGGCTCACTCCAGGCATATTCAGAATAGGGTAAACATGTAAAACTTCAACAAATTTCAAACACAAAGCAACATTAACACATGCACGGTTTGGGCTGAACGCCTCTACTGAGCCTCAGGCTCAGGAGGTTCATCACCAGCCTGCATAGCTTTAAACTGTGCCTGCGCTCGCGTGCTTTTGTTGAATTCGTAAAGTAAAGCTCCACCGTTCAGCTGCGACATCGGCAGCCACTCCAACTCCGAATAACCCTTCCATTTTACCAAATACTCTCGGACTCTTCTCGACGTCCGGGTTCTCTTGACCCAGCGGACATCTCGGATGGCCTCAACCTCATAGACATCCTGAGTTTCATCGGGCTCGTCAATATCCTCGGGCAGTAAAGCTGCATCTAGATCATCTTCCTCAGAAACTTCAATCTCAGCTGTGGGTCGGTCTGGGAACAGTGCTCGTGGCTTGAGTCGACTCACGTGGACCCACGGGTAGAGCTTGTACCCAGTCCCCTCGATTTTCAGCTTGCACCGATAGTCATCTGAGACTTCCAAGATCCGGAACGGCCCATGCCAGAGATGAGCAAATTTCTTGCTCAGCCCAGGTTGCACTCGGGCCAGGTATAACCAAACAGCATCACCGACAGCAAGCCCTGACTTCAGCCTCTCAGAGAGTTCAGCCCAGACCTTAGTCTGAGCTTTCGAACGTTTCTCTTTGGCTTTAGCTTGGAGATCCTTAGCCCAAGCTTGGGCGTACTCATATTGCCTCTGCACGTTCCGTCACCACTCATAAGCAGTCCTTTGATCCAGCCCAGCGGGGGGAGATCCCAGCATAGCTGAGACTGTGCTCTTCGGATCCCAACCGTGAACCAAATAAAATGGAGTGTCGAGACGAGTGGCGTCGAAGGACGTGTTCAGAGCCCACATCAACTTCTCCACTTGGTCGTCCCAGTCGCTTTGGTCAGGCTCGGAGACGTAAGATCGGATAGCTCGGACTACGGTTTGCACAGAGCGTTCTTGCTGGCCATTGGCCTGAGGGCGGTAGGCTAGGGTCGCACGCTGTCGACTTCCCAGCATTTCCCGGAACTTGGTGAAAACCTCACTCATAATCAGAGGATCTCGGTCATGACGTAGCATTTCACTCGCTCCAAACCTCTGAAAGACATATTCCATGTAAACCTCAGCCACATCCTGAGCTGTAGTAGAACTCATAGGCCGCCCAATAACATACCCTGAGAAAGCACACTGGAAAAGCAGCAGGAATACATTGCCACGGTCTGACTTAGGAAGATGTGTCACAAAGTCCATAGAGACCACCTCAAAGGGCCGAGACGCCAGAATATTTCCGGGTGAAGGCCCTGGGTTGGGCGGAGCTCCTTTAGCAGTGATACAATCCACACATTCCTTGACATAGCGTTCCACATCTGCATACATCCCAGGCCAATAGAATTCTTGGCGAAGTCTCTCGAAGGTGCGAGTAATTCCCTGATGGCCGCCTTGATAATCTTCATGGCTCAGCTGCAACAGATCGTCCCTGAGAGCGGAAGGTACTACCAATCTCAGATTCCCAGCAGCGTCCCTGGGTCGACCTGGGGTAGGACGGCTCAGATAATACAGGATATCCCGAAAGTCTAGCACGTAACGATCCACAACCTTCGCCACATCTTCAGCTTCGGCCGCGGACATGTCTTCAAGTTCACCTTTAAGATAAGCTCTGAGCTGTTTTGTCCAGGGCTCAGCTTCTTGCTGCACGAGGATTCGTCGCCACCTTTCGGCTATTGATGCGGCGGGTGTCGTCATCTCAGGTACATACCTGGGCTCTGTTTCAGCTTGGATTTCTGAAGTCTCAGTTGGGGGTTCCCTGTCTGCATCAGCGCCCACTTCTTGGCGCCGGGCTTGATTACGAGTAACCACAAAAATCTTTGCGTCGGGAGTCAACGGTTCAGTCGCAGCTTCGAGAGAGGTTGGTTCTGTCTTGGATCCGGGCGCAGTTTTTATGACAACTGAGTGTTCCGCCGAGGAGTTAGCAAGTTCAGGTACTTCAGATTTCACCAATTTCTCAGGGATCCGATTCATCTGTCTGAGCTGACTCAGCTCCACCGGGTCATCAACCACTACTGGACCCTTGGCAAGGAGTGTCTTTGAGGTCATATAATCTGCAGCAGCATTGAATTCTCGCTTGACATGTACTAGTTTCAGCGATTTAAACTTGAGGCGGGTAGACTCGAACTGAGCCAGCAATAATTGAAGCCCAGGGTTCAAACATTGAATCAAACCCTGTGCCTGCTGAATAGCAATTCGAGAATCTCCAACTACAACCAAATCTGAGATTCCACGTTCCAAAGCCATGCGAATGCCCTCGATTAGACCATGATAGTCGGCTTCATTCACCGTGACACCTTCGAAATGAAAACCTCGAGCTTCTACAACGTCCCAGGACGGCAACTTCCACAGGATGCACCCAGAACTGCCTCGCCGATCTGAAAGTTTAGCTGCTCCGTCAAAACTAAGCAGCCATCCCTCGTAATCAGCTTCAAGCATCTCCAGACTGATGGGTGGAGCTCGGACTACACGTCCCTTAGCTGGGATCAGGTTCTCAGCGATTTTATCAAGTTGCTCCGGGGGGGGGGGGGGGGGGGGGGGGGGGGGGTAATCCCAGCTCCTAGAATTGCAGCGAGTCCGTCTTCATCACGCTCTACTCTGTGAACCTCCAAGGGCCATGGAGCCAAGCGAGCAGTCCATTGCTCACAGCGACCTTCCAGGGACTGAGACCTGAGCAACCACTTCAGAACTGAATACCGGGTGTAGACTTTCAGCAATTTGCATCCAACCAGCATTGTGTAGAAAACTCTGAGAACCCTGAGTAGGGCTACGACCTCTTTCTCAGCTGGGTGGTATCTGAGCTCCTGATCATGAAGCACCCTTCCGGTGTAACGCACCGGATGAATTACTCCATCGTATTCTTGTCCCAGCACGGCACAGACAGCCCAGGGATTAGCGTGAACTATGATCACAAACGGCTTTTCCCTGTCTGGGTGTCTGAGCAATGGCGTCGAAACAATTTTCTCTTTCAGGATCCCGAACGCCTCCTTAGCTCGACTGAGATCTCGGCCTTCCCGGACTTGATCGTCGGTCAACTCATAGAGGACAGAGGCTACAACTGGGAGGTCTTCAATAAACTTGTTGTAGTAATTGAGACTTCCCAGAAAAGACTGAACCCCCTTCAAAGTCGACGGGAACGGCAAATCCCGGACTCCCTTGGCGATTTTCGGCTTAGCTCGGATCCCCTCAGCCCCAATTTCGTGGGACAAGTACGAGATCGTCTTTTTACCGAATTCACTCTTGGGTAGGCTCACAGAAATTCCCCAGTATCGCAGTCGGTACAACAATCGATTCAGGTCGATACACAGTTGATCCTAGGTCTCAGCTCCATAGGCGATGTCATCGATGTACGAACTTCGTCCCAGAACTGGGTTCAGCTGAGGAGGGGCTGGGAGGTTTCTCCGAAACACTGTCAGCTCTGCGCACAACACCGGTAATTCACTCTCAACTCCATCTGAGCCCTCTGGTTTAATCCCCAGAAACCTCAGCACATCTGGGTCCACCTGAGCTTCTTCCGAGGCCGGGAGGCGGACAAATCCCCACAGACAATTGTCCAACATTTGTTGGTAGATCAGCGGGGCATTTGCAGTCCAAACGACATGCGGGTCCACTGGTAATGGCCTAACGGGCAAATAAAAGCTGAGATGAGCTTAGCTCTGATCGTCATAGGCACAGCCCAGAATCCACTAGCCATATCCAAGCTGAGAAACCACATCGCACTCTCAAACCCAATCAATAAGTCATCGATCAAAGGCAGAGGGTAATGCATTAGGTTGATCAGCTGGTTCACCAGTCTGTAGTCAATGCAAAGTCGAATATCAACTCCATTCTTCTTCATCACAATGACAATGGGTGATGCCCAATCT
The DNA here is from genome assembly GCF_018691715.1 of Phytophthora cinnamomi. NCBI lineage: Eukaryota > Oomycota > Peronosporomycetes > Peronosporales > Peronosporaceae > Phytophthora > Phytophthora cinnamomi. Next base: position 180,345 of record NW_027151065.1, on the reverse strand, counting down.
GAGTGTGAAGTCTCGATCAGTCCAGTTTCCAGTAACTTCTTGAGAAGATCGTACACCTTCGGCAACAGATGCGGAGGAATCGATCTCGAGCGCTGAGCTATAGGCTTGGCGTCACCAACATCTAAATCACAGACAACACCTCGCGCAGATGCTGTGACTGCATTCCCATTTCCCAGAAAACTTGCGTGATGTCTTTCCAAGATCTCTCGGATCTGGGAGTCCATCTCAGATGTAGTTTTACCAACTTCGCCGATGTTAGCTGAGTTCAGGTCCGCTTTGGGGTTCGAGTCCTTCAGTTCAGGGAGAGCCGCTAGTTGATCTCGGAGATCGCTCAGCAGCGCGCTTCCTTCGTGATAAAACACCGTAGCTTCTTCATCTATCTCAGCCTTCATTCTCAGACATCGAGAAAAAGTCTCGTCCAGCTGAGATCTGGGGTTGCCCACAAAAGTCTCAGATTGTCTCGAAAAAACTCTCTTCAGTTCCTGATCAGCACTCTCAGAAGTTTCACCACCCCCAGTATGTGTCACGGGGCATGACCAGGCCTCAGACTCATCACCATCGAAGCGTTTCTGAGATTCGTCACTCTCAGGCTGAGAAACATCTGGACTCGCAATCTGAGCGTGACCCTCATTACTGCTGGGACTCTCCTCCTCAGGCTGAGAAGGAATTTCCGGTGGCAATGGCGGACAGGTCTGAGATTGAACTGAGATTGGATCCATAATCTGAGTTCTAGACTCAGATTGGTCCTTAATGACATAGGCCGCTGCTATCTCAGAGTCTTCTTTGGTCTCTGGCTCAGATTTTCGCGCAAATCTCGGGTTCGTTAGGATCTTCTGAGGCCAAGGATATGAATGCTTCTCAACGGCAGGGGGTTCGTTCAACTCCCGGAGTTTCTCAGCTTCCTCTTCCCGTCTCAGAAAATCCTCAGAGGGCTCAGCTTCAAAAATCAACTGTGCCCATTCCCGATACTTCCGAGATCGCGGCCGCACAAAAAAGTCTCCATGTGGCAGGTAATCCTTCTCCACCAAACAAGCAACCATAGTGTGTTGATATACTGGGGTCAACCGGTCTGAGATATTGACAATCTTGACTGCTTTCGGTTTCCGCCCAGCCCCATAGATGAATTGTGTCACCCATTCCTTGCCCCTCCCAGCCCATTCCTGGACTTTCTGAGGGTCGGCACAGTCATACTTCACAGGGCAAATCACAGATTCTCCTGGTTGTAGCCAGGCGGTCTCCAACATTCTGACTCCGATTTCCAAGCCAATGTGATCCACCTCAGGTCCTCCAACTAAGAAAAGACTTTCCTCGTCTGGGAGTTGGACCATGCCTTCGCGTGCATAGAGAGGAGAACCCCAACAGCAATCATGAAGTCCATTCCCAGAAGACAGTCAACACCTTCTCCAACATTACCAACCCAGATATCCATGATGTAAACAACCCGAGTTCCGAGCGTCAACTTGATCCTAGCTTGTGCTTGAGACATAGGTGGGAACGTCCCCGACCCCAGTTACTTTGAGTCTGTAACCACGTCGGAGCTTGAGCCTTAACCTGCGTGCAAGGTCTAAGCTCATAAAACTCGTAGTAGCCCCAGAATCCAACATAATCTGTAATTTGTGATCGAAAATCGCTCCATGCACCTTTGCCACCGCCCGTTTTTCACCAAGTAAAGTGTGATTGCTCCACCAGCCATATCTCTGACCTGGGACTAGGGCAAACTCGAGATGGTTCTCAAGCTCAGCCTCAGAGTCTGGGTCTTCGAGGTCAGCTTCAACGGAATAAACACATCCTTGCTCAGATGAAGACATACATTTGGGGTTATTACTCCGCCAACATGGAAGGGCAGAGCCCACATATGCATATGCGCAGCATGCTTGGGACTTCGGCTCGTCACGCACTGGTTCCCAGACCAGCGAGCCTAGTGGTTTAACAGCATCCCAGACTCAGGGCCATCCAATAGAGCTTGGACTACCTCAGGAGCGAGGCCCTCGATGGAACCCCCAGCACGGATGACATCCTGTACTGCTTTCAGAGCCGACCACATGTCGCATAAACCCCGGCGATGGTATTCGCCGCACTTGGAACATGGTTGGCGTCGACAGAACTGAGTCGGGTGACCCTCTTCGTGACAATGTCCACCGGTGAGCTTGCTCCAGCATTTCTCCGTAGTATGGCGGCTGCTGCCGCATTCTCCACAAGTCTCAGCATGCTGGTACTCATCACTTCTGGGCTGGGATCTGGGCTTCGAAGCCAATTTCTCAGCAACTCGGTAAATCTCCTCATCCAGCAGAGCTGTTGTACAGCTGAGCTCAGATGGTTCTGTGATCTCCTTCCCGGACATCTGTGCCTCTTTGGAGCTCAGATTCTCAGCTCCGGTCTCAGTTTCGGTCTCAGCTTTATTTTCGGAGGGAATCTCAGAGTCATCCTTGAAATGGACATGCCGTCTCAGATCTGAGTCGAAATTTCCTCCATCAGCCAAGAACGCCCGGCCCTCAGCTCGTCGTTGCTGAGGCTTAAATCTGCCAAACTACACAGTCTGAGATGGGCTTCGCTTTTGCTGAGCATCCCGGCTTTCATCTCGCTGCAGAGCTTCAATACGTTTCAAAGTCTCCTCCAACTCGCTCAGGGTGTCAAACTTCTGACCTTGCAGAGTGGTTCTCAGCCGAGAATCACCCACATCTTTGATGAAACGCCTAATATGCGCCTCACGGTCTGGGGTTGGTTTCAGATAAGCGATGTTGGCCTTCTTTGCAGCACGGTTGAGCCGGTAGAAGAACATTCTGGGGGTTTCTCGGTCTCGGATCCTCATCTCGTACTACCGCTCAGCCTTGGAACCAATGCTTCGGCACCATTCCTTTTTGAAAACGTGAGAAAGCTGTTTCCAGTCTGAGCGGACATCATCTGAGAGCTGGGTACACCAATCTTTCAGAGAACCTGAGAGTCTCATGCGAAGCTGGACAATCCGACTTCGTTTATCCCAGGGTGCCATGGTGGCGTAGTTCATGAAACGCTCCCACCAGTTGACTCGGTCCTCCAGGGGTGCATATTCATTGAACTTTTCCAGAGCATCATGGGGAATCATCGCTTGGACTACCACTCGAGTCCCAGAGCTGGGATCAGCATTCTTGGACTGGGCCACAGCTCCGAACTGATTTTCGAGCTCATCCTGAGAAGCGCCACTTGAGCTGGAGTCATCTGACTCAGATCCGCTATCATCTGGGCCTTCTGGCGGCGACGTCCGAGATTTCTGACTTCGGCGAGACGCTGAGCCTGACTTCATCTCAGACCTGGTCTCAGATTTGGTCTCAGATGTCTTGGTCCTGGTTGAAGCCTGGGCTTTCCCAGCTGAACTTGTCTTGCTTTGACTGGCTTTTACCAATTGTTGCACAATACTCGTCAGCTGAGCGAGCTGGGCTGTCACAGAGTCCCCAGGGGTCTGAGATGTAACCGGGATGGCTGGGATAATCTGAGCTGGGGTCTCAGACTGAGATCGGGAAGCAGCAGTTTGGCGAAGTTGATCTTGAGCCACTTGGAAGCGGCGGATTTTCTCTTCTTGGATCGCCACTGCCTTCTTGTGTTCGATCTGAGCTTGGGCATATTTCTCATTCATCATTCTCAGCTCAAATTCGTATTCGGCTCGAATTCGGCTCGCTTCAGCTTCCTCAGCTTTCTTCCGCTCAGCCTGCCGAGCTCTATCCTCAGCTTCTCTGAGACATTGTTGCACACCCAAGAGATACCGAGCTCGGGTTTCATCTTCCTTGCGTTTCTGAGATTCCTCCTCAGCCCTCTGCTTGGCCAACCGCTCAAGTGCTTCCAACTGAAGTTGTTGTTCTGACTTCTGAGATCTGGGAGCTGAGTTTAAACTTGTTTGGGGAATGTACTGCTGAGCGCGATGATTAATCGTCTCAGCTCCTTGCTCCACAAGTAAAGTTCTGAGCTCAGTCTCGAGCTCAGCGCGTCTTGTCTTAGCCGCAGCAATCCTGGCTTCTGCCTCAGCTCGGACTCGGGCTATCTCGCGTTGATACAAATTCTCCACTTCCGTGTCAATCACAGGAGGCTGAGAAATTTCCGGAAAAGCATATTGCGCAGTCTGACGAATTTCCCAAGTCGGCTTCACAGTTAGGGTCACAGTTCTCTGAGGTTCCGCATTATTCATGCCGCTGAGAGCGTTCTTCTGAGATTCTGGTGTGCCAGGCAATGGCACTTGCGAGGGGTTCACGTCCCTGGCCGTCCCAGTCTCAGACCGAGCTGAGGCTGAAGTAGTCTGGGGTGTAACTGAGACCATTACAGCTGGGAAATTACTCCGCGCGGCTGAGGTCACAGATCCCATCATCACCGTTGCACTTGAAGTGGGTCCAAACGTTCCAGCTCCAACACCATAATCTGAGAAAGACATCAGAGACGATCCCGAGGAACTTAATCCAGAAAGGTCCGTCCCTTGGTCGTTCCCAGCCATGGAGGCGTCATAACCAGCTTTTGCACCAATCACACTTGGAACTGTGCCCGATCTTGCACTTCGCATAGCATCCGAATCACTCCCAGACCCGTGCCAGGATAGCAGAGATGTTGAGGGGATCGAAGGATCTGAGCGCGACGAGGGCAGCGGAATCTCAGCCGGTTCATGGCTCAGCTGGGGTTTCTTGCGAATTGGTTCTTCATCCAAGCTCGAAGCTGGGCTTCTCGGCCGAAGACCAGGCAGCTGAAGACGCATTACCACTTCTGGGCCAAGGAAAAGCTGGGCATCCTCACCCATAGCCACATCTCCATCTCGATCGACTGGGAATCCGAGTTGGGTCTCAGATCCCTGAGCGGCAGACTGGGTCTGAATAGAATCTGAGGTTTGTCGAACATAGTATGCTCCACAGATTTCCAAGTCGCCAGCTCAATGCCGAGGAAATGAGCAATTCGCTCGATCTCAACACGGACCCGAGAATCTGGGACCCCAGACACTTCATCCAAGCTGGGCCAAGCTGGGACTCGGTTCACAAATTCATACCCAGCTTCCCAGAGCATAGTCTGCAACAGCGCCACGCAGGCAATCGGTGGAAGCAATTTCAGCGAAACTTTCACAGCTCTCAGGTCTGAGATGACTGGGAGTCGACGTCGCTCAGCTCGAAACACGTTCAGCCACCTAGCGGCGGACGACCGGGTCACAGAAAACAAGTGTCGACCGGTCGACTCAGCAGCTTTGATGAATCCCCACAGGTCGTAACCACCGTGACACGGGTTGTACGCGATGTCGACCGGGTGAACAGTCTCAGCTGGGACTCCCATCCACATCTCAAACTGGGATCGCGCATAGCTCAGCATTTCTTCGTCAGTCATCTCTGGGAGTGGGGCCAAAGCTCAAGTCTCAGCTTCTCCCTCAGGCACACCTTGCAATCTGCGAGTGGTTCTCTGCTCAGGCCACAGAGTACTTGACCAAGCACCGCCACCACTTGCATAGCTGGGAAGTGTGACACCAGGCGCATAACTCAGCCTTGTAGGGGTCGTCCCAGCCCCAGAAACACTTTTCGTTCTCAGATGTAGCTCGCGTTTACCCAAAAGGCTGAGCGCACCACACTCGGCTTGGCTACCGGGATTACTCCCAGTAGTTGGCTCCGGGCTGGGACTCGGCGCTTGAGCAGTGGTCACCTCAGCTGAGAAATTTCCTCGATGTGTCGAACTGTGACTCGCTGGGGGTAATCCCAGACTCGGACCATCATTTCTCGGAACATCTTGCCTTGGATCCGAATCTCGACCAGTCTCAGCTTGCTTCTTCACAGGCGAGCTGGGCGGCGGCTCGGCATCCTCAGTTTTGGGCGCAGCTTCAGGTTCAGCACTCATCCCCGCTTCTTCCTCAGCAGATACGCTCAGATCATCACTTTCTGGGACCCTTTCCGACTTCCTGGACCTGGGCTTCCCAGCATTTTCCGTCATCACTTCAGCCGGCAAACCAGCAACTCTGAGACTTCGCCGAAGCGAAGACTCAGGCATCCCACCACTTGTCTTGGAAACTTTCGAGTCGGGAGCAGTCGACATGACTTGCACACGTCCGTCACCAAAGTCGTTTCCTGATCCGGGCACGCGCACCAGTTGTGGCGATGCGGGCTCCAAAATCAGGGAATAGCCTCGCGGCTAGACCTCGATCTCAGACCACTCAACTCAGAATCTGAGATTAGATCTCAGATCCCAAGCTGGGTGAGGCGTGTGTTCCTCACTCTTGCAATCCCTTGGCTTGTTTCTTCCTAAGGCTACGCTGTGGGCCCAGACTTGCGTCGGCCACACCAGCTGCCTCCGAACTCGACAGTTCCCAGATGCCCCCAGACGAAGCTTGCTCCTTGCTTGAAAGGCCCTTGTACGCACGTGCGAAGTCCGCTGTGCCCCGTTTTCTTGAATATAAACACGTTCACTCCACACACACTTAGTCCACTTCTCTTCTCAGGCCCTTGGACTCTGGGCCTTAACAGCCTCCTCCTTGCTCAGCGACTCCGGCTTCGAGTCGCTTCCAGTCACGACACTTCCTCCGGCGGCTCAGACTGAGAGCCGCACAACGGTCTTCACTCGCCCCTCAGACCAGAGTGGCCCCGAGAGTTGGCTCGGTCTGAGCCCGCCTTGATCCAGGGTTCTCGCTCTGCACCCTGGGACTTCAGCGCACCATGCCTTGATGTAGGCGACACAGCGAAGCTGGGAACCACTATCCCAGACTATTCGCGCCACACGGGTACCACCAGCAACCCCAGAAACCACTATCCCAGTTGTTGCTCTGCCGAAACCTCAGAGTGGAGCACCTTCCGCCCGAAAATATGAAGCACCGCCAGGAAACCAGCCCACCAGCAAGGAAAACCAGCAAAACCAATGTCCCGCGTGTGGAAATACAACAATGAAGGCAAACCGGGCCGCAACACGAAAAGGCTTGGTTGTTGAACTTGAATTTATTTGGAGTTAGCTGAGATTGACCGTGGAACACTCGTAGCGACTGCACTTGGCCTTGCGCGCGCCACCGGGGACAGAGACTTGGTCACTGTGAAGCAACACGCCCGTCGGCGCAAAACGAACTCCGCAGCTTGCGATCTTCGGGGCAACACAAACTGTGCTTATTATCATGCACATGCACATACAAAGGGCCTATCAAGTAAGGGTGCAAACATCTCCTGGGTACACCTTGAGCAAGGGTGAGACACCCACTAAGCTACTGGCTTGGTGGCGCCCGTGAATGCGCGTCGCTGCTTTGGCGTCCTTCCATTGGCCTGTCTGGATCAGTCATCACTGGGTGCAAATCAGTGATATCTTGATTACGCCAGGATCTTGTGGCCGGGATTGACCGGACTTGGTCTGTCGTCACCTGATTACACTGATTAATCTGGGTACAAATCAGGTGTAATCCGGATGACGCCAAGATCCTGTGGCTCCCGTTGGCCCAAATCCATAGGCGACTGGTCAGGCCGAATCTTGTGTGCCTGACATCAGGGGCCGAAAAGCCACAACGGGGCGGCCTTTCAGAGTGACCTTCCAAGCGGCAACCGCCAACTTCAAAGAGCAACTACCGCACCTCCCAGACCGGCAATGTAGCCATCGCTTGTGTACCCACTTCATATGCGAGACCACGAAGTCGCACTTCAGGCCCTGCAGGCACGCCGTAGGCTCTTAGTCACGTCCTAGGCTCGGAGCGTCAGCTGTCTTTCACCAGTTTCCACTTAACCTCACGAACATCGTGCATCCAGGCACCAACTTGCGCCCACAATCACCGTGTCTCAGTTTTGACGCGAGTTGAGGGACTGCCGGGCTGAAAACCTGAGCTGGGAGCAAAAATACGATATTGATTCCATATCCCGTCTGTTCAACCAATTTGACATGTCTCAATTCTGGCTCGAATTCTGGGACTCTGAGGCTGGGAATCTGAGCTGGGGGCAAAATTACGATGTTGACTCCATATCTCAGCTGTGGCACCCCAGAGCCGAGATGAAATCAGACGCCGCACGCGACGCCCTCTTCCCAGACCCCAGACTGCACATCTCAGGGTCTGGTGCATAGGCAAACCCCAGACCGAACTCCAAATCACGAAGTCTCATACTTTTGCCATCACTCTCAGGTCTCAGAACTCCGGGCATTCCAAATTGTGAGGTCACCAATCTGAGACCTGGGTCTGAGACTTAAGCAACCATGGGGCTTCAAATCACAGACCCAGAAGGCCCGGGCTCAGCTCTCCGCCCAGAGTCCGACTCAAGGCCTGGAACCTCAGATCTGTGGCCTCTAGGGCGATTCTCAGACCTCAGACCTCAGACCGAATTCAAATCTCAGACCTGGGGGTCTGGGGTCGCTGCAACTCGACGTTCGCAGAGCTCAGTTTCCAGATGTAGCCAGCACAACTTGACGTATGTACAAAAACCAGACTTGGGTCAAGAAATATCCACGTTTCAAGTGACATGTGGCCGGTACGTGGTAGGGTTTGGGCTTCTGACTGATGGGTCCTGGCCAAGAATTGGCTCGGACCTCGTCACAAATGCTATGCTCATGTACCAAAATTAAAAAGAGCTAATAAGAAATAAGTGATAGGGCCACTGAGTGCAAACTCCTGGGACTGTCGGATACCTACAAATGATATAGGCTGCTGGATATCAAGGGAAACCGGTGCCTCACTGCCCGCGATGTGAGGTTTGACGTCACATACACGGCCAGTTTGATCACGAAGTCCGTTCCACCAGCAAAGTTGAAGTCAGTGAGGACACACTCAATGCGATATGTGGGCTAGGTATAAGGGTGCGAACAGCAGGGACACACGCTCCGAAAAAGCAGAGAAGAACTACGGGATCTTCACCTGCGGCTCTAATGAGTACAGGAGCAGTGAGAGATCAGGCTGATCATGAGGTAATTTCCTCGATTCCGAGGCCCCGCCGCAAACGCAAGCCAAATTCTCGGCTCAAAGACTACGTAGTAGCCATCAAACTGTTACACAAAGTATTAAAGTCATATCGATTCCGAGGTCACTCAAAGCGGCTCTGCGAGGACCACACGCAAAACAGTGGGAGGCAGCACTTCAGGTTGAATACCGACCATTAATTGCGAATGGTACTTGGGAACTTGTAAAGTTACCGAAAAGACGCAATTTACTAGGGTGTCACTGGGTATTTGATGTAAAGTACAACCCCGACGGGACGGTTGAGCGATTTAAAGTGCGCTTAGTAGTGAGTGGAAATACACAAATTCATGGGGTAGACTATATTGAGATCTTCTCCCCAGTTGCGAGATACGAGTCACTGAGATTGCTTCTACCAATAGCAACTATTCAGGACCTACATGTCCACCAAATGGATGTGTCCACGGCGTTCCTCAATGGAACGCTGTTTGAGGACATTTACATGCAACAACCTCATGGATTTCGATACGGAAGTGACTCGACCGTGTGTAAGCTAAAGAAGAGCCTATACGGACTCAAACAGGAACCGCGAATCTGGTACGCGTTCCTCAATAAGGTTTTGATACAACTTGGTTTTTCCCGGTGCAAAAAGGAATATTGTTTGTACCAGCAAAAGTGGGAGGTAGATGCAGTTCCTCATATAGTACTTATCTTCGTGTACGTAGATGATATCACAATTGCTGCGAGTAATATGACTCTCTTGGAAAAGGTCAAAGGTAAATTAGCCTCTCGGTTTACTATGAAAGACCTAGGCGAGGTCCACTACCTCTTAAAAATGGAGATTAAGAGAGACAGGATCAATAAGATTCTCAGTATGTCCCAACAGAAGTACATCATGGACTTATTACACAAGTTTAATATGACTGAGTGCGTTCCGGAGCCGACGCCTCAGGCCAAAAGTGTTGTACTTGAGAAAGAAGAAAATATGCGTCCTGAGGAAATTGCAGCTCAGACATTCGATTACAGTGGTTTAGTGGGGTCTTTAATGTATATTGTTCGTGGAACAAGACCTGATATAGCTAATGCTGTCAGAGAACTAAGCAAGTTCCTGTCATGCTATAATAAAAGTCATTACAGGGCGGCCCAGAGAGCACTAAAGTATCTGAAAGGAACGTCGACGTATGGCCTCATATTCGACGGAAAAAGTGAAGAAGTATTATATATGAGCTATACACAGACGCGAGCTTTGCGAATGCTAATGAGAATCGAAAGGCAGTGACTGGGTATGTGAGTATTATGGCTGATGCCTATATTACATGGAAAAGTTCGAGGCAAGATACAGTCAGTCTCCACACAGCACAAGCTGAATTAATGGCAACAATTGAGGGAATAAAAGAGAGCGAATGGTTGTGGTACCTATTGGAGGAACTGGGCTTTAAGCAAAACCAACCGATAGTTTGCTGGCGTGATAATAAAGGAGCAATTAGTATAATAAAGGACCCAGCTAACCATACTTCCACAAAACAAATTGATATTAAAGGGCTTTATGCGAGAGAGGTACATGACGAGGGACGAATAGTAGTAACATACTGCTATACTAATGATATGGTTGCAGATGCCCTCACCAAGGCACTGCCTCAAACTCAATTTGAGAAGCTGAGGAACCTCATGGGGGTTAACGACCTAATCCCACCCTTACCGCGGCAACATAGCACGGGTAACTCGTGACTTGCGATCGTTTTGGTATCATTTGATTGTCAGAAACCATCGGGTCTGCGATCTTTCGCTAGTATGTCTTCAAGATCCACCATATGGTCAAGTTCAAGCCAGCCGGCCTCAAGTTGAAGTGCAAAGGTACTTTTGAGCCAAGGTCAAGTAAAAGACAAAGACTTATGCGATAAGACCAAACAATCAGACGCAACGTTATCGTATTATCAAGACTCTCTAATGCTTAAGCTTTTGGTTAAAGACTAGACTAGGACGAACCAAGTAAATTTGGTCCAAGCACAACAAGGGACACCTTTGCCCGCATCTAGGAAGGGAGGGGCCAGGCCCCAGCCATGGCGTATGTAGCTTTGTACCGCCGCTCCCCAAACTCTGGTGGGATTTATGGTTGTGTTTGTCCTAGCCCCCGAAGATTTAATTGCGGCCATAGGCGCAAAGTCGAACCGAAGCTTTAAAGCAAAATTGAAAGTGAGGAGAGTGGAGGCCTTAAAGGCCAACAAGGAGGCCCCAGAAGTAATTAAGTAAGAGGCAGAAGTCATAAGAAATCCAGGAAGTCATATATTAACGAGGTGTTGAGCCTGCAGTGGAAAAATTTAACGCTAGGGCTCACGCGACAAAGCGTTTCGGACCCTACCTCATCCATCATACAAGCTTGAAGGACGGAAAACTAAGGTCGCAGAAGGCCGCTGCAAAAGTGGGGTTTCAGAATTATAATTTTCAGAATAGACGTATGTTTTGGCTGTAATTGTGACGAGGCTCGCTCGGATCTTTCCGGTGAACCCGTCAATAGCCTGCCGCCAACGCACTATATGTCCCACGCACGACCCTTAGTGGATAGGAGAGGGCAGCTGGCTTCAAGGAACCGCCGCTTCAACGAGAACTGGCTCGGAGACCGTGGACACTCTCGGCCGAAGCCCCAGGTCTCAGCTGGGAGGCTCAGCTATTTCGCTGAGACTATTGCGACTCTGAAGCCACGATGACTGAAGTTGACTATGGATTGGCTTGACTCCTGCGAAGTTTGGATTGCGGTCACCCCGCTGAGCTCAGACGTCCCGGATAGACACCTGTTGATGACTGGATGCGTGGAAGATTGAGCCGACCTGGTCTTAGCTGAACTCGTTGCGGCTCGGCTGAGAGTCGGTCAACTTTGGTGGTGAAGGCGCTGAAGTCTCCAAGTCTCAGCTGGAAGAACTGAAGTCCCCGGGTCTCAGCTTGAATCACTGAGACTAGCTGGTCCCAGCTGAAGCCAGTTGGTTTCAGATCTCACTACTCTGAGCTTGGGTGGTCTCAGCCGGAACAGCTGGAATCTGTATGTCTCGGCTCAGATGTTTCAGCGGGATGTACTTGGGCTCAGCGGACGCTCCGGAGTCTCAGTTTGGCGACCCAGGTCTCAGATGATGCGGACACTGGCGGACATTTATGCCGGGGGTTTCAGTTGGAATCTCGCCTGAGACTATGGGGGCTCAGAGTGGCCAATGGGTACACGGTGAATGCGCGCTGCTGGAGGGTCGCGTCATCAATGATGACGGACTCATATATCAGCCGGGATGGGACCAGCTGTACCCAGATTACGACACACTTGCGGCCGATGAATCACCGGGGATCGACTACTCATCACTGAAGCTTCGTTGAAGATCTGCTGAACCCATGCCTGACCACGCTGGATTTTGCTGAGCTCGGCCCATTATTGGCTAAAACTCAGGTTGAAGCGCCGAATGCCTTAGGCACACTGGCAGCGTTCAGGATGGTCTTAGCACCCTTTGTGGGTGCTCTCTGAACGGCGCTGTGCGCCCCCACTTGATAGGTCTTTGTTTGCATGTGTAATAATTGTATCAGAATCGAATTTGCCCCGAAGGACGCAAGTGGGAGTGTTTCCTTGTGTAAAAGGGTGCCGAGGACCGATTCCATCAAAACTCAACCCCATATAGTCTTTTTGGGTGTGCCTCGGTGTGAGGAGGAGCTTAATTAGCTATTTTATATTATTACGTGATCTGGACGACATTACCGACACGTATTTCGTATTTTCGGGGAGTAAGTGACTCTCCTGAGGTTTCGGCGGAGCGACTACGCGGGGGATGAGATAGGCTCAGTCTTCAGTGCGGTTGCTGAATTTCGCTCATTTTGGAGCGTGGTGCGCGGGCGTCCCTGGGTGCAGAGCGAGAACCCAGACTACGGACAGGCTCAAACCGAGCCAATTTTCTCGGGGCCACTCTAGGTCTGAGGGGCGAGTGAAGACCTGTGGAAGCGGCTCTCAGCTGGAGCCGCTGGAGGAAGTGAAGAAGCTACGGAGACCAGGTCCAAGGTCTCGGAAGAGGTGAACAAGTTACGTGTGGAATGTCGTGTTTTGTATTGGAGAAAACCCGGGGCAGATTGGGTTGGACACGTGCGAGCTGAGACCTGTTGAGTGGGGGGCAGGTTTCGTTTGGAGAGCGCTGGAGACATCTGAAGTGGGAACAAGGTTGCTGTGGCTGGCTGACGTCTGGGCCCAAAGCGTAGCCCTAGGAAGAACCGTCAAGGAGATCGCAAGGGAGGTGCACACGCCGCGCCTGACCAAGGACCGGAGCTGGGAAGTTTCATCCGAGCCGTTGTTGGGCTCAGCTGAGGTATTTCAGCTGAGACCCGAAGAGTTCTGAGCTCTAGTCCGACGTTCGGCGGTCTACGTTTATTCAAGGTTCGATCTGGAAAGCCGGGAATTGGCCCGCACCTCGCCACATCGTCGCAGCTGAGACTTATATCGGCCAAACGGCAAGTTCTGAGCTAAGCGTCTCTTTTGCTGATAGTCTCGATCCTTCCGATGATCTTCCTGCTGCAAAGCTTTGATACGCTTCAGAGTTTCGTCCAATTCGCCCAGAGTATCAAACCGCTGACCTTGTAAAGTGGTCCGCAGTCGAGAATCTCCTAGCGCCTTGATGAACCGGCGAATATGGCTTCGCGATCAGTTGTCGGCTTCTCAAAAGCAATCCCAGCCTTTTTGGCAGCTTGGTTGAGTCGATACAAAAACATCCGAGGGGTCTCAGAGTCACGCATCTCCATAGCGTAATACCGTTCAGCCTTAGAACCAATACTGCGGCACCACTCTTTCTTGAATACGTGAGACAGCCTCTTCCAGTGAGAGCGGGTCGAGTCGGGGAGCTGAGTGCACCAATCCTTCAGAGAACCTGAGAGTCGCATTCTCAGCTGAACTACCCGAGTCTTCTCATCCCAAGGCACCATAGTCGCATAGTACATAAAACGTTCCCACCAATTGACGCCATCATCCACAGATGCATGTTCATCAAATTTCTCCAGTGCGTCGTGGGGGACCATGGCTTGCACTACCACTCGGGTCTCAGACCCAGTACCAGCACTTTTAGCTTGGGCGGCGGCTCCGAACTGTCCTTCGAGTTCATCTTGAGACGAATCGCTGGAACTCGAATCATCTGAGCCTCGGTCATCATCATCAGGCATCTTGGACTTGGTTGCACGGGCTTTCCCGCTTTGCTTCGACGCTGAGGTCGATGTTCGGGATGTCGACTTGGTCCGCGCACCTTGAGTTGAACTCTGAGACTTTTCTGTCGTAGTACTCGCCTTCGTCGGCTCCGACTTAGCTTGGTTCGCCTGGACTAGCTGCTGCATAACATCCGTTAGCCGAGCGAGTTGAGCTAGGACTGGATCACTTGGCGGAGGAGACCTTGGCGTCCCAGCTGAGACTCGGGTCTGAGCTGAGAGTAGAGTAGAGCTGAGCCGATCACTCTAGAGTTTGAATTAACCTGAGTGTTCAACTGCTCTTGAGCCATCTGGTACCTTTGGATATTCTCCTCTTGTTCGTCAATTGCTCGCTTGTGCTTAGATTGGGCTTGGGCATGCTTCTCCTTCCGTTTCAGCAATTCCACTTCATACTCAGCTTGGATCTTCGAGGCACCAGATCTTCTGAAGCTTCTTGCAGTTCAGTTTGTCTGGGTCTGGCTTCAGCTTCATTATTCGATGCACACCCAGGAGATAGTGAGCCCGAGCTTCGTCTGCCTTGCATTTCTCACCTTCTTCGGCAGCACGTTGCTCAGCTAATTCTCCAAGGGATGCCAAGGTGAGCCTTCGCTGTTCTGCTGAGTCCTTTGAGGCTGAGTTTCGGACATCCGAGTGGGCATAGTTGCAACTTGCCACTTCTGAACTCCTCACGACTCGTGCTTAGCCAGCTAAAGCGATCAGCCGAGCCTAGCATGCGTCGGTGCAGGTGATGGTTCCGAGCATATCCATGATGCGTCCACGGGTGATTAGCGTGCGAAGTCATGACTGAATTAAGTTCCCCAGGGTCGTCCCTAATGTCTGTGACCGACTATATGGTTGGGACTGGGGCGCATATGCCCATGTCAAGTGCTACGGTGATGCGAGGATCAACAACGGCTATGCCTAGAGGTTCCTACCCTGGGATGGTGATATCGGTCACGTCTCAGCCTCCCCGAGTTATCTCAGCTTCAGCTGAAACTGAGACTGGGACGCTCAGACCTGAGAACCCAGCCCAGATACCGTTACCTGGTACTCCCGAGTCGAGGAGACTGGCTCACGCGAGACATACTGGTTTTGGTGATCAGCGGGTCCCTGGACCTGCCGCCTTTAACTTTGGACCCCCGTCCAAGGATACGAGAGTCTCAGCGGAAGCATTGATGATGGAGGAACAGTTACAGCAGGACTTAGCTAAGCACGACGCTAATGCGTGGACTCGCATTAATGCTGAGCGGGATCAGAGACGCATGCTAGAAGCTCGGCTGAACGCCGCTTTAGCTGATAACCAAGCTAAGCAGCTGAGACTTCGTGAGGAGTATCAGAAGTTGCAAGTTGCAAATGCCCAGATGTCCGAAACTCAGCAAAGGACTCAGACAGAACAGCGAAGGCAGTTGGCAGCCTTGGAGAAATTAGCTGAGCAACGTGCTGCCGAAGAAGGTGAGAAACGCAAGGCAGACGAAGCTCGGGTGGCTCAGATAATGGCATCCTGTGTGCAGAAGGAACTTTAAGAAGCTGAAGCCAGAGCCAGACAAACTGAACTGCAGAAGGCTCATGAAGATCGTGCCTCGAAGATCCAAGCTGAGTATGAAGTGGAATTGCTGAAACGGAAGGAGAAGCATGCCCAAGCCCAATCTAAGCACAAGCGAGCAATTGACGAACAAGAGGAGAATATCCAAAGGTACCAGATGGCTCAAGAGCAGTTGAACACTCAGGTTAATTCAAACTCTAGAGTGATCGGCTCAGCTCTACTCTACTCTCAGCTCAGACCCGAGTCTCAGCTGGGACGCCAAGGTCTCCTCCGCCAAGTGATCCAGTCCTAGCTCAACTCGCTCGGCTAACGGATGTTATGCAGCAGCTAGTCCAGGCAAACCAAGCTAAGTCGGAACCAACGAAAGCGAGTACTACGACAGAAAAGTCTCAGAGTTCAACTCAAGGTGCGCGGACCAAGTCGATATCCCGAACATCGACCTTAGCGTCGAAGCCAAAGCGCGGAAAGCCCGTGCAACCAAGTCCAAGATGCCTGATGATGATGACCGAGGCTCAGATGATTCGAGTTCCAGCGATTCGTCTCAAGATGAACTCGAAGGACAGTTCGGAGCTCGCCGCCCAAAGAGAACTAAAGTGCTGGTACTGAGTCTGAAAGAAACCCGAGTGGTAGTGCGCATAGCTGGTCCCCCCAGCGACGCACTGGAGACATTTGATGAACATGCATCTGTGGATGATGGCGTCAATTGGTGGGAACGTTTTATGTACTATGCGACTATGGTGCCTTGGGATGAGAAGACTCGGGTAGTTCAGCTGAGAATGCGACTCTCAGGTTCTCTGGGATTGGTGCACTCAGCTCCCCGACTCGACCCCGCTCTCACTGGAAGAGGCCTGTCTCAGGCGTATTCAAGAAAGAGTGGTGCCGGCAGTACATTGGTTCTAAGGCTGAACGGTATCGCTATGGAGATGCGTGACTTGAGACTCATGTTACTTGTATCGACTCAACCAAGCTGCCAAAAGGCTGGGATTGCTTTTGAGAAGCCGACAACTGATCGCGAAGCCATATTCGCCGGTTCATCAAGGCGTTGACTGCGGACCACTTTACAAGGTCAGCGGTTTGATACTCTATCGGAAGGATCGAGACTAGCTCAGTCAAAAGAGACATAGCTCAGAACTTGCCGTTTGGCCGATATAAGTCGTCAGTCCTGATCCGACGATGTGGCGAGGTGCCGGCCAATTCCCGGCTTTCCAGATCGAACCTTGAATAAACGTAGACCGCCGAACGTCGGACTAGAGCTCAGAACTCTTCGGGTCTCAGCTGAAATACCTCAGCTGAGCCCAACAACGGCTCGGATGAAACTTCCCAGCTCCGGTCCTTGGTCAGGCGCGGCGTGTGCACCTCCCTTGCGATCCCCTTGACGGTTCTTCCTAGGGCTACGCTTTGGGCCCAGACGTCAGCCAGCCACAGCAACCTTGTTCCCACTTCAGATGTCTCCAGCGCTCTCCAAACGAAACCTGCCCCCCACTCAACAGGTCTCAGCTCGCACGTGTCCAACCCAATCTGCCCCGGGTTTTCTCCAATACAAAACACGACATTCCACACGTAACTTGTTCACCTCTTCCGAGACCTTGGACCTGGTCTCCGTAGCTTCTTCACTTCCTCCAGCGGCTCCAGCTGAGAGCCGCTTCCACAGGTCTTCACTCGCCCCTCAGACCTAGAGTGGCCCCGAGAAAATTGGCTCGGTTTGAGCCTGTCCGTAGTCTGGGTTCTCGCTCTGCACCCAGGGACGCCCGCGCACCACGCTCCAAAATGAGCGAAATTCAGCAACCGCACTGAAGACTGAGCCTATCTCATCCCCCGCGTAGTCGCTCCGCCGAAACCTCAGGAGAGTCACTTACTCCCCGAAAATACGAAATACGTGTCGGTAATGTCGTCCAGATCACGTAATAATATAAAATAGCTAATTAAGCTCCTCCTCACACCGAGGCACACCCAAAAGACTATATGGGGTTGAGTTTTGATGGAATCGGTCCTCGGCACCCTTTACACAAGGAAACACTCCCACTTGCGTCCTTCGGGGCAAATTCGATTCTGATACAATTATTACACATGCAAACAAAGACCTATCAAGTGGGGGCGCACAGCGCCGTTCAGAGAGCACCCACAAAGGGTGCTAAGACCATCCTGAAAGCTGCCAGTGTGCCTAAGGCATTCGGCGCTTCAACCTGAGTTTTAGCCAATAATGGGCCGAGCTCAGCAAAATCCAGCGTGGTCAGGCATGGGTTCAGCAGATCTTCAACGAAGCTTCAGTGATGAGTAGTCGATCCCCGGTGATTCATCGGCCGCAAGTGTGTCGTAATCTGGGTACAGCTGGTCCCATCCCGGCTGATATATGAGTCCGTCATCATTGATGACGCGACCCTCCAGCAGCGCGCATTCACCGTGTACCCATTGGCCACTCTGAGCCCCCATAGTCTCAGGCGAGATTCCAACTGAGACCCCGGCATAAATGTCCGCCAGTGTCCGCATCATCTGAGACCTGGGTCGCCAAACTGAGACTCCGGAGCGTCCGCTGAGCCCAAGTACATCCCGCTGAAACATCTGAGCCGAGACATACAGATTCCAGCTGTTCCGGCTGAGACCACCCAAGCTCAGAGTAGTGAGATCTGAAACCAACTGGCTTCAGCTGGGACCAGCTAGTCTCAGTGATTCAAGCTGAGACCCGGGGACTTCAGTTCTTCCAGCTGAGACTTGGAGACTTCAGCGCCTTCACCACCAAAGTTGACCGACTCTCAGCCGAGCCGCAACGAGTTCAGCTAAGACCAGGTCGGCTCAATCTTCCACGCATCCAGTCATCAACAGGTGTCTATCCGGGACGTCTGAGCTCAGCGGGGTGACCGCAATCCAAACTTCGCAGGAGTCAAGCCAATCCATAGTCAACTTCAGTCATCGTGGCTTCAGAGTCGCAATAGTCTCAGCGAAATAGCTGAGCCTCCCAGCTGAGACCTGGGGCTTCGGCCGAGAGTGTCCACGGTCTCCGAGCCAGTTCTCGTTGAAGCGGCGGTTCCTTGAAGCCAGCTGCCCTCTCCTATCCACTAAGGGTCGTGCGTGGGACATATAGTGCGTTGGCGGCAGGCTATTGACGGGTTCGCCGGAAAGATCTGAGCGAGCCTCGTCACAACGAACTGAAAGTCAGGCCTTTATAGCTGAAGGTGTGGAATCAACATCTGAGCCTAGACGTCATGCTCATTTCGAAGACGAAGTCATCCACGAATATGATGCCAACCATGAAGCTAAGCTGAAGTTTCCCGCGCCGAAAACTGAAGTCACAGAGTCCTAACCGAGCTCAGTTGGATCTGCTTCGGCTGAGCCCAGGCATTCGGCCGCTGTGACGGATGAGGAGCTTTTTCGAGTTACTAAACGTTTGGCCTGGAAGCCAAGACCGGACAACCAACCGTGTGGAACTGGAGCCCTTCAGTGTGAAGAAATACTGAATGTGGAAGCAAACGCAACAAGTCTGAGAATTGCTGGAGTAAGCTCATATGTGGACGCTGCCATAACGAAGGTCATCCGACCCAGTACTGCAGACGTCAGCCGTGCTCTAAGTGTGGCGATTACCATCGCCGGGGTTTATGCGACATGTGTTCGGCACTCAAGGCGGTGCAGGAGGCAATCCGCGCCGGAGGCTCAGTTGAGGGCCTTGACCCTGAGACTGTTCAGCTATTGCTGGATAGCTCAGACCCTGAGACGCCGTTAAACCACTAGGCTCGCTGGTTCGGGAACCAGTGCGTGACGAGCCTAAGTCCCACGCATACTGCGCATTTGCATATGTGGGTCCATCCCTTCCATGTTGGCGCAGTAATAACCCCAAATGCACAAATTCATCTGACCAAGTCCGAGTTTATTCTGGTTTAGCTGAGATCGATGATCCGAGCTCAGAGGCTGAGTTTGAGAACCATCTCGAATTCGCTCTGTCTTATGGAGAACGATATGGCTGGTGGAGTGACCATGTCTTGGTTGGTGACAGACGTGATACGGCTATGGTGCATGGAGCAATTTTCAACCGTCGGATACAAATACTGATGGATACTGGAGCTACAACGAGCATTATGAGCTTAGACCTTGCACGCAGGTTGAGGCTGAAGCTCAGACGTGGTTACCGGCTCCGGGTTACCGGGTTTGGAGATGTTCCGACATACGCGACAGCTCAGGCTAAGATTAAGCTGACGCTCGGTGCACGGGTTGTTTACGTAATGGATATCTGGGTTGGAAACATCAGCGCAGGCATAGACTGTCTCTTAGGGATGGATTTCAGGATTGCTTGCCGGTGTCCGACTTTGTCCTCGCGAAGGTGTCGTCTGACTCCAAGATGAAGAGTCTTTGTACTTGGTTGGTGGACCTGAGTTCGATCACGTTGGGCTTGAGGTCGGTATATCCTTAGCTGAGACTGTACGACTTCAGCCGGGACGGTCCATGGTTCTTCCGGTTAAATATCACCAAACTGAGCCCGCCAAGGTTACTGAGTGGGCTGGCCGTGGTGACCAATGGGTGACTCAGTTCATCTATGGCGCTGGCAGGAGACCCAAAGCTGTTAAGGTGGTAAACATCTCAGACCAAGTGGCAGGCATCACGCAACACACTGTGGTTGCATGTCTGGTTGAGAAGGGACATTTACCTCGGGGAGATCGCTTTGTTCGACCTCGAGCTCAGAAGTACCGGGAATGGAGTGCTTTGATTTACGAAGCTGAGCCCTCCCCGGAATACCTGAGGCTGGAAGAGATGGGTGCGAGACAGGCTGAACTTATTGGACCTCCTGCCGTCAAAAACCTAACTTCCAATGGCCAAAGAAACTACTCCTGAGGAAGAAGCCCTCAGATCAAAACGGTGTTGCGACAACATGATTCGTTGGCTCAGTGAATTCGGATGGAGATTGATTTCTCGGACGAAGAAGAAGCGACTATGTATTTTCATGAACTTTTGAGTGACCTGAGAAATCAGCTGGCTGCTCTTCCTGAACTCAGAGATCTCAGCCCCAAGGCGGACCTGAGCACGGCAAATATTGGAGAACCCGGAATAACGACTGCAGAGATGGAATCCCAAATCAGACCTATCTTGGGAAGGCATCTCTCAAGTTTTCTGGGGGACGGAAATGCTGTGCCGACTCCAGCCAGGGGTGTAGTCTGTGACTTGGATGTGGGCGACGCTAAGCCAGTGGCTCAGCGGTCCAGACCAATTCGGCCGGAACACCTTCAGAAAGTGTATGGCTTGCTCAAGAAGCTCTTGGAAACTAAGTTGATCGAGTATTCGGACTCAGAGTGGGCATCGCCAATTGTCATCGTGATGAAAAAGAACGGAGACGATATCAGACTCTGTATCGATTACCGACTGGTGAACCAGCTAATCAAGCTCGTACATTACCCTCTACCTTTGATCGACGATCTGTTGATTGGGTTCGAGAGTGCAATGCGGTTCCTGAGCTTGGACATGGCTAGCGGGTTCTGGGCGGTGCCGATGACTTTCAGGGCGAAGAACATCTCAGCTTTTATCTGTCCGCTGGGGCACTTTCAGTGGACGAGGATGCCGTTTGGCCTGAAAAATGCTCAATTGATCTACCAGCAGATGCTAGACAATTGTCTGTGGGGTTTCGTACGTCTCCCGCCCCCAAAAGAGTCTCAGGCGGACGCTGAAGTCTTGGGGTTTCATGGAATTATTGTCGGAAGCTCAGCTGAGCATGACTTGACCACTATGGCTGAGAATACGACTGTATTCCAAAGGAACATCCCGGCGCCACCTCAGCTGAACCCTGTTTTGGACCGAAGTTCATACATTGACGATATTGCTTATGGAGCCGAGACCTGGGAGCAGATGTGCGAGGATCTGGACCGATTGCTGTACCGACTGAGGTATTGGAGGATCTCAGTAAGCCTACCCAAGAGTGAATTTGGCAGGAATACGATTTCGTATTTGTCTCATGAAATTGGAGCCGAAGGGATTCGAGCCAAACCGAAAATCCCCAAGGGAGTGATGGATCTCCCGTTCCCGTCAACCTGAAAGGTGTTCAGTCTTTTCTGGGAAGTCTCAATTACTACATCAAGTTTATTGAAGACCTCCCGGTTATAGCGTCTGCACTTTACGAGCTGACGGACGAGCAGATTCAAGCTGGCCGAGACCTCAGCCGATCCAAAGAAGCTTTCGAGGTTCTGAAGCGTAAGATTGTGTCGACACCTCTGCTCAGGCATCCGGACTCCCATTTATGATCATCGTGTGTGCCAACCCATGGGCAGCTTGCGCTGTGCTGGGCCAAGAGTATGATGGAGTTATACTTCCGGTTCGTTTCACTGGACGTGTCTTGCATGATCAAGAGCTCAGATACCACCCAGCTGAGAAGGAGGTGGTGGCGCTGATCAGAGTCCTCAGCGTTTTCTACACTATACTGGCTGGGACGAAACGGATCAAGGTCTATACTCGACATTCGGTGCTGAAGTGGATATTCACGTCACGATCACTTGAGGGACGCTTCGAGCAATGGGCGACCCGCTTGGCACCTTGGCCTTTGGAAATTCACAAGATCCAACACGATGAGGACGGCTTGGCAGCGATTATGGGAGCTGGGATTACCCCCCGTGATCAGCTAGACCAAATAGCTGAGAACCTTATCCCAGCCAAGGGACGAGTCATCTGAGCTCCTCCTATTAGTCTTGAGATGCTCGAAGCCGATTATGAAGACTGGTTGCTCAGCTTTGATGGAGCGGCCAATCTATCAGATCGTCGAGGCTCAGCAGGATGTATTCTCTGGAAATTGCCGTCTTGGGATGTGATCGAAGCTTGCGGTTTTCATTTTGAGGATGCTACGGTGAATGAGGCTGAGTACCATGGGTTGATCGAAGGCGCGAAGATAGCCTTGGCTAGAGGGATCACAGAGTTGGTCACTGTTGGTGCTTCTCGGATTGCAATACAACAGGCGCAAGGTCTCATCCAGTGTCTGAATCCGAGACTTCAGATGCTGCTCAACGAATTTAAGAATCTGCGCCCAAAGTTCAGGTCAGTCAAGCCGGTTCACGTTAAGCGCGAGTTCAATGCGGCAGCAGATTACCTGACGACGAAGACTTTAGCTGCTCGACACTCTGTAACAATTGATGACTCGGTTGAATTGGCTCAGCTGAAACAGCTGAATCGTATTCCTGAGAAGTTGGTCAAAGAAGAGAGGTCTGAGGCTGAACAGCTCGAGCCAGATCTCGATCAAGGACCCGGAGTTAAGCTCGATATTGAAGTCGAGCCTACGACGCTGGCTGAAGCAGCTGAACCTTCGTCGCCTGAAGCTAGGATATTTGTTGTCACAAGAAGCCGGGCCCGGGCTGAAGAAACTTCGGCTGAAGCCAAGAGGGGTGATCCGGACTCAAATACCGAAATCAATTCTCGGATGGTAACCGAGGAATCTTCTAACCGCTTCTCGCCTGAGGCTATGACACCAACTTTAGCGATTGCCGAGAGGTTGCGACGAACATTAGCCCAGCAGGAAGCTGAGCTGTGGATCAACAGGCTCCGAAACTACTTGAGTGGGGATCTGACGGAACTGTCCTCCGCTGAAGCTGAAGATGTGACCAAAATTGCTAATCAATTTGTGCTGGACTCTCGTGGAGCCTTGTATTACCTGAGCAGAGCTACGCCAAGACGCCCACGGAATGCGGCCAATAGCCTGAGACTAGTGGTGCTAAGTTCGCTCCGGATTGACCTGCTACACCTGAGTCATGAAGACTTTCAGGGTGCTCATCAGGGAATCACCCGGACGTTTGAGCGGTTGCGCCAAGAGTATTACTGACCTGGAATGTACGCTGACGTGGAGCGTTTCGTCAAAGAATGGGTGGATTGTGTCACGGCCAAAGAGCTCCGCCCAACCCTGGGCCGTCACCAGGAAATATCCTGGCGACTCGGCCGTTTGAGGTGGTCTCCATGGACTTTGTTACAAATCTACCAAGGTCTGATCGCGGTAATACGTTTTTATTGCTATTCCAGTGTCTGTTCTCGGGTTATGTGATCTGTAAGCCGATGGGTTCTACCACAGCTCAAGAAGTGGCTGAAGCCTACATGGATCGGGTGTTTCAGCGGTTTGGTGCAAGTGAGATGATACGCCATGACCGAGACCCTAGATTCATGGGCGAGGTTTTTCGCGAGGTTCAGAGACATGCTGGGATGCCGACAGAGAGCTACGCTGGCGTACAGGCCTCAGACTAACGGCCAACAGGAACGATCCGTTCAGACTGTGATCCGAGCTGTCCGATCTTACGTGGCTGAGCCAGATCAGAGTGACTGGGACAACCAAGTTGAGAAGTTGATGTGGGCTCTGAACACATCCTTTGATGCTACTCGTCTGGACACTCCGTTCTATTTGGTACATGGCTGGTACCCTCAGCTTACAGTATCCACCATGCTTGGACCTCAGCCAGTCGGGCTTGACCGGAAAACGGCTTACGAGTGGCGTCGAGGTGAGGCAGTACGAGTACGCTCAGACTTGGGCTAGGGATCTACAAGCTCAGGCTAAGGCGAAACGCTCAGAAGCTCAGACGAAAGTTTGGCGGGAATTGTCCGAGAGGCTCAAAAAAGGATTTGAGGTCGGGGACGCGGTTTGGTTATACCTGGCCCGAGTCCAACCTGGATCGACGAAGAAATTCGCTCATCTGTGGCATGGTCCGTTCAGAATCATGGAGACCTCGGACGACTTCCGTTGCAAGCTTAAGATCGAGGGCTCAGGCTACAAGTTATACCACTGGGTTCATATACGCCGGTTAAAGCCTAGAGCGCTGTTCCCCAATCGTCCGACCGAAGATGTGGAAGTCGCTGAGGAAGATGACTTTGACGCTGCAATCCTACCTGAAGATGTGGATGGTCCAGGTGAAGCTCAGAATGAATACGAAGTTGAGAGCATCCGATATGTTCGCTGGGTAAAATGAACCCGGACCCCTAGACGGGTCCGGGAGTACCTGGTGAAGTAGAAGAGCTACGCTGAGCTAGAATGGCTCCCCGTGTCTCAGTTGAATTGTGGAGCGCTTCTCTATGAGTTTAACAAGGGCGCAAAAGCACAAGCACGGTTCAGAGCTATGCAAGCTGGAGACGAGCTGCCTGAGTCTGAGGCTCAATAGGCTAGTCTCAGCTAAACAGTGCATGTGCGTGACGTCTTTGTGTGAAAACTCAAGCTTTGATTTGTTTTACGATTTGACTATGGATAGTGGAGAATGATATTTCGATTGGAGTAAGGCTGCCGACCCGGGAAGGACTTTGGAATGTGCAGTGGAGTCTCAGAAGATGAAAAGCTAAGGCTCTGAGCAAGTGATGAAAATACATGGAGTTGTAAATAATTAACGACTTCGAAACTCACTAATCACATTCAAAGAAACTTGGCCACAAGCTCAGCGGATGGCCGCGAGCACATCTTCGAGCCTGTCGTGGTTGAAAGCTGGATTGATGTGGTTCTCGGAGCGCTCCTCGTCGCTGAGGAATGGATTCACCAGCTCGTCTGGCGCCATATTCATGACGGCGTTGTCAGAGCGACGCGTTGCCCACTGGGTCCGAGCGCACTCGAGGTCATCGACCGTGTCCAGCTGAGAGGAGAGCGAAAAGCCAAGCTTGGGATCTCACGTGATCCAGTAGCAGGGGTCTCGGGGAACCACCCAGAGACCCGGTTCGTACCAGATCTTCTCGTCGTAACCGTCGATCTTCTCCAGGCTGGTCATCAACTCCTTCCGCTTGGCGTCGAACTCGGAACCCCGCTCCTTGTGCTCTCGGTACATCTCAGCCAGCCCAAGGATGCCGCGCATCTCAGCTGAAGCTTGGTAGTCGTACCTGAGATACATCGTAACCCAGTGGAGCTGCTCCCAATACTCGCGTCTCTAGTGACTCACGAAATTGGCGATGACCGTCAGCGCTTGGACCATGCCGGGCTGCATGTCGCCATACTGGAAGAAGACAAGCGAGCGAACCCGGCCCTTCCACATCTCGTCCCAGGGAGAAGTCAGCAGGAGCCTCCAGTAGTCGAGCGCCCTCCAGCGGAGGTGCAGGTGCTTCATCATGGACGTGACGGGCATGTACCGCGGAAATCCGAAGGTTTGCTGGAGCAGCGCTTGGACTTTGATCCCGTAGTGGAACCAGCTATCGCGCGGAGGCCGCTCAATGACTCCGTGTTCTTGAGCAGGCTCAGGGATGTTCAACTTACCTCGGCTGGGTTGGCCGGCTGAGCTCTGAGCCGAAGCCTTCGCTGCCTTGCCTGAACCGCTCCCTGATCCTGCTGAACCGCGAGGGCGCTTGCCACCAGACGAAGGCTGCTGCCCGCGAGTCTGCACCGCGCTGGGACCCTTAGCGGCCTTGCCCTGGAAGGTCTTGTCAGTCTTGGGGTCGTCCTCGGAGTCGAGGAGAGGAACGAGAAGATGGAGTCGTCTTGGCTGGGCGGAGACCCTGGGCTTGGGTGGTCAGGCAGGGAGCCCCAGCTTTCAGGGACGTGGTCCAGCGCGGGATCCATGACCTGCTTCAGCGCCGCCTCGTAGTAGCTGCCTGGGACGTACGAAGTCCACGGTGTCCGGTCCAGGCCCTCCCAGTAAATGGCCGAGACCAACATGCCCACCAGAGCACGCTTGCCGAACTGGTCGTGGAGTATCTGGCGCTTGCGGACCTCAGCGACGGCATCCCAGAACGCGAGCCCACTGAGCCTCAGCTCCCGGACGTTGGCACGCAGGTCCTCCCACTGGTATGGCTTTGGAACGCGGCTGAGGGCCTTGGCTTCAGTGTCCCGCGACGGAGACTTCTTCAGCGCCCGAACCTTCTGATGCTTGAACATCATCGGCCGCTAATTCAGCTTGACCCAGTCGACATACAGCATCACTTGAGTTGAGCTTGTAGTAGTTGGCGCTGAGTGGGTCAGGTCAATGGTGGAGCGACCAGCTGAGCCAGCCCCTTGTCCTGCCGAAGTGTCAGCTTTCTGGGACACTGGTGGAGATGGAACCTCAGGCCATGGCAGTCTGGGCAGCTTGCGACTTGCCTTGCCTTGCCTGACGAGGTTGTTGGTGTCTGAGACTTGAGGAGTGGCGTCCTCTTGGATCCAGATTTAGCCTGCTCAGGTGACGTGCCGCTCAGCTGAGCCGACTTGAGCGCCGCTGCTTTGCTTTCTTGAGGCACGTAGGGGCCAGAGTCGTCTGAGCCCTCGTCACGAGCTCAGACCTTGTGACGGGGTTACACACACAAGTAACAACAATCACTTTTGCGTGACAAAAGCCATACGTGACAACAGTCACTCATGCACAAGTAACAACAGTCACTTGTGCATGACAACGGCCGCAAGTGACAACTGCCACTTGTGCGTGACAATAGTCACTTATGGTTTAACAAAGGTTAAGATACTTCCTCACCTTGGTGTAACTCACACCAATGTATACATTGAAGTGGGCCACCACAAGGAGTGGGCCACACCTACCCAAAGACCCTATTGGTAGAAAGCAACGTCTTTCTACCAATTAGAGACGTGCATATCGGCGGGGCTCTGACAGCCAGCCGCTGTCAGCCCCTTTCATAGACGATAAACAGTTTTAGCAGATTAAGGAGGAAGATCAATTTACAAACAATACAGTCCTCATTTTACCTTAAACTAGCTACTTGGTGTCTTTATTTGATTTATATTATACTTGCGGACTCAAGTATAATTAATTCAAATTATTAATAAACCTAACGCGTCCTTATACGCGTGGCGCAATTGTAAGCTAAAGTAGTGAGCCAAAGTAGGCCCACTCCACCTGGTAGCACTTTGTAGTCCGTCCAACGACCGACTACTTGACGTGCGTACGAGGTGTACGAATGCGGAGCCGAGAACAACATGTGCACGAGCTCCAGTACGCCTGCAACGCATGTTGCACGCGCGGACTACCCCACCTGTCGGATCCAGAGTGGGAGGCCCTCCAACGACTGTCAACAGTCATTGGGGAGGCGTTGATAGCTACGATGCTGCGTACGCTATCGCCGACAGAGCAACATGGTGTTGCTCTAGGATTCATCATGAAGGAGCAGCGTGATGCTGCTTCCTCAGTGACGGCGTCGTCAGGGACGACACCGCATGCTCAATCATTAAAATTGAGCGTGAGCAATTACGTGGGAAGAGAGGGCGAGCCTCTCCTCCGATGGCTTGTCGAACTCGACACAGCCATAGCGGCTCGACGCATCGTCGACCCGCTGTCGAAGGTCGCGTTCGCCATGTCCTGCCTTGGCGGACGCGCAAGGAGTTGGGCGTATGGACGCCGACTCTCCGATCCTACGTGCTTCAGCACGTACGAAGTGTTCAAAGAGGAGCTCAGACAAGCGTTTGAGCCCCCGTAAAATGAGTTCCGGTCGAGGGCGGAGTTCCTCGACCTTCAGCAGGGTAAGCATGACGTCCATGCTTACGCGCAGCGCGCACGATACTTGGTATCAAATATCGTGACTAACCCGGTTGACGAGGCGACTAAGGTCGTCACGTTCATGAAGGGACTTAGAGTTGGGCCCGTGAAGACCTATCTCTTCCCAGAGTACCCGAGTACTCTCGAAGCCGCAATCACCCTTGCCATGCAAGAAGTGTTTAGCCTGCGGCAGGCTAAACTCCATCCAAATGTGCCGAGGCTGCTACCGCGCCCGGTAGTGAGGACGGGAGGTCCCAGAACCAATGGACCTCTCGAACGCAACAACTGCTGGTTACCAGCAGCAGGGAGGTAACGTGCGATGCTTCAGTTGTGGAAGGATCGGTCACTTTGTACGGGAGTGCACAGCTCCCATGCCCCCTGGAAGTGGCCGTCGTGGCGATGCTAGGAATCGCCGCGGACCAACAAAAAACGTAACATCCAGTATGCGCGGGGCGCCCAACTGGTAATGCAGTCACGCGTGTCGGCATTGGGCACGCGACAATTAGGACTGCAGCCCCCAGTGATACTAGCTCTTGCTGTAAGAACAAGATGACAGGCCGAACCTAGAAGATTTACTCGATGAGAGCGAGTGACTCTCTTCGAGCTTTGGTAGATTCAGGCGCGTCGAACAACTTTGTTCGACTACAAAGCCTGCCGAGACTTGACTTCGAGAGGGTAAATGTACCTCGAAGTCTTCTGGACGTACGACTGGCAACAGGTGCCATCGTGAAGACCGAGAAGCGCGTCGTGAACGTGCGCTTCTCGTACAAACAACGAGCCTAACGGGGTTACACGTACAAGTGGCTGCAAGCCACTTGTGAATTTAACAGATAGGTTATCTGTTAAACGTTTTGGATACTTCCTCACATTGGTGTAAGACACACCGATGGATACATTGAAGTGGACCACCACAGTGAGTGGTCCACACATACCCAAAAGATCCTATTGGTAGAAAGCAGCATATTTCTACCAATCAGAGACATGCATATTAGCGGGGCTCTGACAGCCAGCCGCTGCCAACCCTTTCATAGATGATAAACAGTTTTTAGCAGATTTTAGAGGAAGATCAATTTACAAACAATACAGTTCTCATTTTACCTAATCTAAGTCACTTGGAATCCTTTTGTTACTTAACTTATATTTGTGTATTCAAATATAATTAACCTAAGTAATTACTAAGTACTTACGCTTCCTCATACACGTTGCGCAACGTGTAAGCTAAAGTAGTGAGTCAAGTTAGACCCACTACACCTGGTAGCACTTTGTAGTCCGTCCAACGACCGACTGCTTGACGTTCGTACGCGGTGTACGAACGCGGAGCCGAGAACCACATGAGCACGGAGGTGCCCATGGAGAGCTCCAACACGCCTGCAACGCATGTTGCACGCGCTGACTGCCCCCACCTGTCTGATCCAGAGTGGGAGGCCCTCCAACGACTGTCAACAGTCATTGGAGAAGCGGCGATAGCTACAATGCTGCGTACGCTATCGCCGACGGAGCAACATGGTGTTGCTCTGGGGTTCATCATGAAGGAGCAGCGTGACGCTGCTTCCTCAGTGACGGCGTCGTCAGGGACGACACCGCGTGCTCAACCATTAACGTTGAGCGTGAGCAATTACGTGGGAAGAGAGGGCGAGCCTCTCCTCCGATGGCTTGTCGAACTCGACACAGCCATAGCGGCTCGACGCATCGTCGACCCGCTGTCGAAGGTCGCGTTCGCCATGTCCTGCCTTGGCGGACGCGCAAGGAGTTGGGCGTATGGACGCCGACTCTCCGATCCTACTTGCTTCAGCACGTACGAAGTATTCAAGGAGGAGCTCAAACAAGCG
Source organism: Phytophthora cinnamomi (assembly GCF_018691715.1). Classification (NCBI taxonomy): domain Eukaryota; phylum Oomycota; class Peronosporomycetes; order Peronosporales; family Peronosporaceae; genus Phytophthora; species Phytophthora cinnamomi. Next base: position 150,579 of record NW_027151065.1, on the reverse strand, counting down.
TTTGAGCCCCCGCAAAACGAATTCCGGTCGAGGGCGGAGTTCCTCGACCTTCAGCAGGGTAAGCATGATGTCCATGCTTACGCGCAGCGCGCACGATATTTGGTATCAAATATCGTGACTAACCCGATTGACGAGGCGACCAAGGTCGTCACGTTCATGAAAGGACTTAGAGATGGGCCTGTGAAGACCTATCTCTTCCGAGAGTACCCGAGTACTCTCGAAGCTGCGATCACTCTTGCCATGCAAGAGGAGTTTAGCCTGCGGCAGGCTAAACTGCATGTGAACGTGCCGAGGCCGCAACCACGCCCGGTAGCGAGGACGGGAGGTCCGGAACCAATGGACCTCTCGAGCGCAACAACTGCTGGTTACCAGCAGCAGGGAGGTAACGTGCGATGCTTCCGTTGCGGAAGGATCGGTCACTTTGCACGGGAGTGCACAACTCCCATGCCCCCTGAAGGTGGCCGTCGTGGCGATGCTAGGCATCGCCGCGGACCAACAAAAAACGTAACATCCAGTAGGCGCGGGGCGCCCAACTGGTAATGCAGTCGCGCGTGCCGACATCGGGCACGCGACACTGAGGACTGCAGCCCCCAGTGAGACCAGCTCTCACTGTAAGAAACAAGATGACAGGCCGAACCTAGTCATCTTGAAGGTTTACTCGAAGAGAGCGAGTGACTCTCTTCGAGCTTTGGTAGACTCAGGCGCGTCGAACAACTTTGTTCGACTACGAAGCCTGTCGAGACTTGACTTCGAGGAGGTAGATACACCTCGAAGTCTTCTGGAGGTACGACTGGCAACAGGTGCCATCGTGAAGACCGAGAAGCGCGTCGTGAACGTGCGCTTCTCGTACAAACAACGAGTGTTTGTCGAACACTTTATCGTCCTGGACCTGGACGATAAGTTCGACGTGGTAATGGGCATGCCGTGGCTTGCACGGCATGATCCGGTGATAGACTGGAAGAAGCGCACGCTCGTGCGCTTCGGACGCGATAGCGGAACAGAGAGCGATGGCCCTGTTACCGCAGCGCGCGCACCAGCAGGTGCGCGCGGCTCACCAGTCGAGACAGCGCTTCATGCTGCTGTCCCGGAGTGCCAGGAAGTGCGCGAGGGCGCGCACAGTGAGACCCACGTCGGCAATGCTGCCGACGTCGGAAGAAAAGATGTGTTGGTTCCGGGAACCAACACCCACGTTCAAGCGTGTAGGGACAGTCCCTGACCCGAAGCGGTCAGGTCGACAACGACGCGTCGGCTCCGGGAGCCGACGCACCCTCGGTCATGAGGGGCTCCGCCAATGATTGGCGTCGAGGTGACGAAGGCGTGTCAACTCCGGGAGTTGACGCTGCAAACAGTGCGGACGGTTGCAAACGTACCGCACTGACGCAATTTGCATGCTGTCGTGCAGCCGGGCTGCACGACGAAGCGCCATGCGATCAAGCCGGGCTTGATATCGCGCGCCCGCAGACAGGGTCTGCCGGCGAAGGGACACTACCGTGCAGCCGGGCTGCACGAAGGAAAATGCGGTCAAGCCGGGCTTGATACCGCGCGCCCGCGGACAGGGTCCGCCGGCGAACGACTGTCCACGGCCGAGCCTGGACAAGAAGAACAACTGTGCGGAGCCGGGCTCCGCACAACAAGAAGACGGCGCAAGCGGAAAACGCTGCGCAAGTCTCGGTCCGGGACCGAGACGCAACAAGAGCAGTCTGCTGGGCAGACTGCGGCGGTGACGCCGAATGTCAAGACGCTAAGCGTCTTGACGCGCACCGATACTGGATTCCAGTATCGTGACATGGAACTCGCTAGTCTTCCGACGACGGCGTCGGAGTTGACTTCGCTTCCAGCCATGAGCTGGAAGCGCTTCACGCGCGACTTGCACGATGGACGCATCGAGCAAGTCTGCGTTCTTTCGGACAGCGAAAGAACGGCGAGCGAGAGCGAAGAGCTGAGGCGGCTCTTCATGGAAGTACCACTGAGAGTGAAGACACTCAGTGCGAAGACGAAGCGAGAGCGCTTCGAGGAACAAGGTTGGGACTCGCTGAAGTCGAGTCCCTATTACGAATTGCTGAGGGAGTACAAAGACGTACTCCCGGAAGACATTCCTGCGGAGCTTCCGCAGGATAAGGGCATTCAGCACGAGATTGATCTCGTGCCGGGCACGAAATACTGTGTCACGCGGCAGTGGCCACTGCCGCGAGAGCAAGTGAAAGCGATCGACGACTTCTTTGAAAGTCGTCGTAAAGCAGGACAAGTGCGGGAATCAAAGTCCCCGCACAGTGCTCCGACGTTCTGTGTCAAGAAGCCACAGGGCGGATGGCGCATCGTTCATGCCTACAACAAGCTGAACGATGCGACGGTACCGGCGCAGACGCCGATACCACGAAAAGATGTTATCATCGATTCGATGGCCGGGAGCACCGTTTACAGTGCTCTCGACTTGCGAGATGGATTCTATCAAATCCTAATGCGTGGGAGCGATATCCCTCTCACGGCAGTGAGCACGCCAAGCGGCATGCTCTGGGAATGGCTAGTAATGCCACAGGGGCTTAAGAACGCCCCTGCGACTTTCAACAGGTGCGTGACGCACTTGTTGCGCTCGGTGCGCGACTTCGCACCGAGCTACTTCGATGATGTATTCATCCACAGCCGGGCTGTGGACGGGAAGACCGACGTAGAGATGCACAGGGTGCATCTCCGGCAGCTACTTGAGCTTATGTGAAAGCATAAGCTCTACGCGAACCTGAAGAAGTGTATATTCGGGGCGAGCGAGATACCCGTCCTCGGGTGTCTCGTAGGGAAGAATGGTGTCCGCCCTGACCCAGAAAAGGTCAGAGTGATTAACGAATGGCCAACGCCTTCAAGTGTCAAGGAACTGAGGCAGTTCCTTGGCCACGTACTTGTGCAAGTACGTGGAGGACTATGCGGGCAAGATCCGCCCGCTGTCACAGCTTCTTAAGAAAGAAGCTGTGTGGAATTGGACACCCGATTGCCAAAAGGCATTCGATGCAGTCAAGCGGGGCTTGACTGAGGCGCCGATCTTGGCAGTGGCTGACCAAGATCGCCCATTTCACGTAGTGTGTGACGCATCCGATTTCGCGATCGGATGCGCGTTGATGCAGCACGATCACGAGGGCCGTGATCGTGTCGTCTACTACCAATCGCGTCAGCTGAAGCCAGCTGAGCGCAACTATCCGGTGCATGACAAGGAACTCCTTGCCATGAAGTATGCACTCGCAAAGTTCCGAGTGCATTTGCTTGGGAGTAGACCATTTGTGGTCTACACCGACCATGCTTCACTGCGTACCGCAGTGAAGTCGCCACACATATCACAAAGAATGGCGAGATGGCTCTCATTCTTTGCGGAGTATAACTTCCGGGTCGAATACAAACCCGGAAGATTGAACGTGGTGGCCGACGCGTTATCACGTCGGCCGGACTATGCAGAAGCTGTTGACGTCAATGCCATTGACGCCATGCGATCGAGCAAACCCACATCATCTCTGTTGGATGATGTGAAGGCCGCGTACGCGCACGACGCGGACGCGAAACTCTTGCTGGCCTATGGCACAGCGCCTTCTGACAAGTCCCGTCAGAAGCTGCCCAAGCACCTTCGAGCGCGTGCACACCGCTTTCGTGTGCACGACGGACTGCTACTCTACAACGCAGTCGACGACAACGCGGATCGCGTTGTCGTGCCAAATGACCATGACCTGCGACTCAGGATCATGTACGAGTATCATGATGCCCCGACTGCGGGACATCTCGGACGTGAGAAGACTTACGTCCTTCTCACGCGCGACTTCTACTGGCACCACCAGTATAAGTGGGTGCGCAAGTACATCCGTGCTTGCGAGGTATGCCAACGCGTGAAGCCTGCGCCATTCGCGCAGGCTCCACTGCAATCACTACCGACTCCGTCGGAGTGTTGGAAGTCCATGTCTTTGGACTTCATCTTTGGTCTTCCCCCGGACAGCGGAGGGAACACCGGTGTTGTGGTCTTTGTAGACCGTTTCAGCAAGATGGTACATCTTGCTGCGGTGCCAGCAGAGGTGACTGCGAAGCAGACGGCCCGTCTGTTCGTCGACATGGTGTTCAAACACCATGGCATGCCGTCCGACATCGTGTCGGACAGAGACCCGCGCTTCACAGCGCACCTGTGGCAAGAAGTGTTTACACTTCTTGGGAGCCAGCTTTCCATGTCGACTGCGGATCATCCGCAGACGGACGGTCAAACCGAGCGCGTGAATCGCGTGCTCGTCGATATGTTGAAGAGCTACGCTCACTCGTTCCAATACTGGAGCGAGTGCTTATCGATGGCAGAGTTTGCCATCAATAACTCAGTGCATGCCTCGACCGGGCATACACCGTTCTACGTGAATGCCATGCGGCATCCACGCCTACCGAGTTTACTCGGAGTGATGGCTCCCACTTTAAGTGGGGGAGGATCTACGACTGCGATACAGCAGCCGCAGAAAACCGCTGACACTTGCACAGTGTCAGCTGCAACAATGGACAAACCACATGAGTCTGCGCAGGGCGCAGACTCCCCCAACAACATGGCCAACGACCACGGGTCTGCGCAGGGCGCAGACACCGCAAAGAACCACACAGAGGCCGGGCCTCTAGCGGAGAGCGAGCTGAATGACTTCAGCTCGGATGCAATCAGTTTCATCACCAAAAGACAAGCCGTAATTCGGTTTGTCCAAGATGCAATAGCAGCTTCTGTTGATCAACAGAAGCGGAACGCAGACAATGCGGGCAGAGGCAACACAAATGAATTTAAAGTTGGTTCATTAGTTTTGTTAGCTACACAAAACCTGCCTAGACATGCAGTTTCGGATTTCGGAGCAAGCAAGCTTGCTCCGCGCTTCATCGGGCCGTTCACTGTGTTGGCACGGCACGGCAACGCATACACGCTAGACATACCGTCTAGCATGCGCCTCCATCCGACCTTTTACGTCGGACGGCTGAAGCCATACCGGCAGCACGAGCCATCTAGCTCGGCTGACCCGAAGCCTCGGCAGGAGCCGAGGCAGAAGCGGAGGACTTGGCCTCGGCGACGAGCAACCTCTCCTCCAGCGCGCGGACGCGCTGGAGCAACCCCTTCATCTGGGTCCCCAGCTCGACCTGGATATTCGAGGCGGTCTGCGAGACCGCCGCGACTTGGGCCTTCTGGTTCGCCAGCTCCTGTTTTAGGGCGGCGAACTCAGCGCCCTGCAGACGCTCCACGACGGTCACCCGGTCGTGGAGAGGCGCATACCCGGGGCGTGTTCCCACCCCCGCCACCGCCGATCCCTGACGCCCACGGCTCAACCCGCTGGATTGTTGAGCGGATTGTTGACCATAGTATCCCGAAAACGAATCCTCAAGGGGCTCGTTTTCGTATTCGTTGGAGAGGATTTCCTCCCCATCGAGATACATGGGAGCCGCGGAACGTCTTGCTGGAGGACGTTCCGGAAATGGTGAGGGCGTACGAAGAGCAGTACGCGCTGGCACAGCGGAAGTAACACGAGCGCTGCGATCATCGCTAGCGCCCGAACCCTCACGTGCTAAGAACTTAGCACGGAGCTCTTTGAGACCCTCGGGCACACGGAACGACGTGTACCCGTTCAGGTCGCGGTCGCTCAAGCGGACCGCGCCTGGGAAGCACTTCGTGCACTGAAAGCCCTCGGGCACAGCGCACGGCACATTTGCCTCCTCAGCAGCAACATGAAGTTGCTCCAGCTTTCCACGCTTCGAGTACGTCTCGAAGCGATCACGCGCTTGCTTAATCCGATCACGGTAAGCACTCGGCCTCTTGTTGAAGTTCTCAACAAAGGCGTTCCAGCTTTGACAAAGTGCCTGCCATTCGGGCACTTTGCTGCGAGAAGAGGTCTTCTTGCTTTGAAACCATCGGAGCTCATGAAAGAGTCCGATGTAGGAATCGCGCCTTTGATGCGTTTCCGCATCAAAGTGCAGCTCGGCAGCCACAGCGTCATCTTTGATGGCGCTGCACACGTACAGCGGCACCTCATTCGGAGGTACCGAGTTCCCAAACCGGTCCGCGATCTCAGACGCGGACGGCATCCATGGATCGCGCGCTGCAGGCGCAGCGCGCGGAGAGCCTTGAGCTTTAACATCACGCGCTGCAGCAGCAGCGCGCGGAGTACTGAGAGCCCCAGCTGAAGCGAGTGGCGTATCACTCTCAGTACGCGAACGCTTCGAACTCGAAGCGTCCGATTCGTCCCCTTCACGCGGGCGAACGTTCTTGGCGTGAGGGTCGAGCGATTCGCTCGACACTGAGTCTTTACGCTTTGAGGGCGAGTCCTCCTCGCCCTCCATGTCTTCATCGTCGTCGTCGAAGTCGACGACGTCACCGTACTTCGCCTTCTGGCGTTCGAGTAGTCGTCGATGGAGAGATGACTCCCCATCGACTTTGCGGACTTCTTCTGAGGCGCGCTCATCGTTGAATGAGCGCGGATTTCTTCTCCAAACGCGGAGAATTGACGAATGGTCAATTCCAAAGATTGACGTGCGGGGACCCCGCGCGTCTAACCTTAAGGGGGGGATGGTGTAACGAGGTTACACGTACAAGTGGCTGCAAGCCACTTGTGAATTTAACAGATAGGTTATCTGTTAAACGTTTTGGATACTTCCTCACATTGGTGTAAGACACACCGATGGATACATTGAAGTGGACCACCACAGTGAGTGGTCCACACATACCCAAAAGATCCTATTGGTAGAAAGCAGCATATTTCTACCAATCAGAGACATGCATATTAGCGGGGCTCTGACAGCCAGCCGCTGCCAACCCTTTCATAGATGATAAACAGTTTTTAGCAGATTTTAGAGGAAGATCAATTTACAAACAATACAGTTCTCATTTTACCTAACCTAAGTCACTTGGAATCCTTTTGTTACTTAACTTATATTTGTGTATTCAAATATAATTAACCTAAGTAATTACTAAGTACTTACGCTTCCTCATACACGTTGCGCAACGTGTAAGCTAAAGTAGTGAGTCAAGTTAGACCCACTACAACGAGTGTTTGTCGAACACTTTATCGGCCTGGACCTGGACGAGGCACGTAGCTAGGGAAGCCGAGGTTCTGCGGAATTTGATTCACCAGTGGCTGGCGTTGGACCAGAGTTCCCAAGTGACACCAGCTTTTGTCAGTAGCATCGGGGATCTCGATGGTATCTTTCTCCTCCGGTGTCATGTTGCTGAGCGGCTTCTTGAACAGCCGGTATTTGGACGTTGAGACCATGACAATCACGCTGTTGTGTGCCGGAGCTGAATGAGACTTCGGATTGGTTGGTACCTTGGATTTATTGGAAGGTCCGCCGCCCTGGTTGGATCGGCCTTGAGTTTGTGGGACTTCACTTTGGCCTTGGGAGACTGGCTGGTAGCAACCGCGCTGTGGACGCCCCGGGACAAGTCGAGTTGGCTCGTGATTTCACCATGAAGAGAGGAGACACGTTGAAGTCCCGCCGGAGTGGCTTTGAACAAACCGACCCTGGAGTTGGCTCCTTGGTCTCCTCCTCGTCATCTTCAATGAATTCGATGTCTTGGTCATCCTCATTTTAAGCTGTGTTCTTGGCCGGTGTGCTTTTGGTCTGCGCAGCCCAGCCCCTCGCGGATGGATACGGGGGCGCGTTGAAGTCGAGCGCCTTCCAGTCTTCGACATCCACACGCGTCACCCAGTCTTGTGGATGAGTAGCGACAGCCTGATAATGCTCGAGCAAGGCTAGCGAGCGTGGCCATTTGCCGCGCAACCGCCCCTGCTCACCCACGAAGTCCATCAAGGACCGCGGGTCTGGAAGCCGTGAATCGCGGAGCCGATCCTCGCGTAGACCGCAGGCTGCCTCAGCCTTGCGTGCGTTCTCCCCACTTGACTCAGCACGCGCTGTTATCGTTGCAATGCGCGACGAGACGCACCCGCGGCGGAAATGACAATGATTCTGAGAAGGATGTTGCCGCCACCAGGGGTTTTAGACCCGACGATGCAGTCAACTGCGAGACACGGCGGCCACCGCTCACACAGTGACCGCCTCTGGAACTTGTTGCCGCCGTCCGTGTCGTGGCTGTCTGCACCGTGGCTGTGTGCGTCGTGGCCGTGTGCGTTGTGGACGCTTGCTGCTGCGGTCGCTGCTTGTCAGCTGGAGTATTCGTGACCGGCGACGACTTGGCGAGGTCGGCGCTCAACACCAGGCCGACATGCGAGACCCCCGCACCTGCGGGGAGTTGGCTATCGCGAGGCACCGTCTGCGTCTGCGCCGCTACGCCCTCGATCGTGGCCCCACGGTTATGGGGAGTTGACCAACGCCGGACGCCTTGAACGCACGCGCCGAAGCTGGTGGAGCTCCTTTGTCTTGATTTCCCGTGCTGCTGCAATCTACGGCCGCTTGCTCCGTGATGGCAGGAGATGATGGCGCGGTTTTGTACTTCCCGGCGGCAGCGGGCGTCGATGCCATGGCTTGCGTGCCGCCTGTGGTGCTTGCCCCAGTCTGCTTTCCGAAGAATGGTCTCGAATGGTGACTGTCTGGAATCTTGTGTGATACCTATGGCGACAAGTGGTTCGTCGCTCAGACTTGAGCAAGCCTCCTAGGAGCCCGGGGGGGGGGAGTCGGGCTCCTGGGGTCTTGGGGGGAGCCCGAAAAGTCGCGAGCCCGGACTCCCGGGCTCCTTCGTTAAATAGGTTAAGTGAAAGGAGTCCTCAAAAACTGTGAGATCCCGGCGTTAAGGGCTCCCTGCCAAGCCAGTTGCCTGTGTTAGATATAACGTTCGTGGTTGGCTGCCTATAAAGCTTCTTCAGGCTCAGACCAAAACGGGCGAGATCCGCGTGATGGTGTTGGGCCGGGCCCAGGCTGACGGCCACCCCCTCGAGGTGCTGGAGGGAATTGTGACGGAGGTTGATGATGAAGGTCAGCTCGCTGTCGCTTGTATCCCGACCGAACAAGAGTAGGTTCGTCTAGAAGCGCAGGTGTCAAGAGTCGTGGATAACTTCTGGAACGAGACGCAGCGACTTGCAGCTGAGAGTACATTTCTACAGAGCAATCAAGTGGAGCAAGCCAAAGAGTACCGCGCAGCGTTGGTTGCCATTCAACATCATGCTCACAGTAGCACTGCAGAGCTAGCTGCGCATCAGCAGTGGATCGAGGTTGAAATCCAAAAAGCCCTAGAAGATACCCGAAAATCACCGCAGCAAGACCTTCTTGTTGTAGTAAACGCACAGGCTGTTGGGAGTGAGGCTACACACAAGTTTGTTCAACAAGAGCTGCAACAATTGCGAGAGGGAGCAAGACAAGAATCGTTAGAATTCAAGCAAATAATGGCGGAACAAGCCACGAAAACCCAGCAGATGAGTTCTGTGCTTTCGAGCGCACGTGACGAATTAACCCAGAAAATCGATGCTTTGATTGTGGAGCCGGCTGTTTCAAATGCAGTGGTATTGAGTCAACTTGACGGGATGAAGGAGCAGATGCAGCTACAAATTGATCTGAAGTTCAAGGAGATTGCGGTCAGTGTTGTGGAGCTTTGCCTTGTAAATATTGGACAGCGTGGTAGCATCGCGGGGAAGCCAACGATGCGTCGAGTTCAGAAGTTAATTTCATCGTCTGCTGTTGCCCAAGAATCTAGAATGGAGGACAAGGTTAAACTACCTGTACAGCAAGCCCATGTGGAGCTGAGTAAAGAAGTCAAAACAACTTACAACTGCCGCAGCACTCGGCAAGCATGTAAAAAATATGTAGAAGATGAAACGGCAGTCGTAGAGACAAGGATGGAGAATCGCGTTCGAGATCTGCTACGCCGGTACGGGAGGACATAGCAAATTTGGTGAAAGACCAGAAAGATGGTTTGCGCGCGATTGAGGCAAAGGTGACCTGCACAAATGCTGTGCTTACGGCCGAAATTGAACAGCTTATGTGTCGTCTGGCCGCATTAGAGACCAAAGCACCAACTTCGGATCTGTTGCGGCCTGCAGCAGGCCTAACCTACCATTCCAACGAACGTGATCATCACGACCACTCGGATCGCCTTAAGAAGTATCTGCTTGCAGAAGTAAGTCGGTCATTGTACGCATCGCCAATCGCAAAAGCCCCAGATGTTCCAGCCGTTCTAGCAGGAACGAAGAAAACCCAAAAGGCCGCCAAAACAAGCAGACCTCCGCCACGCAGTACGAAGGCCATGTCGCGGCTGCGTTAATCCTTGACGAGATACACTGTTGTGAATCGTTTTCACGGAGGGAAGATCTGCCATGTGTTATTTACATGAATCGTATAGGGTTATGGATATATTCATCATTGGTGGGGACATTCCGATTGTTCCGTTGGCAGGATTGCTAGTGGACATGTTTTATTTACTATTGCGTATTTGGGTAGACGGTACTTCTACTTGGCCACTGTCCTAGCACCGAAGACGGTCTTGTCCGCATGGCCTTAAAATTCACGAGGCCACTGCTTAGCTGAACCCAGACATGGCACAGCGCGATTTCGTACAGAGCGACGTCCCTGACCTGGGATTGCGCACTACAGGTGCTGCGAGCGCATCGCGGCTGTCCCGTCCGGCTTCGACAGCTCCGCCAGGAACGGGATCAGCGTGCCGATCTCCGCCTTCACCTCGGGGGTGACCTTGTCCACCGCCTCCATCGCCTTCAAGTTCTGCTAGCGTTGCGCCAGTGTCTTGGCGCCGATCATGACCGTCGACACATCCTCGTTGCTGACACACCAGGCCAGAGCGAGCTCCGACATCGACAGCCCCAGCATGTCAGCCACAGGTCCAAGCTTATCCGCCTTCACAACACGCTCAACGAAGTCAGGGGCAATCGCCTCGAACTGCGGATTCTCCATGCGAGGACCCTCGTGCGTACCCGCGCTGCATTTGCCCGTGCGAGTGCCGTACACCAGCGGCGACCAGGTTGAAAGCCCGAGCTTGTACTTCTTGTACAGGTCGACATACTCGAACTCCACTTTGTTGCGGTCCAAGGTGCTGTAGACGGACTGTTCCACGATGAGGCGGGTGAGGCCGAGAACGGTCGGCTATCCCGCTCGCCTCGACGATCTCGGCAGCCGACCACTGGCCGGTGCCCCAGTAGAAACCCAGCCCTGGTTGATGACGAAGTTCATGGCGCGCACAGTCTCCTCGATGGGGGTGTACGGGTCCGGGTGGTGGCAGTAGATGACGTCCACGTACTCCTGATCGAGTCGCTTGAGCGAAGTCTTCGTGCTCTCGACGATGTGCCTGCGGCTCAGACCCTGCTCGTTGGGTCCGCACTTTACCGCAGATCAAGACTCATCATGTACCTTAGTTATTCAAATATTCGCGAGCGCTCAGCTTCAAACGTGTATTCGCTCGGCGATATGTTTTCACCACGGGCTTTAGATTCTGGCGGGGACTTGATTCATTTGGAGACCCTCATGGAGAGGGAAAAATCAAATGCATCGATGCTACCAAGAACCGGAAACGGCAAATTATTTAGCCGGCCTCCTCCTCTTCAACGCTTGTCGGTGAAAAAGGTCGAGAAGCATTTCGTCTTCAACATCCTGTGGTGTTGCTTCCATTGCATAGCAAACACATTGCGGGATGTGATCTTCTAATTCCGCGTCCGGAATGGCCTCACACTGTGCAATGTCGACCAACTCTTCGTTTATATTGAGAAAAGCACACATGTCAACATTTTCTTTGGAAATACTGGATCGATGGGACGTAACCATGTCTCCACAAACGCTAAAATCGCGCTCGATCTGAGCAGATGAAGAAGGGAGCGCAAACAGTACCTTAGCTACCTTTCGTAAAATGATGTATGCTCGACTGTGATCCATGCGTTTCCAAACGTCGAGGACATTCCCGTTGGCCCTCATCCCAACAGGATCAACTTCCCATCGACGTAGCTCTTGCGCAACATGATCCAGTTGAACTAGTGGTGGCTGCTGGCTGGTGCCTACAAAGCGCTCCCTAATTCTACTATAAGGTACGTCTTCTTCATCGTAGTCGGGTGGCAATTGATGCAATCGGTTGTCCTCGGCAGGATCAAATATTTTATTCATTAGATCACGAAGTCGCACCACGATTGCTTCGTTTACGCGGCTAATATATACTCCAATCGCGTCGCTGGAAGTATCTATCTCTACATATAACTGTCGAATCACAGTGTTAAGGGACTTTTTTGGGGTTTTGTATTCAGGATGAAGTCTCTGCTGCATCTCAAACACGAAATCCCCCTCGTCCAGATAAGCGTCGGTCGTATATCGGAAGAAAAATCGGGTATCAAATGCATCTTGTAGCAAACGCCTTGTTAACACCGCAAGGGGAATAAGATCATCGATTGCAATTCATCTAGGGGATTTGCGCTCCGAGCGATAGTCCTCCAATGGCTCCGTTAAACACAACGTGTCCTGCCGAATTTGATAAAGCTCCATGAGTACTTCAACCTGATTTGGTTTTGCTACCTGGCATAGTCTCTTCAAGCTCGAGATGGGCTCTAATAGCGACAAAATCTGCTCGAGTTCAAGACGACGATTTCGTAGACGAAATGATGGAGGTGCTTGATTACGTCGTCCCACGAGTCGTCCGCGCGCGTCATACCATTCCACAAGCGCGTTCCACTTGTCTAAAATGCGTCGAACCTTACCCGTAATACTGAGAAAACGGTTAGCTGCATAGCTCACAAGTTGGGTCGTAGATGTACTTGTTCGCGTGTTACAAAGCGCAGAAAATAAGTCTCCAGTCTTTTCAACTGACTGTACATCGGAGATCGTTTTCTTTATACGCGAGATTAGATCCGTCATGTGTGGGTTTCTTGAGCACTCAACATCTCTGTTCATCCCACAAGCCTCCCTAGTGGCCGCGTGTGCAAGATGAGTCATGCACCACTCCCACTTCAAATTCAACTAGTTTTTCAGTAGGTTTTTAATGTCTGGGCCTCCATCGCTCATAGCTCCGTAAAAGCCCATCGCAGTGAGACCAAAGTCGCCAAGTAACTGGTGAATCCAAGCTTTCTACGGGCCCTGAATACCCCCTTCACGATCGCCATAACTAGGTGAGAACCGGCATACGCCAAGCAAAAGTGAGCGAAATTTCCAGTTGGCGTCAACGAAATACACTCGGACACCGATGTATTTCTTGTGGGCTATAGTGCAGGTCTAAAAGTCAGTCACGATGACAAAATTCCCAAACGAAGCCATCTTAGTGTCGGCTAAAATACTTATAAGTTCACTCTTCGTTGATCAGCTCAACGATTACTTTATTCACTTTAGCCGCAATGATGACAACTGGCACTTCCTCTTTCTTCAGTAGGGTCTCAATTATGCGTGATTCCTTGTATTCACCAAACCGGAAGGGCAAATTATTGTTAATAATTCGACAAGCTTCTACGAGTAAACAAAATCTGCGCGGGTTGTTCATGAACAGGGGCGATGACCGCAAGTGCTGGATCTCATCCTGCCGCTTCCGCTTTTCGGCTTTGTGAGACAGCGTTCTCAATGAAACTACGCCGTGAACAGAGGCTAGTTGGTTGGCACCTTTAGATGTACGACCAGAAGAAAGAGTAAAATTGGTCCCTTGACGCCTGCACGATTCATCAGCTAGACAGATCCAGTCGTATGCCGGTTTTCCATCTCCAACGATTTCAACACGAACTCCCCACTTGTAGATGTAAGATGTCTCATTATCGGAAGGTGGCTTCAACGTTAAACCAGAAATAACAGGGAATTCTGCGAGAACATTCTTTACAGCTGCCGAGGGCTTCTTGTTCGTTCCATCACCATTGGTGGAGAATTCGTCGGTAGAACCAGTGGTGCTTGAGGAAGCTGATTGGGCTCCCATTGCTTCTGAAGATCTTGCCATGGAATTACTTGCTAACGTCATGGACGTGGACGCGTCGCCATCCGCACCGTGGCCTTCATCTTGTGTTACTGGAACAGCGCTGCCTCCGTCGCTGGCAAAGCGACGTCTTCCTTCGTGTCGTGACAGATGTGGTCGGGCGCTGTTACAGCCTTGCTGGGACTCTGGGGGTTGAGTAGTGACGCCATGATGGTGCGTGTTTCTCAGTTGTACTGCGGCTGCAGATCGGTTCTGTGGAGCAGCTTGTTGATCGCTGTCGTCATGCATTCCATCGTGCTGTACGCGTCGGTACGTTTGCTCTCGGACAGGGATAGCACGTCTTTCCTGTAGGCGCTTAAACAGCGAGGGCCACATAGCTCCACAGGACTTCGAGGTGAGCGACCTTCGAGCTCAAAGCAGGATCTTTCTGTATGAGCGAACTCTCAAGGTTGAAAGTTAAATAGCGTTAGCAAATCACAGAAGGTTGCGGAGAGCCCATCAAGCTTCACATCTTAATTTGAGGAGCCCGGAACAGGAGCCCAAGGGGGACACTGCTGTCCACTAGGCCTTGGGGGATACCCCAGATAAGGGAACAGGTGCGACCATAGCGCGAATCCTTTCAACCATTATTGAAATTGGCATAAGCATTTCACGTGGTTTCGTTATTGAACTAGACATGCGTATTTCATTTGAGTTTAGTATAGAAATTGTTAACTTGGTGTCAAATTGACGAACACAATGGCTTCCACCCACTTGGCCGTATTTCTCACAATCCGACAGAAGAAACCAAGCAGCTGGGCTTACTTTGCGCCGCGCACCACAGTCCAGCGATCGAGATGAGACCCCAGCGGGGCATGATCGAGGCAGCATGCCGACAGCCGTAAGAAGCGAAGACGTAGGGCATCAAGACGGAGTCTCGGATTCAAGCAAACGAGGACGAGGGCGATGGAGGGGAAGGTCTACGATGGGGGCGAGTTTGTGCTGTTGATGAAGGTGAAGGCGTTCGCATTGATGACAGGATGGAGATGCATGAACAGTACGAGATTTTTGATAGATATTGTAGATTCAGTGGGCATTATGGTGGCAGTCGCATCAACAGATAGTGTAGACTCCGTGGGTACTACGGCAGTGGTTATCGTTTCAAAATATGGTAGATGCAGTTGACACTACAGTAGTGGCGGCAGCAGCAGATAATGTAGACTCCGTAGACGCTACGGTGGCAGCAGTCGTCTGTGTTCGCAGCATCAGCCTGTTCAATTCGAGGGCCTGAGGTACTATTGGATTGTAGTGTAGACCCGGGAACCCGTCGAGAGAACGTGGCGTGAGAGTGTTGTGCAGCATGCGCTCTTAGTTGTCTTGTTACGGCTGGAGGTCGGCCGGGTGGTCTTTGAACTTGAGCAAAGAAGCTTGGAGAAAGCGTGAGATGTTGTTACCCCATGTTCGCATCAGGACTCGAAGGCGAGACTGAAGGGCGGCTGCGGGGTGACCGGTGCGTCTCATGCGGTGGGCGATAGAGGCCCACGAGATTTTTGACCCTTCATCGATGTAGGCACGGGCAAGCTGGACGATATCTCGGTCGTCTTGGAAAGTGAACGACGTTTCCATGACTCGTATGCAAATCCTGCCAAATATATCGGTTTCACTATAGAAATTGATGGATAATTAGCGGGTATAGGCGATACATCGGGGGTGGTTACAAGGGAACACAAGTGCCACGTACATGTGGTCTCTAAAAAATCCTACTTACCGCATCGCCCCTGTCCTAAGCGAAGTTTTGTCCTAAGCGAATTTTTATTTTAGCCAATGAAAACAATGCATTGACACCTCATGTCTGTAGTTAAAATTCCATGTTGACCAGCTAATTACAGGCTTCCACCAGCCATTCGGTCTCAGTGTTCAAAGTGCTATGGGTAGACCACGCACCACAGGAACCGGCAAAAAGCCAAAGCGCTACACCCGCATTGCAGTCGACTATACGCACAAGCGCCGCCTTCTCGAATTCCTGGCTGCTGGCTATTCTGTAAACGAAGCTATTGCACACGTCTACCCAAATTGCAGCAGGCAAACAGGTTTGTAGTGATGATGATTATTCCAGCAGCTCCGACGATGAGTTTTTCTAGATGCACAATACAACACATTACTTTGATGAGACTTAATTGCGAAGGTAACCAAGCGAGCTTGGACACGTAGCTCAATTGGGAAAGTGCACCGCAATTTTATGCGGGTTCAATTCCCGCCGTGTCCATACTTTTTGATTGGTCCAAAATACCAAGAATTATTATAACTTTTACTTTTTACCATTTAATTCTGAGACTTGGCAACAGATGTACCTTAAACTGCATACATTGCAGTTCGCTTAGGACAGGGGCGATGCGGTATAGTGAGTTTTGCTGACGTAATCTCGATAAATGTCGCACCTAAGTGCATATATTGCAGTTGTGTTTGCCACATATCGTAATATATCGAAGGGTTGGGGCACGGATACCAGTTCTGATTGGCAGTTATAAATGTGGGTGAGACCTTGGTTCAACTTCTGTCAAGGGGGCAAAGTACCCCCCTTGATGGCCAATTTTCTCGCAGCTTTGACACAGTCACCAAAGGGAGCAAAATGCACCCTTTGTTCACGAAAGGGTTATTTTCAGTTCATTTAAAATAGATGCGCAACCTACATCTGTTGAAAACCACCAAGTAAACTGTAGCAGTTCTTCTAAAGACCTCTATTGCCTCTACTACAGAATTACACTCACGAACGAACGTCTGAACTACAGTCACTAGCGAAAAATCGCCTTGCCTTAAGTAGCAACGAGAGTATGTGCACGACTGTACTCAGCACCATCACCAACAAAGTTAATTTAACCAGGAATGCATGTTTGTGGACTGACGTCATTGGCCAATGGGTCAGAGCTGTGGTAACCCTACGCAGCCTTTTTGGCAACATTTTCAGCCCACCACCGTGAGTAGTACAGCCAAAACATGTAGTCCCCGTCGTGCAGCAGCTGATGCTTGTTCATCGATAGCGTCTTCTTCGCAAGGCCCGACATTCGTGAAACTTGTCTTGGCGTGTATCCCAATTCGTGGATCTGCTTGAACATCGTCAGGTATTTATCCGAGAATTTATCGACCTGGCCGGCGAGCCACTTATCCTCGAATTTAACGAGAGCCGCAGCCTGGTCATCAACTTTGTTCAAGGCGGGCGCGGACTGCGTCATCTTCTTGAAAAAGTTGACTCCCCCTTCATACACCAGATTCAGCATGCCTCTCTCTTCGTTCTCGGTGTTGTCGTACCCATCATCTTCGCTCTCGCGGATTCTCAAGAACCTGTTCGCAAAGCCAGACGTCTGGGCAGTGATGCCAGTCGAACTTAGCCAGCCTTGGGGCATCGCCTTGGAGACTGACATCGCCGAGACAACGTCGGAGGTCGTAAGGAGCGCGGTTGCAGCAGCGAGTAGGACGTAGCACGCGCGCATGGTCGAGGGTCGGTCTTGGTGGCTCGACGGAAAATTTAGAAATGAACAACATGCTGCACAAATGGTGTTTGTACTGTACCTGCACTATATTTTGATGTACTGTGTCTATGGTATGTTATACAGGCATCTCCGTTTGCCCGAGAGATACAGCGTTGCACATAGACGAAGATGCACTGAAATATACTTAGCTAAGAATGCGGCGCATCGACATTGGCGACCTTCCCGCAATGTGACACTTGTCCCAGCTACAAAAGTAAGTCAATACACGTTGAATTGGCTGTGTAAATCCAGAGCACGGACTGCACTTCCTGCGCAAGGTACGTCAAGAAATACAGTAGCAAATTATTAATAGGTGGGGATTCCTGTGTAATATACACATAAATATTAGGTATAAGCCATCGCGATGGCCTATACGCTACGCAAACTTCTTCCACGGAAGTAGATCCATTCAGGGCCTACGTGATGTCCATGTCTATATCAGTGTTTACTCCAACGGATCCTCCAACGATTCAAAGGATACGCATCGGGATGTACCAAACTGAATGTACGTACGAGCCTGGGCCCACTGTATGCTTAAGTCTCTAAGGTTGTGTCAGACTACGTGCACGTACTATTATATATTAAGTATGACGCACTACGATAAGCTGGCGCAATGTACCGTACATGTCCAAAAGACACATCAAAAGCTGATGTATTTTGCGAAAGCCGTGTGCCACAAAAACATTTGTTTTGGTCCAGCTACTACTGTAGTATTATAGTGGGTGATTCCGGCTGCTACTAAGTACTAATACATAATACTCCATATTAGTACTGTACCCCAAAGTGAGAGAATATCCACTCAAATGTCCCTAAGATGACCAAAATTGCAGTGAGGCTCACTCAATGCATCAACTCCCACCGAACAGACGGGGGCGTGTCTGCGCGAGCGCTGAAACTCACTGCAGACATCGATTGTCGGCCTTGGTTTTGGGGCATCTGAGTGGATACCCACTCAGACAAGGTATTTCCAAGAAACACCTCTAGACGTAAAATATACACTACCAGTAGAGTACCCCAAAACAGTATGCAAGCGCAAGTTTTTCCGTTCACATCTCAAGGATCGCTGTGCAGTTCGTCCTCAGCAGCTGACCGTCAACGTCAACTTGACGGCACGTATTCGTACTTAGCAGCGCAGTTGATGGCCCACATTCGTACTTAGCATCGCTGTGCTGCTTGTCCTCAGTAATGTCTCAGCTGACACAGTGACACGTCTTAACTATGGTGTGTGAATACGGCACACGTTAACACTTTTATTAATAATGCAGTAATCAGCTTACATGATAATATGTTTATTTCCTATGGTTACGGCACACGTTCACTTTACATAGTGCAGTAATCAAAACGCAACATCATCGTTTTCACTCGGTTATCTGTGTGTCTACACTAAATAGGGACCGTCTCCACCCCAGTAGTGGGCGGGCCACTATTTGAGCTACAACAGCCGTTCGCATCCGTACGAAATGAATGCCTCCCCCTGCATGGACGACACATCGGCCTTGGTGGCGGCACGTCTTCTGCTTCGGTCCCCCCGCTGGTTAGTAGATCTTGGCTTGCCCTTCGTCAGGACACTTCCCCCTTCTCCGAGCAGCTGCCGTGGCCCGGATCCACGGCAACTCCAGCCAGTACGCCGGTAATCTGTGGTTATATATGCTGCTGCGCCTATGCCGGTCCCCTTGATCTCCTTCCCTGAGCGAAAAGTCTTCCGCGTCGCCCCCCCCCCCCCCCCCCCCCCCCCCCCCCCCCCCGTCAGACATGCTCGCGCCTCGCTGTCAATGCATCTCCATGCGCGATGGCGTAGTCATCAGACCGCTGGAAGTGAACGGCTGAGCACTGAGCGGTCTTGGTTCGTCCGCGTCCGCAGCCGAGCTGTGCCCTACCAGGTTCTCAGCGGAAACCAGTGGCCTCTGCATTCTTGTTCGCTGTCGAGCAGGGGGCTCCGCGTCTTCCGCATTAGCGCCCCCGAGAACGACGCCACTGCGCCGCTCCCCGGGAGGGAGGCACCCCATCCTGACCAGGATACTTATGCGGTATGCTGCATAAATTCTCGAGACCCGCTGCCGTCTTAACTGCTGTTAAGATTCTACCGGGGAGAGCGAAGGAGGAGGAGAAAGACTTGTGTAGGAGAAGATAAAGAAGTTGTGCTTGGATCCTTAAAGCGTCGGCATCTCCATCGAACGGAGGCTGTTGCCCCAACTGTCTATATGTACATTAGGAATAGTACGCATACTAGTAAGCGTCATAGGTAGTATGTTTGATAGGTAAGCTTTTGCATACTTTATTATTGTGAAAAGCACTCAGAATGTCTAATCGGATAGTAAATCGGCTGATTTAGTGCCTTATTTAGAGACGAGAACCCTTATTTATTTCGACCCATCCCTTATTTAGAATTGGGTACCCCTAATTATCATCGGTCTTGTGAAGCATCGCGTCAAAGCTATTTTAGAGTCGGAATCGATTTGGTCTCTAAATAGGCTGAAATGTCAGCTCCAGCCTCGGCATTCCGAGGAAGTCCGCACAAATAAATCCACCGAGCTAGCGGCTATGCAAACACTAGCCAAGATATCAGTCAAAATATGAGGAATCAACAGGACGAGCAGAACCAGCGTCCGTGTCGTGGAAGCGGAGTTTCGCTTCGACCCAGAGGGCAGCTTTGATGACCTCTACCCGAGAGCGGAAGAGCGCATCGTAGCCGCGCTAGCTGCTTTCGATATTAGAACGTTGCGCCCTGATACTAATCTCTACGCTAAGCCACGTCAAGGCGCCACTAGTAGTGCAGCACCACAGCTCTCCATCGAAATTCTGCGGCATACGTCGAGTCTCCGCTGTCTCTCTACCTCACACCACTGTTCTGACAAGATGGCTTCAGATCCCAGTTCCCAACTCCTATTTAAGCCGACTTACTCAGATTAGTACCCACATTAACTTCCTATTCAGTACAAATTACCACGTATTGATTTTGCTCACAGCCCTGATTTACAGAGCTATACGGAGTGAAAAATCACCGTTTTTCATAATAGAATCGAGAGGAATCACTATCTGGAACTGAACCATGATGAAGGTACCATCAGCACTGGTGGTTGCAGTGCAGTGCAGCCCCCAATTCGGGCGTGTGGTGAGCTCGCATGGCAACAGTAAGTCATAACATGTCCTCTTCGGCTACTAGAACGATAGTCATGATGTGACGAATAATAATATGCTGGCCATTTTAAAGCTAGTCTAAGAAGAACTGAGTGAGCGGCCACTGCGGGTTAACCTCAACTTCATTTACTGTTGGTTCATTAGGTATACTTCGCAAGGACTCTGACCGATGAAGTAGCAACGAGAGCATGTGCACGACTGTACTCAGCACCATCACCAACAAAGTTAATTTAACCAGGAATGCATGTTTGTGGACTGACGTCATTGGCCAATGGGTCAGAGCTGTGGTAACCCTACGCAGCCTTTTTGGCAACATTTTCAGCCCACCACCGTGAGTAGTACAGCCAAAACATGTAGTCCCCGTCGTGCAGCAGCTGATGCTTGTTCATCGATAGCGTCTTCTTCGCAAGGCCCGACATTCGTGAAACTTGTCTTGGCGTGTATCCCAATTCGTGGATCTGCTTGAACATCGTCAGGTATTTATCCGAGAATTTATCGACCTGGCCGGCGAGCCACTTATCCTCGAATTTAACGAGAGCCGCAGCCTGGTCATCAACTTTGTTCAAGGCGGGCGCGGACTGCGTCATCTTCTTGAAAAAGTTGACTCCCCCTTCATACACCAGATTCAGCATTCCTCTCTCTTCGTTCTCGGTGTTGTCGTACCCATCATCTTCGCTCTCGCGGATTCTCAAGAACCTGTTCGCAAAGCCAGACGTCTGGGCAGTGATGCCAGTCGAACTTAGCCAGCCTTGGGGCATCGCCTTGGAGACTGACATCGCCGAGACAACGTCGGAGGTCGTAAGGAGCGCGGTTGCAGCAGCGAGTAGGACGTAGCACGCGCGCATGGTCGAGGGTCGGTCTTGGTGGCTCGACGGAAAATTTAGAAATGAACAACATGCTGCACAAATGGTGTTTGTACTGTACCTGCACTATATTTTGATGTACTGTGTCTATGGTATGTTATACAGGCATCTCCGTTTGCCCGAGAGATACAGCGTTGCACATAGACGAAGATGCACTGAAATATACTTAGCTAAGAATGCGGCGCATCGACATTGGCGACCTTCCCGCAATGTGACACTTGTCCCAGCTACAAAAGTAAGTCAATACACGTTGAATTGGCTGTGTAAATCCAGAGCACGGACTGCACTTCCTGCGCAAGGTACGTCAAGAAATACAGTAGCAAATTATTAATAGGTGGGGATTCCTGTGTAATATACACATAAATATTAGGTATAAGCCATCGCGATGGCCTATACGCTACGCAAACTTCTTCCACGGAAGTAGATCCATTCAGGGCCTACGTGATGTCCATGTCTATATCAGTGTTTACTCCAACGGATCCTCCAACGATTCAAAGGATACGCATCGGGATGTACCAAACTGAATCTACGTACGAGCCTGGGCCCACTGTATGCTTAAGTCTCTAAGGTTGTGTCAGACTACGTGCACGTACTATTATATATTAAGTATGACGCACTACGATAAGCTGGCGCAATGTACCGTACATGTCCAAAAGACACAGCAAAAGCTGATGTATTTTGCGAAAGCCGTGTGCCACAAAAACATTTGTTTTGGTCCAGCTACTACTGTAGTATTATAGTGGGTGATTCCGGCTGCTACTAAGTACTAATACATAATACTCCATATTAGTACTGTACCCCAAAGTGAGAAAATATCCACTCAAATGTCCCTAAGATGACCAAAATTGCAGTGAGGCTCACTCAATGCATCAACTCCCACCGATCAGACGGGGGCGTGTCTGCGCGAGCGCTGAAACTCACTGCAGACATCGATTGTCGGCCTTGGTTTTGGGGCATCTGAGTGGATACCCACTCAGACAAGGTATTTCCAAGAAACACCTCTAGACGTAAAATATACACTACCAGTAGCGTACCCCAAAACAGTATGCAAGCGCAAGTTTTTCCGTTCACATCTCAAGGATCGCTGTGCAGTTCGTCCTCAGGCCAGTTCTCAACCGAAGCGTTTTTCTCGACGCGTGCGTTACCTGCGTGACCTACCCCGTATGCTCGGTTGAGAATGAAACTGACCAAATTTGATTGGCCCAGTGTTTGATCAATACTATCCAATCATTGTACTGTTACTCTGTGTGATCTACGTGTGGTCTACGACTCAACAATATCTGAAGCGCTGACCAAGACTCCCCCGTCCGGCAATGGGGAGCGAAGCTGGTCCAACCCTCCAAGCCCCTGTAGTATCTCTTGAAAGCTGAATCTCTAAGTAGCGTAGAAGCATGCACTCGCCATGAAATCCGCTCTCGAACTGTTGGATATTTTTTTTCGTGCTGCATGGTGTCGCTTGATGGCTACCAAACAAACCAGAAGGCCGCACAGCTCATCTGCAGCTTTCCAGCGACGCCGTCACCTTGCGGTGGGGGTGAAGCGCGTGGGAGAAGCACGTCGAAGCCTGACCGACGCCATGTCAGAGGAGGGGGAGTGCTTTGAGAGGGAATGCAAATAATGCAGTGCACCGATTGGCCAAAAGTAGTTAACGCTTGCCAACGCATGAGTTGTGCAGTATCATTTTTGTAACGTCCTATTAACCAATCAGATCACAAAGTGTCCGAAAGCGCATGCGTCCGCCTCGGTTGAGAACCGGCCTCAGCAGCTGACCGTCAACATCAACTTGACGGCACGTATTCGTACTTAGCAGCGCAGTTGATGGCCCACATTCATACTTATAATAGCATCGCTGTGCTGCTTGTCCTCAGTAATGTCTCAGCTGACACAGTGACACGTCTTAACCCTTTCACTACCAGAGATTTCTTACGGGTCTCCTTGCACCTATGGCTCTAGCGAATCAATTCAACGCACAGAGAAAAAAACGACCAATCAAAAACACCAATTTTTACACGTGGCGACGCTGGTTTACTTCACGGTACTTCCAATCAAAAGTTTGAGAGGTCGAGTTACATGCCGTCCCGCCCTGGTCAGTGTCGCTACAACGGCAATGGTCTACGGAAGTAGGAGCCGTTTGGGGTGGACATCACGGCAAGCCCACTGAGGATGCTGACCTCCGAGCGGCGGTGTCGCAGCCCGCGCGCTCTCGGCTCAGCGCCATTTCGTTATAGCATTACCTCAAGTATGCGTGCTTAGCCGAGCACCCCATGTAGTATCAGTTTCCAATCTACATCTGCCAACCGCTCGCACTCCTGCGCATGCAATCCTGTGTAATATTCACATTGGCTTGCTATGACGCTATCACTGTAAGCTCATCTAGTTTGGTTAGGATTCTGTAGCGTTGCCTGATGTATGAATTTGAATATTAGCTCGTATACATTCGAACCTGCTCCGCACCCTACCAGGCCAGGGTCCGTGTCGGTCTCCCAGTCTCACGTGTCGTCGTCGGCTACATTGAACAACGCATCTAAGTCCTTTTGTCCACGAAGTGGAGGCGGGGCTGCTAGCTAGACGAGAAAACAACTATGGCAGGTCACACGAACTGTTGGTGGCTCCTGCGGTAATGCATTTTATAGGTCCATGGAGACCTGTTAGGTTGTACAGAGCTTTGCCGTCGTCTCGTAGCTTTTAGTTGTGTCCAATCGCAACTTGCGATTAGACCTCTCATGGGTCCCTATGGACCTATAAATCACTCCATCTGGCTGGTAGTCAAAGGGTTAACCCTATGGTGTATGAATACGGCACACGATTTTTTAGTAATCGTATGTGCTGTATGCTTAATAAGACCCGCTGCCGTCTCGGGGGGGGGGGGGGGGGGGGGGGGGGGGGGGGGGGGCGAAATGTAAAAATTGTAAACTCAAAATGAAAGCTGACGACGCTGCGAACGTGTGAAAGGCTTTCACTGAAAGCCGGGGTAGCTCTGCACCAACAGTCGGACAGGCAACTGAATAAAAGTTTTACTTAAGTACTGTAAAACTAAGAGTGGTTGCTGCTTCGGACTAGGAACATTTGTTTTATTATAGTCACAGATGTTTGACTAGCTAGCGTCTTGCATCCAGCCAACATATATCGTATTGTATACGAGGCGGGAGATAAGAACAGTTTTATAACGGAGGGTAGCCAGCAAGCACACTGGAAACGTGAGCGCAGGAAATGGGGCTGTTCTGCATGGGTAACGCCGCTGCATTCTCGGGCTGCGGCGACATGGATGGGAATTGTTGTTGCGCGTGAACCAGGTAAGAACCGCTCCAGTTTCAATGACGAAGTGATGATATTGGTTTGAGCTGACGTCCAATTTCGGTTAGGTCTGCATATGCGGCGTCACCTGGTGAACGCGTGGCCACACGCGATCGCTTTCGGCAGACGTCCCTAGGGTGCTGGTCAGTCTTCTAAGGATGAGGAGTTCCAGACTTCTACGAGTTGCCCCAAGACACGGTCTGACTTGGCGACAAGGCGGATGAAGAAGGTCCCCTCCTCCGACGTATTCTGGACGGGGAGGTGCGCGTGACTGAACCGCCACGACGTCTCATTAGTTGGACTCCGATTTCGACGGCGCCTCACGTCTGTGAGGCCGCGGAGCGTCTGTGTAGAAGCGCGGTCTCCTGTCAGGGAGACGTGCTCGAGATGCTAGGAGAAGCGCTTCTACGTGTTGCTCACGTCGTACGTCCCCGACCTACAGACCTCGGACGGCATGCACGAGTTGTCACACAAACCGATGCGAAGACCCGAAGCTTGAGGGCGCAGTGGCGGGCGCCCGTCGAACACTTGAGAGGAAGATTGGAAGTTGAAAAAGTGATTGATTGAATCGTTAGTTTGGCGTCGGCTCATTGCCCCCGCACAACCAGTAGTTCTTGGCGACCTGGACACGCAAACAAGTATCCAGGTCCCATCCTAAAGTCTATCAATCTCAGATCCTAATTCTATCCTGATCTACCAATGAGAATCTACTAATCCAAAACGTAGCTTGATCCAAATATGCGACTCGCGTCCCATAATCAAAAGTTCGGCTCGAAAACTTGATTCTTGCACATCTCAAGGATTTTTAGCCAATGAAGTCGCATGAAACTCCATGTTTATGCGTCCCACAATCATGATTATTCTTGATATTGACCAGTAGGATAGCATGTAACGAATATAAACCATGCAATGTTTTATTACGCTGTACAGCGTAAACAGAAAGGTATGCATTAGCAATTGACGTGGGAGTCCTCTGCCATCTCATTGGCAGACGGACGTCCACGTCACATGACCTCCCTTCCAAGAAACCCCCGCTATTTCGAAGCTGGCTTTCTCTTCTTCGTTTCCCAGTACTTGTCAATGAGACCTGGAATCTGATTCAGGTTCTCTACTGGTTCCCACGTTGCTTCTTCGCGTGATTCACCAAGCCACCAAATCCGGTATTGGAGTTTCTTCTTCTTGCTACGATGACCAATGACTTCGCGCACAAGTTGACCTTCCGTACCGTCATTCAACATCACTTTGTTCACACTTTGGCTCCGTGATTCATCACTGCGATACGGCTTGAGCAATGAGGTGTGAAATACCGGATGCAACTTGAGACCCTTCGATAACATCAGCTCGTATGAGTTGCGATGAATTTGTTTCACAACCGGGTAAGGTCCAATAAACCGCGGTGCGAGCTTCTTTGACTGTGCGAAGCCTTTATGACGAATGTCCAAGTTTCGTCCATCTAGGAGTGCCATATCTCCAGGTTTGAAGTCTTGAGCAAGCCTGTTCTTGTCGTAGTAAGACTTCATACGAGTTTGGGCTTCACTCATTGCATCTTGTGCCATCTTCAAAATTGCATCTTGCTTGAGCAGAAATTCTTGCGCCGATTTGTGCAACTGTTCAAATTCCGGGTCCCTAGCCACATCATCTGGCATATAGGGCACATAACCCAGATCAGCCTCAAACGGTGACATACCGATTGAGGAATGAACACGTCTATTGTACGCGAATTCAGCGAGATGCAAATATTCATCCCAGTCATTTTGGAATGGGTTCACAACACCCCGAATATAGTCTTCAATAAACCGATTAGTACGTTCGGTCTGGCCATCAGTCTGTGGGCGAAAGGCAGACGACAGATTGTGGGTCGTCTCCAAAGTCTTGATCACTTCTTGCCAGACCTTGGACGTAAATTTGGAGTCTCTGTCTGAAATGATCGATTTCGGCACGCCATGGTCTTTCACATAATCGACCATGAATAGCGCAGCAGTCTCTTCTGCTGTCGCATTCGTATTGGTTGCGATGAACTTCGCACGCTTCGTCAACCGGTCCACAATAACCATAATGGCGTCTGTTTCCGTGCTCGGCAGTGCAATCATAAAGTCCATCGACACATCAACCCATCTACCTCCTGGAATCTCCAAAAGCTGTAGTAGTCCGGGCGGCTTCGTTTGGCGTGCCTTATTCCGCTGACAATGTTCACACGTGTTGACATAGCGTTGGATGTATTTCGACATCTTGGGCCAGTAATACTTTTTCTGGACACCCAAGTATGTCTTAAAGTATCCGGGGTGACCTGCCGTGACCACATCGTGGTTTTCACAAATAACACGGTTCTTCAGATCTTCATTATCCGGAATTACCAGTCGAGCATTTTCATCATCTCTCGTTTGGTAAAATAACAATCCATTCTTCACAGAGTAGCGTGGTACCTCTTTACCACTAGAAATACTCTGCAACAACTCCTGAACTCTCCGGTCTGTAGAGTACAGTTTTTTGGCCGAGTGCGTCACAGTCGCACTTGGCGTTTGGATACTAGTAACAATTTCATGGTTTCGAGCAGCTTCGATGAGCTCACTGAGACTAACCTGAGCGGCTTTATGCTCAATGAGTGGGTTTCGGGACATTGCATCCAACACTTGGTTACTTTCTCCTGGAATCCACTTGAACTGCGGTTGGAATTCAGCTAGCTCGTTAAACCAGCACGCAACACGACGATTGGTTGTCTTTTGCGTCAATATAGTCTCGATGCTCTTGTGGTCTGTCTCCACGGTAAATGGGCGATCGAGAAGGTAAACTCTCCACACACGAAGGGCATGCATGATACCCAGTAACTCCTGCTCACGAACAGGGTAGTTGAGTTCCGCTGGTTTCATTTTGCGTCCTGTGTATGCAATCGGATGCTCCAACCCCCCCCCCCCCCCGTTTTGAAACAAGACTCCCCCTATGCCAAAATTCGAGGCATCCATATGAATACCGAACGGTTTGTCGAAATCAGAGAGTTGTAGTACAGGAGGGGTGGAGAGACGGCGTTTGAGTTCATGGAAGCATTCCAACTGATGCTCAGACAAGGGTAACGTTTCCTTTGGGCGTAAACCCTTAGTACGTTTGTGCAGTGGGCCTGCAAATTGTGCGAAGTCGGCGCAAAACCGCGAGATGTAGACCGTCGTACCTAAGAAGCTTTCCATTTGTTTCTTGGTACGTGGAATCGGTCAGTCGCTGATTTCGCGCACTTTGTCAGGGTCCATTCGAACACCATGACGACCCACAAAGTCACCGAGACAGGGGATTTCTTCGACGCAAAACTGACACTTCGACAATTTTACGTACAATTGCTGTTCTTGACACCGTTGAAGCACTCTGTCCAACGCGTTGACATGCACCTGCATGTCCTTGTCTTGCGTAAAAAACGTTGATGTCGTCAAAATAGATACGCATCACATCGCGCAAGTCACTGAACACTGGCTGTAACAGACTGTTAAATGTGTCCGGACTACCGCTCAAACCCATCGGGGTTACATGATACTCAAACCGCCCATCGGGCGTCGAGAAAGCAGTAAATGGAATATCAGCTTCACGAAGTTTAACCTGATAGTATCCCCACAAGAGGTCCATGCAGGAGAACCAGTAACTACCGCCCATCGCATCAAATGTGTCTTCCTTTCTCGGCATCGGTATCGCTGGCAAAATGGTGGCAATATTGAGTTGACGATAATCGTGCACAATGCGCCAACCCACGGGCTTCTTGACGCAGAACGTCGGAGCGCTGAATGCAGAGGTGCTAGGTCGAATAATACCTGCCTGCGCCATCTCTTTCGTCCAATCCTGGATCACCGTTCGCTGCTCCGGGCTTTGGCGCCATTGTTTCACCGAAATCGATTGTGTTCCCGGCTGAAGTTGAATTTCGTGTTCAATCCCTACGCGGACAGGGTGTGTGGTACTTGGCAGCTCAGCGCGAAACACAGTATCGCGATACTTGAGCAAGACTTCATATGCGGGGTTGTTCACCAGTGCCTCCCATCCTTGTTGTTTAAAACGCTCAGCCATTTCTGAGTCGTGTGGATTGACAACAAACACAGCTTCGATATCCTTCTCTTTGCGGAGTTCCTTCAGAAATTGCTTCGTTGTGATCAGTTTCGTTTCACCGAACGCACCCTTGTGATCATGCCGACGGTAGTAATGGAAGATTTCGCGGTTCTGGTTTGCGTTTTTGAAATAACGGCCTCCGATCATACGCGTTCGAGGTCTGTTAGGTACCACCAATTGAAGAGCCTGGGGTTCCTCAGTCCTTGTACGCGGGCGCAATAGTAAACGTTCCCAATCGATGTCCGGGTTATTCTCCCGAAGCCACTTCATTCGGAGAAGCACATCCTTATCCTCCGGGACAGGCATGACCGTAAACGTTTCACACGTCACCGGGAAATCCGGAATCTGCAACATCATTTCGACGGTACGTCTTGGTCTTTGCACTGTTTGGTTGTATCCTAGACGAACTGTCATCATGTCGTCAGGATGCTCCTTGATGTCCAGCTGAAGCCGTACAGCTAGATCTTCAGTGACACCGTTGAGGCTGCTTCCATTGTCGACGAATATTGATACGTCAGTCGCTGCCTCCTGATTGTAGGCTAAAGCTTTCACTTCCAAAATGGCGTAGAATGATCCGCCAACATAGTGATTGCTTTCCTTGGTGGACTTGCATTGGGGCTTGATATGACCGACTTGTCCACAATTATGACAAGTGGCTGACTTTCGCCAATCCTCTTTTGGTCCACTCTTCGGTGACAGCTTTCGCTCCGGCGGCTTGCTTGTATTGTTAGCCGATGGTTTCACAGATGATGCCGCTTTCGAAGAAGGCTGGTGATTCGCCGTGGTCTTTGCCGAGAGTCCTCCATAGTGAGCAAACTCGAAATTCGTTGCAATCTCAATTACTTCATGCAAGAATCTTGGACTGAGCTCCTTCACCTTTTTCGCTGTCTCCGGCCGAAGTCCGTTCTGAAAGTAGAACCGCTTCTCCATCTCCGAAATCTCCAACTCGGATTGAGACATCAGATCCTGAAACGATGACACAAATGCATGGATGGTCCCGTGTTGTTTCAGCTGAAACAATCGCTCACGTAGATTGGATTCAAAGTCTTTGGGACGAAAGCGTTCACGTAGCTTCGCCTTAAACAATTGCCATGTTTTGGGAACTCCTGCCGCTTCACAATCTGACGAAAAAGCGCGATACCAGTTTAGCACAGATTTACCTAAACTGCTGGATATCATGGTCACAAAATCGGACGTATCGGCCTCCATCAATCCGCGCTTGTTAGCGTAATATTCCTCCATGGCAAAGATCCATAGTTCCAAATCTTCACCGAATTTCCCTTCATACATGGGAGGATCCTTCTTCCGTCGTTCACCTTGCGATGCGATCAAGTGTTCAAAACGGTTATTGGCTTGCTGCATTTGCATCTGAAATTGCGTTTGCATCTGCGTCTGATACATTTGCTGTTGTTGCGTTAACCAGATCATTAACTGTTGCATTGACATTGCGTCAGG
The DNA here is from genome assembly GCF_018691715.1 of Phytophthora cinnamomi. Lineage (NCBI taxonomy): Eukaryota > Oomycota > Peronosporomycetes > Peronosporales > Peronosporaceae > Phytophthora > Phytophthora cinnamomi. The sequence continues at coordinate 120,448 of NW_027151065.1, read as the reverse complement.
TGCAACGTTTGCCGTTCCGGCGGGTGGGACTTCGTGGTGAGCTTCCTGCGGCGTTGCCGCCTCCGTTTGAGCCGTCCGTGGCACTTGGCGTTGCCGCGGGTTAGGCGATTCACTCTCAGCTGTCCTACTCCTTGTCATAGTCATTAGGGGCAGGACAGATGGACTTTTCGGTGAGTGATCCGTTGGATACGGCGAAATAAAACGGAAAAGGAATTAAAAGCTCAAAAAGTGTTTTACAACTTAGTGTTGCTGCGGTTTCTGACGAATAAGGCTGTTAAGCTTCGCAGCAAGGTTGTCTTGGCACTCCAAAAGGTTCAGAAACGCCAGGTTAAGTTGGCGATCAACCTGGGCCTCGATGCTCTCGTCCTTGATCCAGAAAGTCTCTTTGCGAAACTTGCCCAAAACCCGCTTAGCCGTTTTGACCTGGCGGAGGAGATCCACTTGAAGTTTAGCGAAACTCTCCGCCTCGGCTGGCGAGAAGAAAAGACTGGTGTCAATCGCCGTAACAGGTGGAGGAGCAGGAGTGGACGTCGATGATACTTTGACGTCACTCGCTTTCTGATGCTTCCTTTTACTGCTTTGGTTGTGACCCTTCTTGTAGCGGGCCATAGACCGACTCCAAAGATCGAAAAAAAGAGGCAAGGGACTACCACCGGGTAACCAAGGACCGTTATACTTCTACAAAGTTCCGCTTTGGCAGACACAATGCAGGCGCCCTGGTGCTAAACCGGCTTCTAGTGAAAGCCCAGCACACAGCGAAGGTTAGGTACAATCCGATCTAGGCGGAGGCAAAGCCCCTACGTGGTATTTCCACCGGCCACACGGAGTGATATTGTACCCACTTCTTCGAAGTGGGCTCCTCAAAAGCTGCACGTTCGCAACCTAGAGCTTCCCCACGATGTGGCTGGCTCCAATAGTCACAGGTAAAACTCGCTTCCCACGATGTGGCCACGAGTAAACCTTTCTTGAACTTGAACCGAAGTTTGACACGGCAAGTGCTACTATGTCACACAAACCGATGCGAAGACCCGAAGCTTGAGGGTGCAGTGGCGGGCGCCCGTCGAACACTTGAGAGGAAGTTTGGAAGTTGAAAAAGTGATTGATTGAATCGTTAGTTTGGCGTCGGCTCATTGCCCCCGCACAACCAGTAGTTCTTGGCGACCTGGACACGCAAACAAGTATCCAGGTCCCATCCTAAAGTCTATCAATCTCAGATCCTAATTCTATCCTGATCTACCAATGAGAATCTACTAATCCAAAACGTAGCTTGATCCAAATATGCGACTCGCGTCCCATAATCAAAAGTTCGGCTCGAAAACTTGATTCTTGCACATCTCAAGGATTTTTAGCCAATGAAGTCGCATGAAACTCCATGTTTATGCGTCCCACAATCATGATTATTCTTGATATTGACCAGTAGGATAGCATGTAACGAATATAAACCATGCAATGTTTTATTACGCTGTACAGCGTAAACAGAAAGGTATGCATTAGCAATTGACGTGGGAGTCCTCTGCCATCTCATTGGCAGACGGACGTCCACGTCACACGAGTGGCAGGCCACCATGATGGCAATGAGAGCGACCAGAAGAAGAACGACGGAGAGGAAGGTAAATGGTGATGCAACGTGGAGTGATTGCTCCCAACCACACGTTATCTTCGCGTATTCGTGTTCATCAGGGACAAGCCGTGGCTTGACAAGTACTGTACAAAGGTTAGAAAGGATTAAGGATCAATGTATGTACTCTTATCTTTATCTTGTCGCACATTTCAATGCATCCCTTGGGTGGTTGAGTTATTATCTGTTAATTGTCGGCGCTAAATGAATGAAAAATGAATCCGTCACGAATCATGTTTCATGTCGTCCTAATGAGTCCCTCATGGATAACAGTTACTACATGTCGTCCTCGAGCATTAGCAGAGTTACTCAGTGGTGTACATCGCGGTAGAATACTTGTATTGTTTTGGGTAGCTGTGAAGCTGCTTGCTTTTCAAGCCAGCTCATGCTCTCCCTGCCAAAATCGCCATTATAATAATAATAACCGGGACGTATAACCTAGCGCACACCGTGGCTTGGCCCGCCCTATTACCGTACCTCACAGAAAGAATGCTTTGGCTGCAGCTTGTTTGGCACTCTAGTTACCATTAGATGGCAAGGCAAAGATGCATTCTTTATGTTAAGAGTTTGCTGGCAAATTTCAAAAGCTGGAAAGCGTTCTGCAGCTTCTCTACTTAATGATTTCAGCTGTCTGATTCAGGTGGAACGAATTCCAAACCTCATTCTCTTGCAGTCGATCCATGTGCTCTTGAAAAAGGTGGTTCTTGGCTGCCGTGGGTCCTATCCGAGGTGGCTGAACATGCATTCTATCTTGCGCACAGAGACCTGCTCATAGAAACAGCCTCTTCGATTCAGTGGATCATTTGCACCCGATCTATTTTGTTCTTATCTGAAGATTTCTTCTTGATGACAGCTTTTGGAGATCGGTTGGCGTAAAATCCCAGATCTGCATTATTGACGTCAAACCAGCATTAATAAATTCATACATGAGCCCCTGCACTCCCAGGTAATCGATCACTTCCATGCACAGGCAGCATGACATAGGAGGCCAATCTTTGTCGTGGAAAAATACTGACCAGGAAGTCGACATCCTTTTTTTTTTGCCGAATGCCATTGTGACGCTATCTTGGGTTTGTAACATTACGTAGGTAAAACGAAAAAGCATCAAATAGTATTGTAACGGACCGCTTATCTTGCCCGGTCGTGGGGCAGATCGTATAGCTACGCTGCGGTGGTCGTTTGTCCGCCGCGGCTTCAACTTAACACCGTCGATGGCCGTCAGGAACCACTTGGTTCCCCCCCCCCTGCCGGAGCGTCCGCCTGCGCCGCGTCCACTCCAATTTTGGTATTTCTCGTTAGTAAATAGACGCTAGCCTCAGCCAACAATCTACTCGTTCGCAACTCCTCTTACTGTCGTAGCAACTAGACCACCAACTGTCCCCAGATCCCGCACCGAGACGCTTCTGGAACACCCCCGGACCGTACTCGTCCGCCGTTGCTCCCACCCACGTCCGATACCGCCTGAAACCCAACCGGTCGCCCAGCCACACGTCCAGCAACAGTGCTCAGTAGTGACTCAGCCACCACTTCGCGCGCTGTGCTCGTCTCGTTCTCGTCACGCAGTCCTCAGGAGCTCGTCTCCTGTGGTCAACTCGCACTCGTCTCGTTCTCGTTCTCGATCTCGTCTCGTCACAGCTCGCTCGCTGTCGTCCAGGTGTCTTCCCGCGGTCTTCGTGCGTCCTCTGGCGCACGCGCGCTCTCCACTTGCGTCGCACGGCGCAAATTCCGTTGTGCTTGCGTCCTTCACCGCCAATTGCGTTCTGCTTGCGTCTTGCGGAGCAAATTGGAATCTGCTTGCGTCTCCCGTCGCAAATTCGGTTCTGTCGGCGCTCCGTCGTGCGCCACCATCGTTCCGTGCAGCAGATCTGGCCTCCACGAGGTACTTCAAGGTGCCGTACCCGCCGGATCCAGAGTACACTGACTTCACTTCGGTCGTGCTCACGTCTGTTTTCCGTCGTCCACGTCCACGTCTGTCGTCTGCGCATTCACCGCTAAGCGCATCTGCTCCACAGTAGCCGAATTGCGCCACCAGTCCATTACAGTATGTATGTATGCCAGCGGCAGGAAACTTTTTTCTTTGTGTTAAGAAATAGCTGTCAAACGAAACCAAATTCTCAAAAATCTGGTTTTGGCATTGTATTTGTTACGCATTCTTTCTGTGAGGTACGGTAGTCTGGGACTCGTCTGGAGCTAGTCTGAGGCTATTCAAGGGCAGTCTGGAGCTCCTTCCTCGTCACATGTCCCCCAGTCTGGAGCAAAAAGGTTAACTAGTTTCTTGTGTCCATGTCCTACAGATTGACTCTCGTCAACAGCAAAAGAATCATCAGCACCTAGTATTACGAAAAGCAGATCGGTAACGCGACTAAAACGCCATTCCGTACTATAACATTCCATATCGCAACGGTTCCGACATCGCTACATTTCTGACAGAAAAGATGATGGTGAAAGCTAGTGCTTTCAACGTTACATACGATAACGGCAAGACCTGCAAATTTTTAATGTTAAAATTTTGAATTTTACGGAAAGATACCGTTATACACCAAGCGTCGCAGTCTGCGGCTCGCAGCACACTTCGCTATATGGCACAACGACCACCAATGGGACCTGTCTTGCTTCTCAAGCTGTCTTGTAGCAGCCGCAGTCTTCCAGGTGACCAAGCCCAGCACGACAGTGCCCTTCGTGTGCATGATGAGCGGCTTGGATTTCGCCGCAATCCCCTCACTTCCTACGTAGTCTCGATTCAGATACAAATCCTGCACCTCAACGGGCCAGACAAGGTATACAGGATACACACGGTCAGGTTAGCCCTCCCACTCGTACACAACTCCGGTTTGAGGATCACACGCCTTATGGCTACAGATATCAAGGCACCCCTCAAGCTCAATATGGTTGCGATGGCGGTGAGATCGCTGAATTAATCAACTATGGTTGCCAAAACGCCCATGTGTTGAATTTGGCAGAACCTTCACCAATTCACCAAGAAGGAGCACTGCAGCGGAGCGCTGGGTGCTTGTCCACAGTATCACCAATCACTCCGAGACGAGGAGCGTCTATCTCCGCCAGTGCTCAGCGCAAATGGACTCCGAAAACGGCTCGCACCTCTGCCTGTCGTGGGTGTGGCATCGAGAAATAAAGCCGAAGCCAAAACCCAAAGGCGGGACGAGGGACGAAGAAGACTCGAGGCGCCGACGCTAACTGGCAAGTCACAACCCATCGCCAGTCATTGGACTAAACTTCCCGATCGCCGGTAGGCCTAAATAGGCCGGTGACGATGACTCGTCGACGGTCCCAAGTCAAGAGCGGGCGGTTGCAGCTCGCTAAGTACGGTGCGAACCTACTGGCAAGATCCGAACCTATGAGTCATCGGCGCCTGTCCCGAGTCGTCGGTGGCGTTTCAGCGGCCGTTTGAGTCGTCGGTAACGCCGCCACGTCGCAGAGAAAGCGCCGAAGAGTCGTGAGTTACAACTGGCGGTCCAAAACGGACGCGTTTGTACTTGATATTTGTATTGATCGACAGGAAACTTAAGAGAAGACAAGATAAGCCTTCGGGCAACAATAACAGAACAGCTATTCCTCCCAACCACGCAAGGGCGACACCGGTGCCTGCAGTGAACGACCTGCAGCTCAAGGTAAACCTGGTAGGTAGGATTATGACTGTCGGTGGGCACATCTACTAGTGTAGCGTGTGTTCATCCCTGGCAGGGCCAAGAGTTAGTGGCCGGTGTATTGGTAGCGACGAGTCGTCGCCAGGAACTGGAGGAGCGAGAGCGCACTCCATTTATTTCTTCCCGCCGGAGTATAACTCCGGCACCCTCGTATCATGCCGTAAAAGGCCGGGACCCTTCCTTCTGAGGGCCTGCGAGGTATATTTTGTGTGTGAGAGCGTGCTAGCCTTTGCTCGTGGTTAGTGACGGCGAGTCTTCTGTCGGTCGACTAGCGGAAACTCGGTACACAGGGGAAACATCAACCCGGTGCAAGGGAAAGTTCATGGACCTTCAGATTCTAACCCTAACAAGCCCATTGAGTCTTCGGTGACTTGGTGGGTGTTGTTGGTGGGGAAAGTATGCCATATACAATTTAGCGCATGTCCCTACACGACAACTGGTGCTGCGACCCGGGATTGGTGTGACCTTCTGTGTTTCGTGCTACTGCAGGTCGGTCGACTTTACGAGCAACCAAGAAGAACAAGAACAAGAACAAGAAAAAGAAGTAAAAAAGACGAATAAAGAAGAAAATGGCGAAAGGATCACGTTCAGCGGTACCAGCCAACTCCGATGAAGACTGGCGGAACGCGTGGCGACGACTCGACTGCGGCCCTGATCACGCCGCACCTCGACCCGATCGCTGAGCGGACCGTCAGCTTCGACGACTCGATGACTGGATCCGATGCCAAGGACGACGAAATGGATGAAGACTACGACGATTACCTGGAGGAGAAGGCGCCTGCGCCAGCGGTGGTGACACCCGAGACTCCGGAAGATGCCGTGCTGTCTGCGGGACGCAGTGCGGGCACGCGTTCGTTGTCGCGAAACCTCGCGGTTGAGCTTGACGATGACACGCGCTCCGTGACGCGCAACCTCGCAGATGAACTGGATGATGTGGATGGCCCAGAGCCAGCGTATGACGACTTGGAAGACTTTGAAGACGCCGCCGACGACTCGAGGTCACCCGTCCTGACGACTCAAGTGACCGAGCAGACCTCCGATAACCGACCGCCACTCAACGGTGACACGCCGGCGGCCAACAAGGTTCTCGGTCGACTTTACGAAGCGATGAAGAAGAGCGACTGGGGTGAGCTATTCGAGCCAACGATGACTCGCCAAGCCGTTTGGGCCGATTTGTGTCACGAGTTGGCTCGCCCAGTGAGTTCCATAACAATCGAACAAGTGGTGAAGGAAACCGAACGATTTTTGAAAGCATTGGGGCTTCGGCCTCTGGAGCCCCCTTCACCGTCAATTCTGGAGTGCTGGGTGCCGGCCGAAGCGGGCGCGGAGCTCTGGAAATGGAAGAAGCGGCTCCGCACAGCCTTTGGCGTGAACTCGTTCACTCTGGACGACTCGCGGAAGGCTGATGCGGCTCACGAAGTGGTCGACCCGGCAAGCGTGCCGCTGTCGACGACTCCGAAGAGGGCAATCCGCGAAAACCTCAGCCGAAAACCCGCACCACCGATGACTCAAAATCGGCCAGGAGCACGAAAAGCAGCTCAGGACGGAGCAGGAGCCGCCGCGGCGGGCCCACCGACGACTCGTCGGACGAAGAAGCGGACTTTACCGGCGACGGAGGAGCGCAGATGGGCGAATACCTGCGTCAAATCCGTGAGGTGACCGAATCCGAGTTGCTTAACGCGACTCCGAGGATCGAGGTGGAAACGCATCGCCCACTGGGGCAGAGCCTCTTAAGCGAAGCTTTCATCAAATACTATTGCTCCCAGTTCAGCCAGTCAGCAGCGACGCGCTACTACTCAGCCAAGCGCAAAGACAAGGAACATGTTTGCGACTACCTAAACCGGCTCAATGGCTATGCCAGGAACGCTGGAATTCGGTTTGAGAGCAACTGCCGCAACGCACGCGACCACGTCAAGCGGTTCCTCGAGACTTGCGGCGACCGAGGTCTCGAATGGCGCTTGTGCCACCTGCGCATCTCAGATATACATGAGTTGGAAGAGATGATCCAAGAGATACTGAAGATTGACGGGCGCAGTTCGTCCCGCGAGTCGTCGCTGCCTCACTCTCGAGCTCGGGATGCCTCCCGACGACGTGATGACAGACGTCGCGATGACTCGCGTCGCCACGAGCGCTCGGAAGACGCTCGCCGACGTGATGACCGCCGCCGCGACGACTCGCGGGATGCTTACAACCGTCGCGACCGACGCGAACGAGATTATGAGCGTCGTCGCGACGACTCACGCAGTATGCCTCGCGTGATCCTAGCTGAAGCATCTGTCGCCGACATCGTCGCCGAACTTCATGGACGGGACATGCGGGACACGCGGAGCGAGCTGCAGCAACAACTCCACATATATGACTCGGCGCACTTCTGCCGACGTCGGTGCAAGCTGTGCAAACAAATGCACGACGCCGGAAAATGTGAAGTATTCCAAGAAATCACCAAGATCATCAAGTCCAAGGTGGACAAGAAAGACCTCACACCCGAGCTCCAAGAACTCCTGTTTTCGGACCATTTAAACTAGGCAGCCCGCCAACTACGACTGGGTTGGTCCCAATCGGGCTGCCACAGTTAGCCGAGCCCGCAATTGAAGCCGAGTGCATCTTTGCATTTGTGGGCGAGTGCGAATGGACGAAGACTGAACAAGACAACGACACGAAAACGACGGAATTGGAAAAGGAGAGAGACGATTGCCTCGGTGGTGTATGGTGTGAAGAAGACGATAACGAAGAGGTGGGAGATACCGCCGAAGACTGGCTGTCAAGCGCAATACAAGAAGACTTGCGCCGACGACTCGTTCCAGAAGTGCGACTCTTAGCTGGAGAACGGATGGGATGGTGGTCGCCGCAGAAATTTGACAAGCGCGTAAGGATGCGGACACTGGTGAACGGGGCCGTGAACGACTCGCGCACGAGGATATTGCTGGACACTGGGGCAAACGTCAGTGTCATCTCGGAGAAAATTACCAAGCCACTGAAACCCCGCGAAGTAGTGGGGCGTGGACGTTGCATGGATGTACAAGGGATCACCAAGGGCAAGATGATGACGACTCGCCGAGCGAAGGTGAAAGTCACCCTTGGATGGGAGCGCGTTTATGTTTTTGAAGTCTGGATAATGGATCACTGCGCCGGGGTAGATGTGGTACTTGGCACCGACTTTATGATCCCGGCCGGTATCCGACTGGACCTCCTAAACGCAACGGCCAAGCTCCCCGACGAGGTAATGATCCCGCTGATCAAGACTCAAAACATGATGGACGAGGCCGAAGGAAGCCACGTCGCGTACGGTCCGATGGAACCAATGCAAATACCGGGCCATGAATGGGACGAGTTCAAACTACAGCGGCGACAACCCGAGCCGACGACTCACGTGCCTTGGATTCGCCGAACTGAGACGTTCATCCCGACTGTCACCAGGTTCTACAGGGGACGTCCGGTCAGGATTCGACTTATCAACGCCACAGATAGGCTGGCGAGTTGTCCGGTGCACTTCCCGGTGATAGTCTGGGTTCCGACTGGGTCGCTGCCGAAGACTGAAGGCTACGGCTAGATTCCGCAAAGTACAAAAAATGGCAGGTACTCGCATACGTTCCCGCACGGGACAAGACACTACTCAAGTGGGAGGCTGAACTCTACCAACAATGGTTGGCCAAACAGCCTCCAGCGGTGGAACGAGTGAGTTACCCGACGCCTAAGGGTATCCTGCAGCGACCTGACGAAGACTCGGCCGAGAAACCACCCGTCAACAGTGAACGAGAGAGTGCCGACGACTCGGTGGTGACGGATGACTCAGAATGGATAGCGGAAGAACATCACCGACGACTCGACGCTACTTCCGGCGACTCGACGGGGGTGACGACAACTGACGATGAAGCCATGACTCCAGAAGCAGCTGGATCAGGAGTGGAGGCTGCTGAGTCGACGGTGCGCCGCGACGAAGACCGAGGACTAGAGTGCAGTCCGAAGAGGCATCCACCGATGACTCAGACTGCACCCAGCCGAGAAGCCGGAGCCATTCGACGACTCTCGACCAGATGTTCATAGCAGTAATGCGCGTACTGGCCACGGAAGGTACCGTCGACAGAAACGATGAGACGACTGAGCACCCGGCGGCGGACATCGAACTGGAGGACTACACGCATGAATTAGCATTCCCCCCCGATTTATCGGAAACGGCGCCGACAACTCGGCGGTGAACGTCAAGAATCCCGAGTTATCGGCAGACCAGCAAGGGAAGCTAATCGAAGTACTCCGACGCCATGAAAGTATCATGATTGCGAGCGGGAATACACTCCCACCGCCAGCATATGGCGTTGTCTGCGAGATAGATGTGCAGGGGCACGCGCCGATCAAACAGCGGGCCCGACGGATCCCATTCAAGAATCTCAAGAAATTGTACGAACTACTCAAAGGACTGCTCAAGGCAGGGCTCATCGCGTTCTCAGACAGCCCGTGGGCCTCGCCAATCGTCATTGTCCTCAAGAAGAATGGCCAAGACATCCGCCTCTGCATCGACTACAAGATGGTCAACACGGTAACGGCGATCCTGGAGTAAGCCATGCCACTCGTCGACGACTTGCTCACGGACCTGGAGACTTACCTGTGGTTCTGCTCGCTCGACGTGGCCAGCGGATTCTGGGCTATCCTGATGACTCTACGTGCGCGCAAGATTTCGGCATTTGTGTGTCCTCTGGGGCACTTCGAGTGGCTACGAATGCCTTTCGGCCTCAAAAATGTGCCGATGATCTACCAACGGATGATAGACAACGCGTTGTGGGGATTTGTGCAACCGAAGGGCGGCTGGAACGCCTTTGCAGCAAAAATGAAGGCCGCCGAAGACTCGGCAGAACACTGCCAACGACTCGAGTCGTCACCTCGCCTACCAGGCACTACAGCGACGACTCGAACCAAGTTTGCAGCCGCCCGCGATGACTCGAAGACGGCTGAACCCATTACTGACTCATTAACAGCCCAGAAGTCGATATGTTTACGACCAACGAAGCCGACGAGTCGTCGCTGGTGCCTGTGTTCGACCGACGATCCTTCGTGGACGATATCTGTTTCGGTAGCGAAGACTTCGACAGTTGTTTGGCGACACTGGATCGGCTCCTCACTCGTTTTGAAGAGTGCCGGATCAGCGTCAGCTTTACCAAGAGTATTTTCGTGCAAGGACGGGTTGACTTCCTGTCCCATGAAGTACCAAAAGACAGCATTCGGCCCGATCCAAAGAAGCTGGAGGCGATCACTAAGCTGTCGTTCCCACGAACGAAGAAGGGAATGCAGTCTTTCCTAGGTGCGCTGAATTATTACAGCTGCTTCATCCAAGACTTCGCTGTCTACGGCGCGGCTCTGTACCAGCTGAAAGAAGACGATTTCGCACCAGAGGGTGACCTCACCGTTGCCTGCGGAGCTTCCAAGCTCTCCAAGACAAGGTTGCGGCAGCGCCGATACTCCGCCACTTCGACCGCACCAAGGAAGTGCACGTCATGCTGTTCGCAAATGAGTGGGCACTGAGCTCGACGCTACTACAGCTGCATGATGACAAGTTGCACCCTGTTCGCTTCTGCGGACGTGTATTGAAGGATGCCGAGATGAACAATCATGCGGCGGAGAAAGAGGTGCTAGCGTTGTTGCTACTACTGAAGACTTGCTACACCCAGGTGGCGGGACGGACAATACGAGTCTACACTCGCTTCTCCACATTGGAATGGATTACCAAGTCGAAGTCACTCTTTGGGAGAGCTGTACAATTCGCGGTATTGCTCTCCCCGTGGCACCTAATTGTCCAACGAGTCAAGGAGACGGACTGTGCCTTCACCCAGCTGCTCCAGTCGACGGTGACCAACTTCGTGGATCTCGATGACTCACTGGAACTGGTTGCCCCGCCGACTAAAGGCTCACCGACGACTCGCATGGACCCAAATTTGCTCTATGCACGCCTACCGACGACTCATACAGGTTTCGTGGTCTCTTTCGATGGGTCGGCGAAGACTGAGAAATACCGTGGTTACGGCAGTTGTTCATGGATCGTGTGGAGCCTTCCGGAGTGGAAAATAGTTATTGCAGCGAATGCTTAGCTCGAGAAAACCACGGTCATCATCGCCGAGTACACCGGCATGAACAACGGCGTTCTCGCCGCGATCGAACATGGCGCCGAAGACTTAGTGGTCGTGAGAGACTCGAGACTCGCGATCCAGCAATCCCTAGGGGTGATAGCTTGCCGGAAGTAATCACTGATGGCACAGCTGAATCATCACAAGGAGATCACGGCACGATTGCGGTCAGTCAAATACCTGCACGTTGTACGCGAATACAATGCTGCCGCGGACTCGTTGGCAACAGAAGCCTTGGAGTCAAAAGATTCCAAGGCCATTCTGAGTGAAAACTGGAAAGCAGAGTTGGCCGGACTTAATCGGATACAAGAAGTGATCTACGAGTCGCCGCCGCAAGGATCAGAAGCACAAAACCTGGTTCCAGGAGGCTCTATTCAAATTCTGAGCGGCGTCGCAACCGTGAAACGCAAGACATTTGCTGATTTCGTATGTCCAGAACCTGGAATGCTACTGGCGATGACTCGAGCACAGACCAAGAGCAAGAGGAAACATGTTCGACTCACACACGACAAGCCGAAACCACCGCCGAAGACTCGCCCTAACCGGAAACCTCCTGAGATTCAACCCCCAGAAACGACTCAAGCTCCACCAGCAGCTCCTAACGCACAAGACATTGATCCTGTGGAAGTCCAAGAAGAGAGACGACGACGCATAGCTGCCGCACAAGACGAAGAATTTTGATGGGCTAACCGGAAGACCTTGCTACGTGGAGATACTGAGAAACTTGGACACCGAGCCGCCAGAGATGCATGGAAAGTCGCAGATAAGTTCGTGTTGTCGGAGGACAATTTGCTACACTACATGGGAACGAGTCGTCGGCGTGACGCTGAGTCGCAAGAGGAGATCTCGCTGCGTCTGGTGGTACCCACCATGATGATTCAAGAAGTGCTCCAGAATTGTCATGACTCGCTGGAAGGAGGCCACCAGGGTGTCGTGAGAACCTACCAGCGAGTCAAGGGAGATTACTACTGGTTGGGACTCTATACCGACGTGGAGAAGCACGAGATCGTGCCCCGATTGCTTAAAGGATACTCTCCTGGTAACGTGCTGGCGGAACGGCCTTTCCAGATAGTGTCTATGCAGCTCTGCTGCTCTTCCAATGTTCGTTCACGGGTTTCATCATTGCGAAGGCCATGGCGGATACGAGCGAAGAATGCATATACCGACGACCCGCGACCCACGGTTATGAGCGAACTGTTCCAAGCGTTCGCAGAAATGATGCAGTCAAGGTCCAGAGCAACGCTGAGTTACCGGCCGCAAGCCAACGGACAGCAAGAACGGTCAGTCAAAACTGTAATGCAATCCGTCAAGGTATACGCCGAAGACCCGCTCCAACAAGACTGGGACGAAATCGTGGAGCCCTTAGTGTTCGCCATCAACAACTCACAAGACACGACCCGGAAGGAAACACCATTCTACTTGGTGCACGGGTGGGATGCCCAGTCAACGCTGAAAGCCATGTCATCCCCGCTCCGGCACGGCACGCCGAAGCAGTCAGACGCACTGGCGTGGCGCCGCGAAGTCAACTGACAACAGCAGATTGCTATGGAGATGGCCAGGGAATACTAAGCCACCGAGAAGACTCGCAGAGCACGGGAACACAACGCCAAACTCAGCAGGAAAGAGAAGATACTGGCGAAGACTCGAGATCACGTGTCGGCGGCGGCAGCACGAGATCAACCGTCTACGGGACAAGACACCCCCGTCCCAAGTGACCTGTCGCTCAAACGAGTACGCATAAGCCACCGACGACTCGCGAGTTGTCGGCGAGTGCCCAAAACTAACCGTTTGCGGGACAGGGGGGACATGTCTCTCGGGACAGGGTGGATCCACCGAAGACTGGCGGAATTGATCCGACTGCAGGCCGGAAATTAATGCTGCCGGTCCCGTTTGATGTCGGCAGCAGGGTCCGGTTGTACATGGAGAGAGTCAAGCCCAGCCTTACCAAGAAACTGGCACAGCGGTGGCATGGACCCTTCCGGATCAAAGAGAGGATCGAAGACTATGCCTTCGAACTCGAGTTACCGGACCACAGTGGATACCGATTCTATCCAGTCGTCCATATCTCCCGACTGAAGCTGGTTGATGAGTTTGGAGATCGACCGAAGACTCGTCTCGCGCCCGGACTTGTCGACGACACGCGACTAGATTTTGACGAAGAACTGCTCCCTGAAGATAGTTGGGAGCCAGATCACGTGGCAGGAGAATATGAAGTTGATGCCATCCTCGACGACCGTGTGCCGTTGTCCACGGGAACTAAAATAGCAGTGCGCGAGTTTAGAGTCAAATGGGTCGGCTACGATGAACCAACGTTGGAGCCAGCCGCTAACCTTTCTTGCGGGGGGCTCCTCTATGATTACCTGCGGCGAAAACGAAGTGAACAACGCCTGCAGATGGTTCAAGTTGCCGACGAAGACTAAGTGGCTACGAGTCACCGCCATGATGACCTGTACTTGGGGCAACGCAGCCCAAGCCACAGACGAAAACAGCTACTGCGGCATTATCTTCTGCATTTAAAAATTAAAACGCTGCCAAGACGGACAGCTAACTCAACGGCAACCCAGAAGCGGGATTAGAAATGAAACCCAAATGGACAGAAGACGCTGCCGACGACTCGCTTGAACCCGACTTCAACTCAATCAGGATCGGAAGCAACAGCTGCCGGAGCCAAGACACCAAGCAAGCTCGAGTCGTCGGAGCCACCAACAGCATCCAGAGCTTGTCCTCCCGGAACAGACGCAGCATTCGGCGAAGACTCAGACGCAGCAGGAACACGAGCATCACCAAACTTGGCCACCCATTCTGAGCTCAATTCACCCGGCTGCAGCGACGAACTTGGAACAATTCCACGACCAACATCGGCGCGTGAGGAACCAGCCGGGACAAAGAGCGGAGCCGACGGGCTGCACGGGACGAACGTAGTGTTGTAGGGGTGCTGCTCCGGCACATCGATCCAGCCGTTCCGCCAAGGCTCCGCAGCATCCAGGGCCGCGACCTCACAAAACCGGTCGACAGTCTTGGGTTCCCAAGGCAAGTATTCCAGAGAATCCCCGGGCATGGTCGGCTCGAGCATGAACTCGGGTTTCACCTCCGAGAAACCCGAATCCTGGCTGCTGCCCCACTTCCAGATGTACGGGACCACCTTGGCGCGGAGGCGGTCGCTGCGTTTGTTACGCTCGACCACGTACCTGGACCAGGCAGCTTTCAAAGCATCCAAGTCTTTCCTCGTCCGAGTCTTCCGCGCGGCAGTCCAGTCCATCATGTCCAAGTCAGCGGCAACTGCGGAGAACGTAGTCTCCACGGATTTCAGAAGGATGCAGTGATCACGCTCCCAAAGCGAGAAACCAAGGTCGACGTTGTCCGAGTCGCCGCCACCACGAAAATTGCTCCAATATCCCATCACCCGAGTCATCGGCGAAGCCCGCTGGGACACCTTGGAGGCGGGATCGAACTCTAAAGTGTCAAAACGACACGCTTGAGACGGGAGTCGCCGGCGAAGCTTCTGCCACGGATGATCGGGGTTCTTGTAATCCGCGAATGCCGCGATGCCTTCAGGACTGGAAATAATTCGGAGATCCCGGGGCACCGGGGCAGGCAACCGAGCATTCAGCATCTGGGTCCAGCACTTGAGAGCCCCAGGACGCGTAAAAGGCGGCTCGATGTAAGGCACAGCCCACTTGGCCACTTGCTTGGAAAATCGGACGAAGGGTAACTGGCCCCGCGCCGGCGACGGCACCACAGGAAGACGCTGGGAGCTGGAATCTGACCCAGGGGTGGACGACAAAGTGGCGACGACTCGGCTGCTTCCGGAAGACGCAGGCTGGCGTGGAACGGAGGGACGACGGCGTTGTCGACGGTGACTCGTGCGAGTCTTCGGTGGAGCAGGAGATGTCTTCTTAGGCTCCACGCCAACACCCGGGACAGCTCCCGACGACTCGGAACCCGGAATCTCCAAGAGAGAAGAGGATTGGGGAACGCCCTCCGATAACTCAATCACTGATCCAACAACCAAGTTCTCCGCCTCCGAACCAGTGTCTGGAAACCATTCGAGAGAAGCGCCAGAGTCGACGTGAACTTGCTCGGGAGGAGGAGAAAGAGTGCTCGACGAGCCAGCATCTTCATCCGATGACTCCACCACACGAGAAGGCTTGCGGGAAGGAACAACGGGTGAGCTATCCGACGAAGACTTGGCAGCGGCCCGGAGAAGACGGCGCGAGCTGGCCAGTAGATGGCTGAGAACGAACCCATCGCCCGGTGGGTTTCCGCCTCGACTTGCCTTTGGACGACGAAGCCCCATAAGCACTCGGGGCTTGCACTGCCAACGCGGCCGGAGACTCTGCAGCTACAGGAGTACTTCCGGAAGACTCGACAACCTCTACTTCCATTTCCAAGTGCTCACCACGTTGAGAGGAAGTCCGAGAACCACCAAGAGCTGTCACCGAAGACTCACGGCTACCACCCCGACGAGAAGAAGACATACGAGATCCGCGAACAGCAGAAACTGAGTCTTCGGCGGGGCGGCGAGGTCTCTTGCCCGGGCGACTGGCGGACGGGCTGCGACGGAGAGACGAAGAACGAACCCGCTTTTGCGATGCCGAACGAGAAGCAGAGCTTGATCGACCACGAACATGACGAGAACCAGCTTCCCCTTGCTAGGAGCGCTTGCATGAGCGATCAACCTGCGCGGCGCGTAAAGCCCGGTCCGCTTCGACATCGGCAGCACGAGTTCCAGGCGTTGTCTTGTTCGCCTCAGCCGACGGCTCCTCCGACGACAACTCAACATGAGAGTCCGACTCCAGGAAGGCAGCGTGGACCAAGTCAACGGCAATGGCATCCTCGGTGCGAGACGGATCCGCATTAGCCAGTAGGTCCTTGAGGACCCGCCGAGTCTCATGGCTAATGTCCAGCAGGTTCCAGTTCAACTCGCCAGTCGACAAACCTGTAAGGCATGAGTCATCACCCAGAATCAGAACACAAGCCAGCACATGCAGCAACTCAACAACCAGTACGAACCTTCGGAGATAAGTACAAGGACGTCTGGGTCCATGTCTTCAACTTGACATGCGCCCGAAGAGTCCGGTTGGCGCGCGTGAGCCGCTTCACCTGCTCTTGAAGGTCTTCATTTCGGCGCTGGAGGCGAGTCGACGACGAGTCATCGCCGGCATCCAAGCGAGCCAGAAGATCGTGAAGACGCTTGCTCTGTGCAGTCGACGACGCCACGGCAGCCTTGAATGCCGTCTGCTCGCGAGTGAGCTGGAGCGCCAGACGCTTGCACTCGTCGTCAGCGGCTCTAACGCGGTTCTCCAAGCGGGCGGCTATCTCGGTGTGCGCATTCACGGCTCCACGAAGACCCTCCATCTCCTGGTGGTAGTGAGCCTCCAAGACCCGCAGACGCTTGATCTCCTTCTTGGAGTGCTCGAGCTCCGCGCGCGCTTGCTTGAGGAACACCATGGTGTTCTCGTGCTTGAACGATTCCTTCATCGCCGAGTTTTCGGCGGCAGCACGCGCAGCTTCAGCAGAGTGCAACTGGCCTCGCATCACAGCCATGTCCAGGTTGATGTCATCATGGACTCCCATGTTGGGCTGAGCCGCCGCCACCACGTCTTCCAGCGAGCGAGCAGCGGTCAAGCGAGAACCCACGTGGCGATCCCCACGAATGTTGGAATCCTGGTGCAGGGTGACATTGAGACGGCCGATGAGATCCAGCCGAGGCCCCAACACCGCGATCACGCGCTCCGACGCCTAAGAACTGGCTTCCATGACGATTTGCTCGAGAGCTTCACGCGACACCGTGACCAGCGAGGCGTCGGTGGTGGAACGACCAGCTTCAGCGCTCGAAGTAGAGCACCTAGCAGCTAGCTGCGACGGCTGGATCGCAACCGAGTCGCCGGCAGCACTACCAACGGGCACACCAACCAGAGAAGTGTCCTGAATGACAAGAAACGAAGGCTATAACCGCGAAGGTAAGCAAGAGCAGCTCAAGATCAAGGTGTCAGTCAACGAGACGTACCGAAGGGATAGCAGGAGAGGTGGTCAGTGATGCGGACGACTCAGCGGAAGCTTGGCTTGGCGTATCGCCACCAGTGAGTGAGCTGAACCCCGGAGATGACAGGACAACCTGGGAAGCAGACGCACAAAGCAGCCAAGCATCACCATCTTACGTGAAGCTGACAGAAAGCGAGAAGACGGCAGGAAACTCACCGTGGCCGAACTGGCCGTCGACTCAGCAACGCTCTCATCCTCGGACACCGCCGACTGCGAGGGAGCAGGAGCAGCAGGCGAACTACCAGCACCAAGCGAGCTTCCTCGACCTGGCGAAGACTGACCAAGGTCCCGGTTAGCGGTGAAGACAGCGAGAGAACAAGAGAAGACGGCTTACCAGGAGCGAAGACCGAGACACACCGAGAGCCCTGAGGGACGAGATCACGGCGGACTGGGCAGCGCGCGAAGAACCAACCATGGCACAGGAGCGCCTCGACGCTCACCAGCACGCGGCTCGAGTCGCGGTGGGGGCACTTGTGGTATCGGGAAATGAAGCCGAAGCCAAAACCCAAAGGCGGGACGAGGGACGAAGAAGACTCGAGGCGCCGACGCTAACTGGCAAGTCACAACCCATCGCCAGTCATTGGACTAAACTTCCCGATCGCTGATTGGCCTAAATAGGCCGGTGACGATGACTCGTCGACGGTCCCAAGTCAAGAGCGGGCGGTTGCAGCTCGCTAAGTACGGTGCGAACCTACTGGCAAGATCCGAACCTATGAGTCATCGGCGCCTGTCCCGAGTCGTCGGTGGCGTTTCAGCGGCCGTTTGAGTCGTCGGTAACGCCGCCACGTCGCAGAGAAAGCGCCGAAGAGTCGTGAGTTACAACTGGCGGTCCAAAACGGACGCGTTTGTACTCGATATTTGTATTGATCGATAGGAAACTTAAGAGAAGACAAGATAAGCCTTCGGGCAACAATAACAGAACAGCTTTTCCTCCCAACCACGCAAGGGCGACACCGGTGCCTGCAGTGAACGACCTGCAGCTCAAGGTAAATCTGGAAGGTAGGATTATGAACGTCGGTGGGCACATCTACTAGTGTAGCGTGTGTTCATCTCTGGTAGGGCCAAGAATTAGTGGTCGGTGTATTGGTAGCGACGAGTCATCGCCAGGAACTGGAGGAGCGAGAGCGCACTCCATTTATTTCTTCCCGCCGGAGTATAACTCCGGCACCCTCGTATCATGCCGTAAAAGGCCGGGACCCTTCCTTCTGAGGGCCTGCGAGGTATATTTTGTGTGTGAGAGCGTGCTAGCCTTTGCTCGTGGTTAGTGACGCCGAGTCTTCCGGCGGTCGACTAGCGGAAACTCGGTACACAGGGGAAACATCAACCCGGTGCAAGGGAAAGTTCATGGACCTTCAGGTTCTAACCCTAACAAGCCCATTGAGGCTTCGGTGACTTGGTGGGTGTTGTTGATGGGGAAAGTGTGCCATATATAATTTAGCGCATGTTCCTACACGACATGAGCGACTTGCAACAAATTGCAGTTGATCTTCAATCAGCGCTCAAAGAGGAAATTGGGTGGAGTGCGATTATTACTCAGCACTATTGGATATATGGACAGCGAGAAACAAACTCGCATTCATTTGTTTTACTCTTCCCTATGTAGATAAGGGATTCAACTTGCGCTGCTGGGTGTTGGAGGTAAACTGCTGTCAGGAAAGCACGATGCGGGTGCCATTAGCCCCCCCCCTATGCACTCAAGGCATTTTTCGGGTCCTGACTACGACCAATATACTATTTGTTAAAGCTGTATACTACATGTTAAATATATGCGTATTTGGATTTAGTATTGCCTGGTATAAGTACGACATCCTTCTCTAAATAGTGGGAAGGTTGCTAATCGTGGTTGCACTGCCATGCACATACACGTTGTCTAATCCACCCACGGTGGCCCGTGAACATCCGACAGGGTGTATATCCTACATTTCGACTAGTCCCTTTTAGCGGGAGCGCAAAGCACATACAATTTTTCCAGGCTACGCAAGCGCATTCATTGAATGCAAACCAAAACATGTAAAAACTTAGCAGCTGTTCCTACAGCTACACGAAATGCCTATTCCTACCTCTCAGCCTCCCGCGCTGTCACCCCAGACGCCGCCGTTTCTTCTTCCTCTTCCGCCATCTAATCCACTTCTTCCCCCCTCCCCTCTTTCCTCAGTTCAAAGATAGCCTGTTCGGCCTCCTCCTGCTCGGGCGCCCTACTATTTCCTGCGTCTTGAACGTGATTAACGCGATGCTATGATATAGTTAGTAGCAATACGCTAGCCTCCTGCCCACAACACTTCCCATCACTGCATTTTTTGCAATAAAAGCGAACCGCACGGCGCTCATCCGCTTTGTTCTTTCGAATTGAACATACCTTCAATCGATGTTGTGGACGCTTGCACACACCCTCACGAATTTGCACCCACTCTGGAAATCCCACCAGCTTGTGGGGAGTTGGCCCTTGTCGACTGGGCCTCATTGGGTCTGGCTGAGGACTTTATACATCAGCATCACTATGTGTTCAACAAATATACAACATGTTGAACATGTTCGATATAATAAATATTGTACATACATCGCCGATCAAATCTGCACCCGTACTTGGAGGAGCTGCGCCTGAAGATCCCACAGAAATTCAGGGTGGTTGGTTCGCCGCGTTGCTACTGGTACTAGACGATGAATGCATTCAATATCGCCATGTCTACAGGTCCCAGAAAGTTACTTTCGACAGCGCACTGATCACAGCAGCGAGTAGCGCTGTAGCGCAACTGATCCATCGATGATACTCGCGCCTCGTGGACGGAACGGGGATGCTGAGTCGCTGGCCATTAGGAACATTCCTCCCAACAGTATGACAGTCAGTATTTTTGCTAGTATGAGGCCGTGGAGAGGAGCTTTGATAGCCGAGAAGTCGGCCGGGTTTGCCGTTGCCAAAGTCAACATCAGCGGTTTACTTGCCGTCAATGAATGCGCTGTGCTTCGCGGCGAGTCGTTGTCTCTCATCACCGCTTCGTCCAGCCAGGAGCACCAAAAAGGCCTCGGCCTCGCTGCGGATCTCGCGCCGCGCTGACTACCGCCCTCGATTTCTTTTTCTCGACTGAATGGAGGGGCTGTTTGTCACCATCAATTTACAGCCTGGTCGCAAACGTCAACAATCAATCAGCGGCTCCCACTACGGCTATCTTTGCATAGTTTTTTTTTTAATCTTTTTTGCAAATATTTTCACCTACACATGTGCACACCATGCATCATACGGCGATTTGTACCGTCTCGTAACATGTTGTCATATACAACGTGTGAGTATGGGGGGGGGTTAACGACGTTCTACAAGAATTTGTGACATAATGGGGTCTCTAGAAAAGAGAAGTGCGTAAAGCTTCTTCATGACGTCGCTGCTAATGGCAGCAATGCTTGCGATTTACTCGGACCGAACTCGATGGCATGTTTGGCGCACTGTCTTGACTTTATCGTGGGACCTGGAATTGTGATACAGAAGTCGGATACACCAGCAAAAAAACTCTTGAAAGACGTAAATTCGGACAAAGATCTCGATGATACAGTTGAAACAGAGGCTTGTGAGGAGCTTGATGCATGTATTGGTAATGAGTGCGAGAGCGTTTGACAGGACTCGATAAGCTGCGCTCTACGGATGAGTAGTTCCGTAAACTAGCAGTATTTTTAGCCGTTCGACGAAGGCGATGGATCAACTCACTTCAAACAACCACCAGTTGCGCCACACGTTGGAACACTACTCATGCTATGCTTGTATGTATGCTAGAAATTCGTTCAAATTTTGAAGATTTCTTCGAGTACGTGGACACGAGCGGTGCGTTTGCAGATTCTACAGCTGTTCAACCGTCTGCGGAGCAATGGTTTACCATTCGCTGCTGAGCCGTTTGCTGGAGCCATTTACTAAAGGTACTACAGGACTAGGAGGTGAGAAGTACCCTACGCTCGTCATGACGGTTCCTGTGCTTTGACAGGTGAGAAGAAAGCCGAACAACCGAGCAATTTTGCATCTGTTGTTCGTTCGGTTGGAAACAAATCATACGTTCCTCGCGTTGAATAGCACACGCATTAGGTCTGTGAAGCATACCTTCAGCTGTTTGAAGATACTAGATCTGGTGCACAGCGATGTCATGGGGCCAATGACACCAAAGTCTAAGGGTGGAAGTCGCTACGTAGTCGCTTTCATTGATGACTACTCACGGTATTTCTCGGTCTACATGTTGAAGGCGAAGTCAGAGGTCCTGAAGTGTTTCAGAGATTTTCACCAACTCGCACAGACAGACAGGTCTGACGGTTAAATGCATCCGCATTGATAACGGCGGGGAATATACCAGCAAGAACTTTGAGAAGTTCTGTGCACAACACGGGATTGTGCACCAAACTACAACTCCCTCGGGCTCCAAAATCAGGGAATAGCCTCGCGGCTAGACCTCGATCTCAGACCACTCAATTCAGAATCTGAGATCAGAGCCCAGATCCCAAGCTGGGTGAGGCGAGTGTTCCTCACTCTTGCAATCCCTTGACTTGGTGTTTCCTAAGGTTACGCTGTGGGCCCAGCCTGGGTCGGCCACACCAGCTGCCTCCGAACTCGACAGTTCCCAGATGCCCCCAGACGAAGCTTGCTCCTTGCTTGGAAGGCCCTTGTACGCACGTGCGAAGTCCGCTGTGTCCCGTTTTCTTAAATATAAACACATCCACTTCACACACACTTAGTCCACTTCTTTTCTCAGGCCCTTGGACTCTGAGCCTTAACAGCCTCCTCCTTGCTCAGCGACTCCGGCTTCGAGTCGCTTCCAGTCACGACACTTCCTCCGGCGGCTCAGACTGAGAGCCGCACAACGGTCTTCACTCGCCCTTCACGCCAGAGTGGCCCCGAGAGTTGGCTCGGGTTGAGCCTGTATTGATCCAGGATTCTCGCTCTGCACCCTGGGACTTCCGCGCACCACGCCTTGGTGTAGGCGACACAACGAAGCTGGGAACCACTATCCCAGACTACTCGCGCCACACGGATACCACTAGCAACCCCAGAAACCACTATCCCAGGTGTTGCTCTGCTAAACCCTCAGAGCGGAGCACCTTCCGCCCGAAAATATGAAGCACCACCAGGAAACCAGCCAACCAGCACGCAAACCAGCAAAACCAATGTCCCGCGTGTGGAGATACAACAACGAAGGCAAACCGGGCCGAAACACGAAAAGGCTTGGTTGTTGAATTTGAATTTATGTGGGGTTAGCTGAGCTTGACCGTAGAACACTCGTAGCGACTGAACTTGGCCTTGCGCGCGCCGCCGGGGACAGGGACGTGATTCCTGTGAAGCAGCACGCCCGTCGGCGCAAAACGAATTCCGCAGCTTGCGGCCTTCGGGGCAAAACAAACTCTGATTGATTGTCATGCACATGCACATACATAAGGCCTATCAAGTAAGGGTGCGAACATCTTCTGGGTACACCTTGAACAAGGGAGAAATACCCACTAAGCAACTGGTTTGGCGGCGCCCGTGAATGCGCGTCACTGCTTTGGCACCCATATATTGGCCTGTCCGGGTCAGTCATCACTTGATTACACTGATTACGCTTGGGTGCAAAACAATGATAACCCGATTACGCCAGGATCTTGTGGCCGGAATTGGCAGGACTTAGTCTGTCATCACTCGATTACACTGATTACTCTGGGTACAAATCAGGTGTAATCCAGATGACGCCAGGATCCTGTGGCTCCAATTGGCCCATATCCAAAGGCGACTGGTCAGGCCGAATCTTGTGCGCCAGACACCAGGTGACGAAAAGCCACAACGGGGCGACCCTTCAGAGCGACCCTCCAAACGGCAACCGCCAACTTAAAAGAGCAACTACCGCATATCCCAGAACGGCAATGTAGCCATTTCCATGTAGCCACTTCATGTACGAGACCTCGAAGTTACACTTCAGGTCCTGCAGGCACGCCGAAGACTCTTAGTCACGAACTAGGCTCGGAGCGGCAGCTGTCTTTCACCAGTCCCCACTTAACCTCCCAAACTCCGTGCACCCAAATCCCAAATTGTGCCCACAATTACCGGATCTCAGTTTTGGCTCAAGTTGAGGAACTGCCAGGTTTAAAACCTGAGCCAGGGGCAAAATTACGGTACTGATTCCATAACCCAACGGTAACACCAACTTGCCGAGTCTCAGGTTCGGCTTAAGTTCGGGGGATGCCAGGCTTGAAAGCTGAGCTGGGGGCAAAAATGCGATACTGATTCCATATCCCGGCTGTGACATCAATTTGCCGAGTCTCAGTTTTGACTCAGATTCCGGGACTCTCACGCTGGGAATCTGAGCTGGGGGCAACATTACGATACTGATTCCATATCTCAGCGGTGGCACCCCAGGGCCGAGATGAAATCAGACACCGCACACCACGCTCTCTTCCCAGACCTCAGACGTATCATCTCAGGGTCTGATGCACAGACAAACCCCAGACTGAGCTCCAAATCCCAAAGTATCAGACTTGTGACGTCACTCTCAGGTCCAAGATCTGCTGGTACTCCAAACTGTTAGGTCCCCGATCTGAGATCTGGGATCTGAGACTTAAGCAACCAAGTGAGTCCAAGTCACAGATCCAAAAGCCGAAGCTCAGATCTCAGCCCAGGGTCCGATTCAAGGATTAAAGCCCCGGATCTGTGGCCTCTAGAGCGAATCTCAGAACTCAGCCCCCAGACTGAATTCAAATCTCAGACCTGAGGTCCGGGATCTCTGCATCTTGACGTCCACTGAGCCCAGTTTCCATATATAGCCAGTCCAACTTGAAGTATGTACAGAGACCAAACTTGGGTCAACAAATATCCACGATTCGAGTGACATGTGGCCGGTACGTGGTAGGGTTTAGGCTTCTGACGGATGGGTCCTGGCCTAGAATTGGCTGGGACCTCGTCACATACATACCACAACAAAATGGTTTAGCTGAGGATGAACCGCACAATTGTGGAGCGCGCCAGAGCTATGTTGTACTACTAGCAAACGGACAAAATATAGTGGGCCGAATCCGTGATGTCTACATTACAAACCGCATTCCCAACACGGCACGCAGTGGTGCTAGTCCGTACGAGGTGCTATGGCAGGGTAAGGCCCACAAGTTTATGCTGCTGGGTTACACCGAGAATTCTAAGTTATATCGTGTCTGGGACCTCGACCTTGCTCGCGTTGTGACTGCCCGCACAATCGCTGTAGATGAACGTACGCCTTCCACAGTGCAGACGATTGCTGTGCATGATGATTTGCCAATCGCTACCGTTCTAGATGATGACAACTTTGACGAGGCAATCAACGTGCAGAAGCCTTCTGCTCCAGTTGGCCCAAGCAGTTCAGCCGACGTGGATATGCACCGTGACGACGTTGATGTGGAGGCACCAACTCCGATTGACACCGACGATGGTGATGAGATAGCATCTGACGATTTGATACCCACCTCAACAATGCACCCACGCCCGGCTGACATGCAATTACGAGTGCAAGAACGTCCTGAACGCGAGGTACATGGATCAGTCCCTGATTATCTCGCGGATGTGTACTCTAGAAGCGGCACAGCGCTAAGACGCTCGGATGAGGGGGAGAACCAACTAGTGTTTCGAGGAAACGTGAGGCATGGTCCAGTTGCTAGCCGCGCCATAATGCAGCGGTTTCTTCCGATTGTGAAGCTGACTAATCGCCAATCACTTGTGTTACCACCGTTGCGCACGGATGAAGACGATGGGCAACTTGATCTACCTCCTGCATCAACTCGTGATGAATCGCCGAACATTCCACCCGACGGAGATACGTCTAGCGATGGTGAGCCCGAACCCAAGCGCCAACGACTAGATGGTGATTACGAAGTCACCTTAGCTGCCATGGATGTACCCTTGGCATACTGTGAGGCGATAGCTTCACAAGATGGTACAAAGTGGAAGGAAGCAATCCGCGCAGAGCTCCGCTAGCACATACGGAACCACACCTCGGATATTGTCCGCAGACCCCCTGGAATGAAAGTGATCGGTTCAAAGTGGGTGTTAGCGGAATGAGCGAGGCGAGATCGTGCGCTACAAAGCGAGCCTTGTCGCACTGGGGTTTCTACAGACTTTTGGATCGTGCTAGTGGATAGCGGTAACTCGTCTTCCAAAATGGCCTCGAGTTCGTTACTTGTCGGCGTCCTCATCCGGCTCCCGGTTGTCTTACGGAAGCGGTTCTTCATCAAAGTCGAGTCGGGCCGACTCGGCGAGCTCGGTTACCAGCCGAGTTGACGGTATCTCGCCGGATCCAGTGACAGCTTTCAATCTGGAGACGTGAACGACAGGATAGAACCGGTACCGCTCTTGTCGGGAAGCTCTAGCTCATAAGCGAATTGCTCAACCTTCTTTTTCACTCTGCACGCTCCATGCCATCGGTGGGCGAACTTCTTGGTCAGACCGGGCGTGGCTCTTTCCATGAACAGCCACACTTGGTCACCCTCTTTGAACAAGGACTTCCAGGGCTCGGCTGGCTCGACAGACTCGGCTGACTCGGCGTATTCTGTGAGTGTTCCCTTTCTGGTTATGTACGTCCGCCCAGCTGAATCGTCTTCTCCGATGAGTTGTTCTGACTCGGTTCCTGGGACGTACTGTTGGGCTTCGTTCCGAGCACTAGCAGGGACAGGTCTTCGTTCAACTCGGCTGAGTGCTTCGTTATGTTTTTTTTGCTCGCGTGGCTTTCCCCCTTATTTGGAACTCGGCGGCCAGTCGCAGTATACTTCTCTCTGTCGGTTGGCTTCTCGGCGCCACTCTACAGCCCCCGCCGAGTTAGTAGCGTTACCTGCACTCTGGCGGACGGGCTCGGTCATGGCTTTGTGCGTGGACCTGGAGTCCCAGCCGTGAAGTAGAGCGATGTTTCCCGCCGAGTCCAATCTCTTTAGTTGTTAATGGCGTGGACAAGCTTCTCGGCTACGTCGTCCCAGGCAGCTTGGAGTGGGTATTCCACATAGACACGTACATTCTGTATCGTTGTCGTCACTGACAGTTCTTGCTGGCCGTTCGCCTGTGATCTGTAACTCAGCGTTGCCCTTGATCTCGACTGCATCATATCAGAAACTTCTGGAAGCTTTCGCTCGGTCGTGTCGAATCAGTGAAGGGGCACCGAACCTCCGGAACACACACTCTTCGAACGATTTGGCAACTTCAAGTGCTCCTGTCTCGCGCATAGCCTTCGCGATCACGAACCTGGTGAAATGGTCTTGAAATAACAGTAAAGCGGTGGTTTCACCGCCGAGCCTTCTGCAGTGGATCACGAAATTCATGGCCACGACGTGGAACGGTCATTCCAAAACCACATTGCTCGGCGAGTATCCTTTTAAATCGGGTTTTCCCTTGCTAGTGCTGCAGTCTTCACATGCTTGGACATGCTTGACAACATCTGCGTATAGCTGGATCCAGTAATAATCCGCCCGCACTCCTGATGATCCCTTGATGTCCTCCTTCGACGGAGTTGTGACAATTTTTGTAGGATCTCGTCGGTCATGGTCGTCGGGACCACCAACCTTAGAGATAAACCCAGATCGCCGAGTTCGTTCGGCCTTTTCGCCTTATCCTGTCGATACAGAAGGCCATCTTCGCTGAGTACAAACTCCTCGGCGATATTTCCGGTATTGTGGGCTCGGCGAAGTGTTAGCCGAGGTTAGTCGCCCCGCAGATACGCCTTGAGGTCGGGCTATCATGTGCCTTGGCAATTCTTTGGTGTTGTGCTTGTACGATCACTGTGTCGATATCCATAGCGGTTGGCTCCCGAGCTTTGCCGAGTTCTACAGAGAGCTCGGCAGGGCTTACCGGAATTCCTTGGGCTTCTCCGAACTCGGCTTCTCCTTCCACTGCCTGTCTCTCGCCTGGAGGTCTGCTGTCTCGCTCGAATTCCTCTGGCAGATCCCCTTCTTGTTCCTCTGGTTCCGGGTCGTCCTCGAATCGGACTCGGCGAGCTTGGCTTCGTGTCACTGCTGTGACTTTGGGTTCTAGCTTAGCTCCTTCCGTCGAGTCCTCAGCCCGGTACAGCATCTCTCGGATCCGGGTCAGCGTTCTCAACTCGGTTTTGCGCTCGGCGTTTAAACCACCTTCCCAGCCTTGACTTTTAATGCTTCTGTCATTGTAGAGGCGCACTACATGGAGGTATCGGACCGAATCCAGCTGTTTGGCCAGCTTCTTGTGACGTACCAACTCGACTTGTAGTGCCTCCTTCTTAGACGCGTTCACCCCCATGGATTGCTAGATTGCAAGCCAAGAGTCGCCCACAATTATCAAGTTGGTGACCCTGCGCTCCAAAGCTGCGGTCACCCCATTGTTCATGCCGGTATACTCGGCTATTTTCACCGTGGTCGACTGAAGGTGTGCACTCGCAGCGATCTCAATGTGCCATTCAGGTAACCGCCACAATTCTCTCGAACAGCTGTCATAGCCGCCGTGTTTCTCAGTCATCGCCGAGCCGTCAAAGACCAGCACATGCCCCTTGACGTCGGAGGGTACGTGACCATAGAGGAGTTCTGGTTCCATCCGGATAGTCGCCGAGTTCCTTGACGGCGGGGCCACGTGTGCGAGGAGTTCGTCGAGTCCTACCGCTGGGGTTATCGACGCCTGCAGTAACTGGGCGAAAGCCGTGTCTTGTTCTCGAACGTGTTTGTGTTAAAGGGTGATGCGTGCGCGTGGCTTCACACTTGGCGCGCCATTTTGTGTGCGTGCCTGTGTGCGTGCGTGCCTCTACGCGTGTGCGAGACTTTGTGGCGGCGTCTAATGCTCAAGATGAGACGCGCAGGCTGTGTGTGCATGAGGACGAGCGCGTGGGAGCGCGTCTGGATGTTCAAGCTGCGTGGATGCGTGTGCGGGTGCATAGTATTTGCATATGTAGGAGTAGGGTGTCCATGATTTTGCACAAGTCTGTATTGCTTAGTGGGTTAGTACCGGGTCTTTGACTCGAAGGTCGTGGGTTCGATTCCCACAGATGCTTGCTTTTCCTTTTGCCAACAAGAGATCATAGTAGACAGGCTAGAAGCTAAAACTCACTCACTCAATCTCACTTTTGGTTTTGCAATCTCGGCCCGAAGCCGTCTTTAAGTGTTTCAAGCTCTACAGCTCGTAGTCCAACTTCCTTTTGTTTGACCTTGAGGTGATACGGCGACAGAAGCACCTCAAAAATAACAGCTCGGCCATAGACAGACTTCGATTGGAAGACCCATTCGAGCGTTGAGAATCGATTGTAGACATTGATCGTCTTCCCAGTGAGGAGGTTGTGACATCCCGTGATAAGTTGGAGGAGGGCCAGCACTTCCTTCTCGGTGGGTTGAGAGCCGAGTTCATTGTCATTGAGCACTCGGCCACAGAACATGGCCGAATGTAGCTTGCCATCGTGCACCTGCGTCAGAGTGCTCCTCAGTGCACAGTAGTTCGCGAAAAGTATAACGTGGACGTCCTCAGCCGAGTTGAAATACCGCAGTATTGGGGCGTCCGCTACCTTCCTCTTCAACTCGGCGAACGCGGTCCGATCTTCCGATAGGTCACCCCCTGGCTCGAAATCCGCGTCCTTGAGTTGATACAGCACGATCCCATACACTGTCAAGTTATGGATGAACCGGGCGTAGTAATCCAACGCTCCCAAGAACGCCTCCATTCTTCGTCTTAGGGAACGGGGGGGGGGGGGGCCGTTTTAGGGAACGGGGGGGGCCGGCGACGACCAACACTTCTTTGGGTCGGCTTAAATCCCTTCTGGGGTAACCCCATGGGACAGGAAGTCGACTCTGGACTTTCCGAACATGCCCTTCGGGAAGATCACACTAATTCGACGCTCGGTGAACCGGATCAGCAGTCTCTCCAAGGTGCCCAGGCAATCGTCGAAACTTTTCACTCCGAAAAAAGGTCGTCCACAAACGACCTGCGCTCGAACACGGGGACCACCTGCGACTGGTCGGAATCACCGGTAGAGGACATGTCTGCGTCCGGGTCGTTGACGAAGTCTTCAAGCGGATAAGGATCGACTAGAGCTCGGTGATCGGCCTCGAACTTCAAAATCTGACTCGACTCAGGTCCGAACTCAGCTGAGTTAGCCTTCTGCTGAGTCTCTGAGACGTCTTCAGCTCGGCAGATGCGCTCGGTGAAGACCGCCCATCCACCCTTCGGGTGCACGTAACCCGACAGCGCGTTGTCAATCAAGCGTTGGTATATCATGGGCGCGTTCTTCAGGCCGAATGGCATCCGTAGCCATTCAAAATGGCCTAGGGCACAGACGAACGCCGAGTTCCACCGGGATCGTCGAGCCATCATCACGGATCAGAAGCCACTCGCTGCATCTAGCGAGCAGAACCACAGGTAACTCTCAAGCTCGGTGAGCAAATCATCCACCAACGGCATAGCATACTCCACAAGCAACGTGACGACATTGACCATCTTGTGGTCGGTGCACAATCGGGTGTCGACACCATTCTTCTTCAGTACTATCACAATCGGGGATGCCCACGGGCTGTTGGAGAAGGCTATGAGCCGTGACTTCAACAACGCCTTGAGCAGCTCGTATAACTTGCTCAACCGCTTCAGCGGAACTCGACAGAATCGCTGTTGGATTGGCTCGTGCCTCTGGGCATCGATGTCGCACGCGACTCCATACGCCAGGGAAGGTCACGTGTTCCCACTGGAAATCATAATCTGTTCGTGCGACCTCAGCACTTCCACCAGTCGTTTGGACTGCTCCGCCGAGTGAGCCTCACACTTCACGTTACTCGCCGAGTAGTCGAGCTGTGCTGGGACGACTTCCGCCAAATCAGGCAGGAAGACCAACTCGTGAACGTAGTGTAACAGCGCCAGATCCACTGCGGGGTGCTTGAACTCGGCGGACCGATGGTCTTCCATGGCCTCTCTCTCTCTTCGCCGACTCGTACCGTTAGGAGATAGCGCAGCCGGAGGTCTTCCTCCGGGTTCTTGCCCATGGGTTCATCACTGACGTCGATTTCTTCACAGCTGAGTCGACTGGAAGGCGGGACCGGTCCGGTTCCCTCCTGTATAGCTTCGGTTGACCTTAAAGGAAACTTCGTCAGCTGCCCCTCCGTTCCTCGTTCAGCTGAGTCGCTCGGCGAGACATGGCCGCTTTGGTCAGTCAAGCGGCCAGCCATAGCCGGGCTATAAGTCAGGGTGGGGCGATTGGTTTCTTCCCCATCGTCACCTCCATCACCACTCGACTCGGCTGAGTCACCCCCACGGCTCAAATCGCTGTTACCCGAGTTGATAACGTGGCCGCCGTTCGTGTTCGATAGGTCGAGCGAACCGGTCCTTCCAGCAGATTGGGCTAGCTCCACCTCGCGCTGGGCCATCAGCTTCCATTGCTGGGCACACGTGAGTCCTGGGCCGTCTCCTTCTTCGGGGGGTCGAGGGACCAGTGCCTCAGGTTTACTGTACGGTCTACGTTCTACAGATGGCGGCTGTCTCTCTTTGTTCAATAGAACGTTGTCGATAGCTGCTTCGTAGGCCATAATTACCAGTCTCGGTACTTCGCCGAGCTCAACCGGACGTGGGAAGCACTCCATGTGGGGCCCAAGCAATCACCGAGAAGTGGTCTGGGCACCAAACGGCCACTGCCCTAACGTTCGTGAGCATCACGCACACGGCTTTGCCACTCCGATTGACAATCACGGTGGGGACCCAGTCTCATGTGCGCCGCACCTATAATTCGTGATGAGTCGAGTCGTCGGGTTGTTGTTTACGAAACTTGAACTCGGCGGGGAGCCTGCTTGGTAAGCTCATAGTCTCTGCAGGCCCATCTGTGATGTACAGACTGTCCCGCGGCGTTTCCGCTGCATTCTTCGACCGGAGCAGCGGAACGAACGCTTCATCGGGCAGCTTGACCGTCGAATTAAACAAGTCGAGTCGGGTCCTGGCGGGGATCATGAAGCAAGTCCCCAGGATCTGGTCGACTCCTACATGATGGTTCATAACCCACACATCGAAGTCATAGGCAACTTCCCAGCCGAGCGTCACCTTCACCGTCGCCTTCGTCTGGACCGGCACCTTGTATTCGCCAATGTCTTGTACATCAAGCTGCATATCTTGGCTCACGGCTCGTTCCTTCAGCCGCAAATTCCGGGCGAATGATTCCGTGATGGCCGTCACATTCGTCCCCATATCCAGCAAGATCTTCGTCCACTGATCATTCACCGCTCCCAACACGAGCGCCCTCATTCAAACTCGGCGGTCAAACTTCTGGGATGACCACCACCCCAATTTCTCTCCAGGAAGTAAATTCATCACCTTCGTGGTCGTCACCGCCTCTCACGTCCGCCGGGTCATCACTGCATTGTTCACTATCGCTCGGCGTTCTTCGTCGGATCCGCTGAGCTCACTGCCATTACCGTCGCTTTCACTTGTATGATCACCGTCATCACTCTGTTCCTCGGGTCATTTTGCCTCGCCGACGAAGGCAAACACAAAGTTCGCTTCTACTGCCGGTATAGCTGACAGTGGCAGCCCGGTGGTGTCCAACCCAGTCAGTGTTGGCGGGCGGCCGAGTTTAAATCACTCGACCTGTAGATCATCCAGCACCTTGGACTTGTCGACGTTTGCTTTGACAAACGAGGCCAGCTTCTCGTAACGTTGGAACAACTCGCATTGTCCCGCATTATGGACCTGCTTGCGGAACTTGCATCGCCGGCGGCAGAAGTGATCGGAGTGGTAGGCACAGGTGCCATACTGTGGGCGCTCACGGGAGTCGCTCCGACACCCGCCATAGTCTCGACGCTCGGCGGGTCGCCCAGTTCGCCCAATTGCTCCGGGTGGATCTCGGCGGGCTTCACCCCTGGGTGTCCCAGACGAGCTGCCGCGGTCACCGGACCTCCGACCACGGTCGCTCACGGCTCCAGCGTCAATGTAGTCATCTTCGGAGTCGCCCGCCGAGTCGGAGTGGCCGCGGTAGCTGTCTTCACTGCGATTGCTCTCGGAATCGTACCGAGCCGCTCGCCGTCGATCCGCAACCTCGTACGGATCATCCTCCAGTAGAGCAGCAGCTGCAAGTCGGTGGTCCAGACCATCATCTCGGCGCAATCGTCGATCGGCTCGGCGAAAATCTCGACGATCATCTCGGCGGTCGCCTCGGCGGTCATCTCGCCGTTCGTCAACTGGCCAAGTCGGCTCAGACCTCTTCCCATCTCCACTGTATGCTCCAACGAGCCAGTCCCGCTGCTTCTTCCGCTTTTCCTCCAGGAACTTCTGGTTGATAATCTTCTCCACTTTATTGATATCGTTGAGTTGTTGCGGATAGAGCAGGTCCATGATGTCGTCGTCATCACAGTTCAGCAAGAAGTGCTCGACGTGATCAGCAGCATCCGGTCCCCCAGACTCATATTGGATCTTAGCCGACGTCGCGAACCCGTTCAAGCGGATCAGAAAGTCTCACACAAATTCATTCTCCTTTCACCAAGCTAAATAATAACGCGTACGAGCTGACTGGTCGAACTGTGAACATTAATAATCCAAGAACGCGTCGTCGAGCAAGCTCCACTTCCGCTGGGTCTTCTTTGGCAGCTGGCGGTACCACCCTTTCGCCGTTCGCCCCAAGCGTAGTGAGAACGGCTCACATCATGCATCTTGGGTCATCATAGTGCCTTTTATCTCGTAGATGAACCGCTTCAGCCACTGGAGCTAGTCTTCAGAGCGGTGACGCCTCCCCTCGAACCTGGCGTTCTTGTGCAGTGAGGCATGAGTACGTACTTCCCGGTACTGGGTCCTGTCACTGTCGGTTTTGTCGAATCTCAGTCGTTTGGTCACTGTCTTCACGGCGACTTCAGCCGAGTTTCGATAGTCTCTTTCGTCGTCATCTTCGTCGTCTCCGCCGAGTTCTGTTTCATCCGCTGTGTCATACAACTCGGCGTAACGACCTCTACTCGACCTCTCCCTCACAGGAGTTTTCATGTAGGAGTCCTCAAAGTACTGGGCCCCTTCCGTTGCACGGAACACCTCACGCCGACCCTTCTTCGTCTTCGGTGCCTTGGCAGCAGAATTTTGCTGGGATCTTCGCCGAGTTGCTGGGACTCGGCGGTCCGTTTTGTGATCGATTGCCGAGGTCGCGCCGCGATATCGAGTCCGAACGCCCATCTCAGTCGCCGCTTCCA
This sequence comes from Phytophthora cinnamomi, assembly GCF_018691715.1. Lineage (NCBI taxonomy): Eukaryota > Oomycota > Peronosporomycetes > Peronosporales > Peronosporaceae > Phytophthora > Phytophthora cinnamomi. Next base: position 86,906 of record NW_027151065.1, on the reverse strand, counting down.
TCGCAGCAACTCCAGCGAGGCTAGCCCTGGGATCCATCCGACCAGCAGCAAGCTGCTGGGCCGACTCGTGCACCGATACCCCATCGCCTTTAGGAGCAACATGCTGCCCTCCGCTAACTGGTTGACATCGGTGCTGTTCACTGGCTGAGTCAACTCCGGTCCCATCACGGACAACTTTGCTTGGACCATCGCCAATGGCCCAAACATCACCATCCAATCACTCTGCGTCTTCATCTCTTCACCGAGTCGAGCCAACACCTTGTTCGCACTCGGTGTATCCGCATTCTTCGTTGCCCGCGATATTAGGGGCGGACGGTCCCCTGGAGCAACGTCGTCATCGTCTGTATCATCGCCGAGCTCGGCGGTCAAGTTTCGCTGAACTTGACGCGGGTTTCCCATGCGCCCAACTTGCAGCGACAACCCCTCGACGAAGTCGAGGAGTTCCGCCGTCGGCTTCACCGCGTCATACTCGGCCTTCATCTCCAACACTTCCTCATCATCACTCCCATGGTCTCGGGCCTCCTCATCGCCGAACGAGACGAAGCGAGCTACTTCAATCGTGGCGTTCATAATCATCGCCGACGTCGAGTACGTCGAGTCCGTCGAGTTGGTTAGCTCTGCCGAGTTAGCTTGTGCCGGTGCCAGGCTCGGCGTTACAATTCCTTCTTCTCGGTGGTTTTCTACCAGCTGGACGGTTAGTGTCAATCGTGCCTTGCACCCGCAATAGCGGCTTTGCGATTACGAAAGCCTTTCGACCGCGACCCTTGCTTGACGCCATGAGTACAGCGATAGATTTTATAAGACAACTGACTTCCACGGGGTTGTTGATCTTCACGGGTACTGAACATTAACCAAAACATCAACATAATCGTCAATTTTAATTATATCATCACATTACCGCACAACAATCAAACCTATTATACAACGCCACTATATCCATACGACATGACATGATCATTTATTTTACCGCTCGCAGGATTGCCTAGCGAATAAGCCATGGAGCCTCAGGGCCGCTCCTAACTATCTTCTCACTTCTTGCTTTCTCAAACCTTGGTTAGCTGGTACCTACGAAACACAAGCACACCCCTGTTCCCGGGTCGTCGCACCAGTTGTGGTGTTGCAGAACACACAAATACCGTCAGATGTGGATTCCTTAGCACAAACCACAACCGTCGCAGAGTTAGGTCGGCGTTTGTTGGCCTGTGCAGGGGTGGTTCCCTCGCGGTTCGGCCCAACCGGGACAGTGGGTGTCTCGCCTCTCGCCGACACCTGCCAACCGAGGTCTACTCTTCCGGCAATCCGCCGAGCTAATAGACTCCATTCACAAACTCCTGTGCCCTCCATCAAAGGATGGACAGCGGCGCGCGAGCGCTTTTACAGGCCGACGGGGCAGAAGCAACCCGATTTGAAGAGTAACGGCACCCGGGCTGTCCGGCGTACCGGCTCGCTGAGTTAGCGATACTTTTCCTTCGCGCTTGGCGAGCACCCACGCCCAACCCGGGCCGACCTAATCTCTTGGCGCTGCCAGTCGAATACCCTACAAGCTGTGCCTCTCGGGTACCGACGGCAGGCATAATCCGACCCCGTGCAGGGACTTAACGAAACGTGTGCACGTGCTGTGGGCCTAGAAAATTCTGCTCTGTTTGTTCTTAAGTCTTCTGGGCGCCCTGAAAAGACGCATCCACTATTCCTAAGGTCCTATACAAATATCTAGTGAAATGGAGTGGTTTCGGATCTCGGTCGACCCTTCACCCTCGCTACGGCGCTTCGAACTCGGCTGAGCCGGATAAGCTGTCCGGATAACCCGGCGAGCTCCACGGGGAGGTCTCACCGACTCGGCTGAGCGCTGTTGAGCTCGCCGGGCTCACGCGTGGTCATCATGCGCTGCCTCTGACCGTGCCCCGCTGGCCCTGTTTAGCCGAGCTCGAGGCCTAAAAACTGCTTTGGACTCGGCTGAGCGTCTCCTAGCGCTCCCAGACCTCGTACTGCAGTGCCCGCGTCCGCCCCTTGGGTGGCGCCATCCATCCTTGGTCTCCGGTGGTCTTGAATCCTCGTCAGTCGGGCGTTGTGCGTCCCTGAAGCCTGCTAGCTCGGCGAATTCGGCTGACTGGCACAGTGTACCCATCCAGCCGAGTAGTACCGTCGATTCTGCTTTTCTGGCTGTCTTGGTAGTTTGTTCCACAAAATCTGGTGTTCCCTACACCACACTGGGTTTGTGGCGGGTCCGTTTGATCCGAACGATCTCTTCGATCTGGATCTGGGCCAGATAAAGTCTCGACTCGCGGCCTCTTCGACAAGCTGAAGGTCTTGGTGGGTGAGAACCCGGAGACATCGACTCCGGTGGTCCTAGATCCCGAATCACCTTCCACCAAGGTCGACTCGACAAGCTACCGGACGTCATCACCATACGTTTTATCTGTGGAAGCTGGATCCGACATTTTATTAGAACCACGACATATGTCCCGACATTTTATTAGAACCACGACATATGTCCCGACATTTTATTAGAACCACGACATATGTCGGACCGTCTGGCGCATCGATGCTCCAAGCTCGATCCAAGGTCCAGCGACCAGGTCACCCCTGATCTGGATCCAGGCAGCCGAAGACCAAGTCTGCAGACCAAGTCACCACGGCGACCGGATCTGAATCCGATGAATCGACCGTCAGGTTAGAGTCCTATTTCCAAGCCGTGATGGGCCGCTCCCTGAGGGAGCAACAGGCCCTCGCACCGATGCCGGCACCTCATGCGATCCAGAACCCTGGACACAAGACGTCGACATGGAGTCCACCGAGTCGCCGGATCCAGACCACTCTCACTGGAAGTACGATCCCGACGTACTCGACTTCACGAAACTTGCCCGGGCCGCTGTCGCCACAACTGCTGCCAGACCCACCGGATCCGCCTTGACCCAGCGCGTCCGGATCTCGGCGATCTCGGATCTCAAGGAGTTCTCTTGCAAGGACCAAGACGTAGATCGCGCGAGAAATTGGATCGGCAACGTGAAGTCGGCGTTCCTGCGCGATCAAGCATCCGACGAAGAGTAGTGCTTGACTTTCGTGGATCTGGTGTCCGGATCAACCAGGACCTGGTACCAGCAGCTACCCCGGTCCACACGCAACAAGTGGTCGGAGCTGCTCCGCTGTTTCCAGATCCAGTACAGATCTCAGTTGCTCGCCAGTACTACCATGCCTGCAAGCGATCCGATGAGTCTGCGCTGGAGCACTTGAACCGGCTCGAAGTCGCTGGACTGCGTGCAAGAGTGAAGATCAAGGACGGTGGACCCAAAGAGAAGCCCGGACATGTGGTTCACATCATTGAAACTTTGGGAGATCATGATCTGGCTGATCGGCTGACGCTGTCACGGCATCCGGATGCGGACGAGCCCGAAGAAGTCCTGCGCGCGCTGGATCGAGCGAAGAGCCGGATGAAGAAATCTGCATTCGGATCTAGCAAGTACCCCCAGAAGGCCCCAGCGACGCCCGCACCGGCAGTCCCAGCGAAACATGTACGCGCAATCCAGATTCAGGCCCCCGACGCCGGATCCGACTCAAGTTCAGAGGGATCTGACTCAGGCGGGGACGATTACTGCCGGATTTACATGGCGGCGGGCGGTGAACAACCGCCACAGGCCGAGGAAGTGTCGAACACCCCCAGATCGGAGCCAACCAGAACGCCGCTCACTAGATCAAGCGCCTTGCGACCACATATCTAGAGTCCATGCCGACGGATCTGATGGTAGCCGCTGCTCACACTGCGGAACTCGGAAGCACACGGAAATTGCTGCTGGAGACGCTGGACTTGCCAGAAGCGCGGCAAGAGAGGCCACACTGCCTCTTCGTGTGCCGCGGGTGCGGGGAGCTCCACGACATGGGCAAGTGCCCAACGGAGGAGTTCAACAACTGGACCCGCCAGTGGTACAACCCGACCAAGCACGCGGGGGTGTTGCCAGAGAAGGCCGAGAAGATGATAAACTAGGACGCTCGCCGGGTTAAAATCCGGTATGAGCCGAGCGTTCTAGATATTGCGTCTACGCATTTGTGAACAAGACATCGGTAGATCAAGCTAGCAAGCGATCAGATCTGCACTGTAATACACGTGATCTACATGGGAAGCGTTCTCCTGTGATCGCAAACCTCTGTAAATTCGACGGCTTCGCCAGATCCGACGAGATGGTGACCGTAGATCTGGATCCCAAGGTGTCGCAAGGGTACAGGAACGAACAGGATCCGGATATGTGGTTCCGGCCCGCCGATGGCAAGGCCACCATATTCCAGACACCCAGATTCGACCGCGTTGAAGCCTATCGACGATCCGGTGATCCAGAGTCGCCAGCTCTCCTTCCAGGAGAGGCTTGGGGCTACTGAAAGCAACATTCACCGGGTAAGTGGTTCCGACAAGCCAAGATTAACAATGAGAAAGCGATTTTACTCTTCGATACAGGTGCCGAGGTGGCTTTGCTCATAAGGTTGGGTGCTACATCGAAAGGAGCCAGAATCAAGAATATGTTCGGATCAGTGACAATGTCTACACAACGGAAGGAAGAACTCGGATCAAGATTACCTTGGCAGGATCACTAGTGTACTTCTTCGACTTCTGGGTAGGTCATCCATCTATCTGGCCTAGAAGCTATCTTGGGCATGGACTTCATGGTCCCGTCCGGGATCCGGCTGGACATGGCCGATGGATTGATCTGCCTGCCCGACGAAGTCCGGATCCAGCTCAGCGGACAGTGGTAGCTGTACGATGACAAGGCTCGGCTCATAAGGCTGGATCAGTACCTGCAGGTGGGTGTCGGAGAGTCTGTCGAGCTTCCACAGCACCTGCATATATCAGATGACGATAAGCTGTGGATCCCTTGCGGGGATCGGTGGGTGCTGGCGGTGACCAAAGGGCTGGGCAAGACACAGTACCTTCCGATCACGAACATCGGTGAGAGGAAGCGTCGCGACGAACGGATCGGCATGTGGTTCGCGGGCGACCGGATCCCGCGGCTGCAGGGTTTCGTGTCCGTCGGATCCCGCCGCCACTTGGTGTGACGGAACCTCGCCTTGCAGGCCACCCCTGAAGCCTGATCCGCGAAGGTAGATCCCCCACGGGCCTCGCCTCCGCCGATGGTCGAGCACCCCGAGTACCCTGTGCCGCGCGCGATACTGCGGAGACCGGATTTACCGCGAGCGCAGCCCGTGGAAGCTAGATCACAAAACCCGGAGAGATGTCGGAACAACCCACCGCCAGATCAACAGGACCAAGTGGTTCAGGGTGATGTGTCCCAGGTGACTTCTGAGACGCTGTGCCTCCAAGCCCGCAATCTGTCGAATCTCCAGATCCACCGTCGGCGAGGCTACCCGAGACCTGCAAGAGCGCGGATCCCGTCGCCGAGGACATGCCAGGCCCAGATCAGGGTGATCCGGGTCCCGCCGTGGGCGACGGAGTGCAAGAAGGCCTAACCGCAGTGGCGTCCGAGCGCTCGAAGCTCGCCATGCAGAGGAGGCGGTTCCCGAACAGTCGCAAGCCCAGATCATACCACTTGAGGCCAGATCACCCTATGGATGGTGTGGCCGAGGCGATCTGGCGACAGGACGGCCAGATCCAGAAGCGGCGTCAGGCTGTGTGAGCGGACCTCCAAGAGTTTGTCCTCTGAAGGCGACGCCGACGTCAGATAGTTGACATCCAGTTGGGTCCGACGGCGTCACTATGGACTGGTTTCTAACGGGAAACGGTGCAGTGGGCTACTTGTAGACCCACCGCGGACCCCCAGAGGCCCAGCCTTCCGGCTGACGGTATACACTGCCGCAATACATCTGCCGCAATACATCACCGCACGCAACAGCGCATACATCCAGCATTGGTCCGCGGTGTCAGCCCGGACCAAACGGCAAGCACATCGACCAGGAAACGCCGTCCACCGGAGCCCAGGTCGGAAGGAAGGAGGCTCCATGAGGGAGGAATCATCGTCCCGTCGTGACCAATCAAAACGCTCTTGGTGCTCACATTCGCGCCCTGATTGGCTGAACCGCTGGGTCAGCTGGCTTTATCGCTGCGTTGCCCGCTGATAGGTTTCTCGGCGACTTGAGCTCCACGGCGCAGATTGACGAGTATTCCTTATGTGCTTTGTGCCTGAATCTCATTACTGACAGTTTGAAAAAACTTTCAGGTATCCAAAGAAACGGGCCATTTTATCTAGTCAATAATATTAGCAACATATTATTGTGGTGTTGTAGCAAGATGGCTGTATAAGGGATATGGTATCGATTTATTTGGACCAATATAGCGGTAGCGGCGCCAAGTCGGTGGTCAAGTCCCTGCTGGTGATTATTTGGGCAGTAAATTTTACAAGGTCATGGATGTGTGGCGGCGTCTGGACCACAACCGTGTACTCGGGTGTTTTGGTGCGTGTTGTCCGCCTTTATTGTATAAAACGGATCTTGCTGACAACCCGCAACTATTATCGCCTAATAGCGGCAAAATAATATGTTGGTTTTATAGTTATTATATTAGTATTGATAATATATTGCAGTTAATCAGATTAGAGTTGTTTCGCTTTCTACGAGTGTTTTTTCTTTTGAATTTTTGAAGTCCGGTTATGTACGAATTTTGATTGGTCCTTAAACGTGATTATCTCAAAACTCTAAATGGTTGATAAGTAACATTTTGTTTCCGGGTTTCATATGCAAACTATGCTAGTTAGGCACTTATTTCGGCCTGGGTACGATCACTCAGAGCAGAGCCAGCCATCGCTCCGGCTGCCAGTGTTGTTGTATCTGGTGGGTATGTGTGCTAGATAACAAGAACCGCTACATAATCAAGTGGCACTTGGACAATAGATAGATCTAGCGTGACGCTCTGCTAACCGTTCGGGCCAAATTCGCCAAGAAAAATGCCAAATTCACAAATAACAAACCAAATGCACACAGTAGACGTATAAAACGATTCACCCTGAACCTCCCTAGAACTCTTCTTATTGGCAAATCATGGGATAGTCGGCTTGGTTGGTTCGAGGAGCTGCCTGGCTTTCCTGGAGGAAGCGGTGTTTGCACAAGCCCCGATACGGAAGGAATCAAGAAGACAGGACAAGCAGTTGAGTAAACTTGACCTTGTTCTTGGTGGGAAATGGTGTAGTAACAATCAGGCATAACCAACTGAATCTTCAGTGTCCAATATATTAAATTGGTCGATTTATTACTATAAAATATTATCAATACAAATCTATCGATATTATATTATTAATAATATATGTTGGTTTTATAGTTATTATATTAGTATTGATAACAGCCGATCGCCATTCGCGGCGGTGTGTGTGTGGTTAGTCATAGCAGTTACGCTATTCGTCATAGCCCCTCCGCATCGTTCCGGCGGGTCTACATTTCGCACAATTTGCCTACCGTTCGTTCTAAGCTTGCGCTCGCTGTTCCAGCTCGCTTCATGGATATACCGTTTGTCCCAACCCGTCGCTCGCTGTTCCACTCGCTCCACTACTACGGCATCGCGTTCGGTGCTCGAAGGTCCAGCATGCCGTTCGGCGTGCTTGACCAACATCACAAGCTTTCCTCAATACCCGTTTAACAGCCGCAAGGACGCTCACCACAAGAACGCACGCTGCTAGAACGCTCCGCTCAATTCGAATTCAAAAAAGGAAATGACGGGGAGGCAATATCAGCCAATCACAGCGTTATAAATATAACGCCGAAGTCCTCCTGGGCAGTGGGAACTACTTCCACTGGGAGTATATCATGCGTTAATGCATGGCGGTAGCACGATCTCTACGGTAGGCTAAGGCCGGAAGGAGCTGCTCGCGCATGTGGAGGTGGTCAAGGCGGGGCGAGAAGACCAATCGCCCCTGCCAGTGTTGAGTGCACCGCTAACGGTTCGGCGTGTAAAACGCGCACCCTGACCGATGCCAAGGCGCTTCTTATTGGGCATCATGGGATAGTCGCGCACGGTGTGGAGAGGAACCGGTGTTTGCCAGCACCAGACGAAGATCCGTTCCGCGACGAGGGAGTGCCATGAGAAGGACAAATAGGCATGGAACTTTACAACTCACTTCGGCATTTGCACCTACATCACGAGTTTCCTCAATAGTACAGCCGCACGCGTACGCACGCTGCACAACCGTGTCGTGATGACGCGGAAGCTGCACGTGGGAACTTCACTGGGAGATGGAAGCATGGAACGGTTATGGCCATCTGGACGCTTTCGACGAGCTGATCGTCGGTCTGCAGACGCTGGGAGAGCCGATCGAGGAAGCGCGTCAGCTGGTGGTATTTGCTGAGCAGCCTTCCATCGGAATACGAGCTGATCGCGTCCATCCTTGAGAACGTCCAAGGATGTCACGTTGAATGACGCGAAGGAGAAGCTGTTGAAGGAAGTACGAACGGCTCGAGAAGAAGGATTCAACCACGGAGAAAGCGTTCGCGCCAACGGGAACGCCGGACGGTTCAAGGACGGTCCGAGGCAACGGTCGACAGGGTAACGGTGCCGAGGAAGAACGGTGGTTTCAAGGGCAAGTGCTTCCAGTGTGACCAAGTGGGCCACATGAAGCGGGACTGCCCAGGCAAGAACGGTGGAGCTGCAAACGACGAAGTGTTCGCCGTGGGTGAAGAACGCTTCACCGGATGGTTGATCGATAGCGGGGCGTCATCGCACATGACCCCGCACCGTGAAGACCTGTTCGACTTTGAAGGAACGGATACGGGCATCGAAGTGACGATCGCGGACGGAAAGAAACTGCGGGTCGTCGGAAGAGGAACGAATAAGCTGACCGGGATGGACGGTAAACGCATCAAGATGATGGACGTGTTGTACATACCGGGACTCGACAGACGGTTGCTGTCGGTGGGGAAGCTTGCGGAACGCGGTGTGAGAGTGGAATTTCAGCGTTCCTCGTGTGATATCTGGGAGAAGACCAGCGCAGTCGCGTTGGGCAACAAGGTGGGCAAGTCGTACGTGCTCGGCTGCGAGCAAGAATCGGCACGGTTCGTGGAGTACGCCGGAGCTGACAGTCAGTGGAGCTTTGGCACTCTCGCATGGGACACCCCGGTGAGAACGCTATGGCTGAGACTCAGCGTGCTACGAACGGTTTGCTAACCGTGGGGCGTAGTGTCAAGACTTTGTTCGGTGGATGCATGAAGGGGAAGCGGACTGTAAAACCGTTCCCGTCAAGGTCGAAAACGAAAACATCGCGTGTGTTGGAGCTAATCCACACGGATGTGATGGGGCCGATGAGAATGGTCTCCACGGGAGGTGCGAAGTACGGTTGGCGTTCGTCGACGATTACTCGAGGTATGTCGTAGCGTACTTCATGAAGAAGAAGAGCGAGGTGGTCCGTAAGCTGATTGAGTTCAAGGCGTTCTACGAAAACCAGTGGGGAGAGCGCTTGAAGTGCCTGCGCTCGGGCAATGGAACGGAGTTCGTAAACAAGACGGTCATGGAGCTGTATCGTCGGAACGGTATCATGCACAAGCGAACTGTGCCCTACAGCCCGCAGCAGAACCGTGTTGCGGAACGCATGAACCGGACGATCATGGAAAAGGTACGCAGCATGCTGCACTACAAGGGCGTGTCGGCAGAATGGTGGGCAGAAGCTGTGAGGCACGGCGGTGTACCTGATTAACCGTTCCACCAACACGGAACGCTCGGATGTGACGCCGTACGAGGTCGGCTTTAAGGTGAAGCCACAGTTAGAACACTTGCGTGCGTTTGGGTCGCCCAGGTACTCTCACATTGACGACGCTAAGAGGACGAAACTCGAGTCCAAGAGCTTCAGGTGTGTGTTCCTCGGGTGTGCGGAGAACGCTATCGGATATCGTGTGTATGACATGGATGTGTCCAAAGTCAAGGTGTCACGTTCGGTGAAGCTGGACGAGCGCGAGGTGGGCGGAATATATGCTACGCACTCGCCGCAGCATGTTACGGTTATCCATGTGACCAAGGACAGTGATGCACCAACCGTTCCAGTTGAGACGGGTCACCAACCAGTCGAAGATGAACCGTGGAAGTCATTGAAGAGCCCGTCCAAGACGTCGAGATGGACAAGGCTGAGTCGGAGCAGGAGGTACTGCGGTTGCCACCGCCAGAACGCTCGGCTACAGGTTTGGAGTTGACTGCGTACCGACCGCTACCGCAAGCGTCCCTATCGCTTGGTATTTCACCCTGAGCTGATACGGTCGAGGAGATCGCAGGAACCGATGTTTCTCTTGGGGAACGGTGTTGACGATGACGAGGAACGGTCGGAAGATAGCGATGGACCGCCATCCCAGATGCTTGCGAAGATCGATGAGGACGGTCTCGTCGTGGAAGCAGTCATGGCGTACGCGGCAAGGATTACGGAAGCAACGGAACTTCCAAAAACGTACCCACAGGCAATTGCTATTGTTGAGGCTGCTGCCTGAAGGGACGCAATGGACGCTGAGTTGCTCTCTCCTAAACGGAACGGAACGTGGACGCTAGTGCCACGTGGAACGGATAAGCGTACCATCGGGAGTCGATGGGTATTCGCAAAGAAGCGTGATGAGAACGGTCGCGTGATTCAGTACAAGGCACGGTTGGTCGCGAAGGGTTCAAGCAAAAGTATGGTGTTGACTTCGTCGAGACGTACTCCTCGACCGCGAATATGAATTCGATTAGAGTCGTTTTGGCCGTTTGCGTGGCATATGGCTACGTGATGGAACAGTTGGACGCGGGTACAGCGTTCCAGAACAGTGACCTGGCGGACCGTGTGGACATGAAAGTACCACTGGAATTGGCAACGGTGATGACAACGTAGCGTGTTGAACAAAGTCATCTACGGTTTGAAGCAAGCGGCTAGCGCGTGGAATAAGACCATTCATCGTGTGTTCTTGAAGAACGGTTTCAAGAGCTGTGGCGCGGATCAGTGTGTCTACGTCAAGCATTCCAAGTACGGTTACGTCTACGTGTGTTTGTACGTTGACGGCATGGTAATCGCTGCGAAGACGAGCAATGCGATCCGTGAAGTGAAGGATGCGCTGAAGGACGCATTCAAGATGAAGGAGCTGGGTACGGCGAAGTTCATCTTGGGTATGGAAATTGATCACGACAAGACTACTGGAACGCACATGATCAAGAAAACGAGGTACATTGACGACGTTGTGGAATGCTTCGGTCAGCAGAACGCTAAGCCTGCGGACAACCCATGCGTGTCCGGAACGAAGTTGACGAAGGCACAGTCACCTGGAACGGTCAAGGAGCGAGCTGAGATGCGGTCATGACCGTACCGTTCCCTCATCGGGTGTCTGCTGCACGTCATGACATGCACCGATATCGCTTATGTGGTGACACAGCTGCCACGGTTCCTGGAGAACCTCGGTCTGCAGCATTGGAGAGCTGGTATTCGTGTACTACGCTACTTGAAGACAACGCCGGAGCACGGTATTATGTACCAACGCGGCGATGGCAACGTCACGATTGAAGCGTTCACGGACGCCGATTGGGGAAGCAACACTGATGACAGGCGTTCCGTGTCGGGCGTCATGATGAGGATCGGGAACGGTCCGGCAGTGTTCAAGTCAAGTTCCAGAGAACGGTTGCGCTCAGCTCTGCGGAAGCTGAGTACATGGCCCTAAGCCTATGCGTTCAAGAGGTGCTCTGGACGCGTGCAATGCTAAACGACATAGGCAAGGAGAAAGTGGATGCGACGCATATGTGGAAAGATAATCAAGGAGCGATTGCATTGGCGCAGAACGCTGAGTATCATGCTAGAACGAAGCATGTGGATATTCGACACCACTTTATCCGCGAGAACGTGGAACGCGGAACGGTCAAGGTGGACTACATCGACACGAAGCACCAGCTGGCCGACATGCTGACGAAAGCGCTTGGAACGAAGATACTCACGTACTTGCGGGACGTCAGCGGGATCAAGGCGAAGGTCACCGTGCAGTAGCGGTGAGTGGGAGTGTTGAAGTGCACCGCTAGCACGGTTCGGACCGTGTAAAACGGTTCACCCTAAATCTCCCTAGAACGCTTCTTATTGGCCAATCATGGGATAGTCGGCTTGGTTGGTTCGTGGAGCAGGAACCGGTGTTTGCACAAGCCCATACGAAAGGACAACAAGAAGGACAAGAGGGGAGTAGAGTTGAGAAGGACAAATAGGCCAGCTTTGGTAACTTTAATCGACTCACTTCGGCATTTGCCACCAACATCACAAGCTTTCCCCAATAGCCAGATTTGAGTAGAACTCGCAATACCATAGGTCATCGAGAAAACTGACTAACAGTGCTGACTAGGGAGTATCACTATTTGGGATACCAGTGTATAGTCCCTATATTTCTGGAGTGGATTTTGTAGTGTCTGCATAATGAAGACATGGTTGGGGAAGCAGGGGGAGGTTCCTGAAGGTATGGCCAAAGTGCATTACTTGGTAAAAGCCAAGGTGAATAGGACAGGAGCTACTCCTAGTGTCGCGGCTTCTGCTAACCAGTGAAGCCGCAGCTATCGCAAGCTAAATTGTCGTTCACTGGTCACCACGTTTGTCGTTATAGTACACTAGATTTCTGGCTGGACATCAGCTTTTGCGTTACGCTCTCATCATAGTTTCCGTTATACTTAAGTAACAAGATTCACTGCCGCAGTCCTCGCGCTTGCCGTGATTGACTGCGATCATTGGCGCTGCTGCTAGCTTGGGCAGACTGGAGATTTTTTCCACTGTAGATTTACACTCACTTACTCACGAAAGTCTGAATTACAGTCACTGTCGAAAAATCGCCATGACTGAAGTCGCACAGGAGATTCAAATGACTTTAGTCAGCACCTATCACCAACAAAGTTCATTTAAGCAGGAATGCATGTTTATGGATCAAAGTCATTGACCAATGGGCGCCTTCCAAAACCTATATAAAACGGTTTGGTCATTAGGGGTAGGGGGATTAAACCGGTCATTATACGGAGCGATTAAACGGAATTGTTTGAAGGATCATCAAAGTCTCCGTTCAAACAATTCGAAAATGGGTTTGGTCGCCCGTTTAAATACCCCCCTTACTTGGCAACTCGATTAAAAAGTATCTTATAGAATGTATGGGTTCAAACGGTTCCCTCATTTAGAGATTTCGTTTGAATATAAGTTGCGCGCGCGATCTTGAAGGGTCTTAAGGCGCGAAAGCGCGCGCGCTTGCAGAGCGCACGCCTCGTTTCGAATCTGGACTCCTCGTGCCGAAGTCCTCGCCTGCCTGCTACGAACGTGTACGTACAATGTGAGTTAATGTAGTTGTTCATTCATCTAAACTATCGATTATTCCCTGCCTAGGCAACCATACATTCGTCTCCACCGAGCAAGCGCCGCCACACGGCAAGCAGTGCCCTCGAGACGTCAATTGCTTTCGACACCAAGCGCCGCAAGATCACAGCCGCGCTGGGTTCCAGCGCCGCTGCGGCCGAGTCGATCCGCTGCTATCCGCCTTCAGGAGAGCCATGCGGCGAGGCCGCTGCGGTTGTACCAGGCAACCCAGTGCCTTCGGCCATCGTTGCTGTCGCGCCCACGAGACCGTCGACGGGGTCCAGCGACTTCGCAAAGGTTAAGAATACCACGGTACTGACGGTCATCAAGACCGTCACGACCCGAGTTTCAACGCGCAACGTTCTCCGCCGAAGAGAAGCCGCTCAGAGAGATATCCGCGCAACCAGCTCCATTGGTCTCCGGCGTCGGAGCCCCCGCTGCTTCCGAGTACCTACTGTCGGCGTCGCCAAGGACGCGATCTGGCCGTGTTGTGCTGCCTGAAGGAGTCGATGCGTCGGTGACGATGCAAGAGGCGCCGCTTGCAGAGTTTCAGCTCTCCCCGCCTGCTTCGTCGAGTAACGGCCTCCCCAGTCCTCGTTCCAGCCAGAGCACGGAGACAGAACCATCGCTTCCAGGCACGCATGCGCCTTCAGCTCCGATCCCAGATGCTACACACTCGCCTGCGACAGCAAGTTCCCAAGCAAGCACTGTGGCTCCGTGGTCACCCCAATGCCCCTTCCGGACCCGTCAGCAAAAACGAGCAGAGGTTGTTCCTCGTTGGTACACCGAGGCGGTCGCTTCCGACAGCGACGATTCCGAGACGGCGCCGCTCATCGGTTCCCCTCTCCCAGCTGCACGCCCATCGGTCGTTTGCTTGCTCATGAGCTCCCCCGGGTTTACTGTTGTCGAAGGCGGTTCAGCGAACCCACCTTGCGACGAGTGGCAGCTCGAGTCGTGGCTGGATGACGTGCAGTTCACATCGGCACAGCTGAATCCGCGCAGCTGGAAGTTTCCAGTCGTCAGCGTGGGGATGAGAGGGGGGCTTGGCTGTGGATGCGAAGCTCGGTGCAAAGCTAGCACCTGCCTCAACGCTCGAAGCAGCAGATTCTGCACGGAGTACAACTGCACCTTTGCTGCCGAGTGTGGCATCGGGTTTCACGAAAGCCGTGCGCTCGCTATCGCTCGCAACCTGCGCACTGGAGTGCGCGGTTTGGTGGCGCAGGCTGCTATTCCTGCTGGCGAAGCCATCGGGCAGTATTTGGGCCACATGGACTTGTTCGGGCCGCCGTGCGAGAACGGCCCGTTCAACGATGGCTACAGAATGCATCTTCGCACTCGGAGTACGGGAAGCAAGTTCATAGGCATCGACGTCTTGGAAGTGGGCGGCAATCTCCGCTGCATGAGCCATGCCTGCAATCCGAACACCCGGTTCCACGAAGTCCAAACGGATCAAAGGTTGACGGTGGTCGCCGTCAGTATTCGTGACATTTACCCGTGTGAGGAGGTGACGGTGTCCTACGGCAACAAGTTGTGGTTTGCCTGTCGCTGTGGGTGGTCGGGGTGCCAACATCGTCACCTGCAGCACTTGCACCAGGACTCGAAGTGTGCGTGAATCCACCACACGTAGGCATTTGAAAATTCTGTACGTGTTGTGTAATAAAATCTTTTGAAATTCGAAGCTTCTTGTTTGTATACTGAACATCGTACATCTGACCCAGGACGCGATGGGTTCATTCGCCCGCTCGACGGTTTCGACGCACGTAACGTCGGAGAATATGGCGGTGCATCTCGTACAGCTCGTTGTCTCCAATCGATGCTTTCCTCTTCGGGGCTGACCTGCGTCGTATCTTGCATATCTACCTGCAGCAAGGACGACTTCAAGGATACCAGAACTACAGTGCTAAGGAGGAGCTTCTTATCTGCGATTTCGCCGCCAAACTCCTATCAACTGGTAGGAATACGTGGATGGCGCTGGCAGCCGAATACAATGGCTCCAAGGATCCAAATTGACGTGAACGCGACTTCGACTCACTGCGAAGGAAGTTCCGCAAGCTCTACGGAAAACCCAAACCCACGGGCAACCAAGGAGACCGCCTCACGCTCAGTCAGCGAGCTATCCTCTTGGTCCATGAAACTCAGTACGAGATAGAGAAGAAAGGAGGGGCGCATACCTCGCACGATGGCCACGACAATGGCGACGACGATGAGGCTCTCATGGACGAGGTCGACGCCGCCCTCTTCGCGGACGAGGTGAACAGGACCTTCAACGGGAGATCGAAAGCGAATTCAGTCTCGACCAAGGGTGGTGGCGACGTCAACCGTGAGCAGATCAACAAACAGCGGGAGGAGGAGGAAGAAGAGGCGGTGGAGGAGGAGGATGACGCCTCGGTCTCCTCTGTCAACTCGGTCGAGGACGAGTAAAGCTCAGAGGCGGATACGTCCGAGGCAGCTGACGCCAACCAACCTGGTGGTACCCCTATCCCTCCAGTTTCCGAGCTTCACGGCGGCGAGTCTGTGTTGGCAGGGGCCGTGATGACCCATCAAGGCCTCGTTCCCATCGAGTTCGCTGCTGACTTCCAGCACACTAACGCCAATCTTGGCGATGGAGAGGAGAGTGACACGCAAGGAGACCAAGCGAGATCTAGAGTGGCGCGAAGCGATCGTATTGCGACCACCTCAACTATCCATGATACTCGAGCAATGTCCAGGGCATCGCCAAGGCCCACGCCAGTGACACCGAGAGCGGTCGGCCGCCCCAGACGCGACAGTCAACATCTGGCTTCGGTTGCTTCGCCCGACGGGCCCACCCTGCTGAGGAACCCCGATCGCGCAGCTTCCGATGAAGTGGAGTCGGGAAAACACAACGACTGGACACTACCAGTGATCGCCTGGGAGGGCGTGATCTACGGGTACTTCGGGACAACTTCGAAGCAATGGGTGGGTGCGATCCAGGAGCAAAAGCCAAAAGCCCCGCGTCCGAGAGTTCGGTGACGACAACGTACGCTACGTCGAAGAGAAATCAGGCCAAGAAACGAATGGATTCTGTTGACAAAGAATGAAAAAAAACAGAGGCTGTTCACGCTTCAATGAGATCGGAAATGAAGGAGCTACTGCTCATCTTTCGCGAAGACGCCGATCGCAGAGCCGAAGCAGAGGCGAAGCGGCGACGAGAAGAACGCGATGAGCGGCGCGCAGAGGAAAAGCGAGAGCGAGAGGAGCGAGAGAAGGTTCGCCGCGATGAAGCTGCGCTTGTCGAAGCCAGATGTCAACAAGACTGTGAGGACGCACAAAAACACCTCGAAGCTGCGGAAAAGAAGGAGGAAACAGCTCGAGCAGACCGTCGAGAAGAAGAGGCCGAGTGTCGCCGACAGTTTCAAGCTCGTCTCGAGCAAGACCGTGCCGAAGCTCGGCAGTGCCACGAGCAAATGATGCTACTGATTTCTACGATTCACAAGAGCAAGTAGTACTTGATGAGATGCGTGTGCAGGAAGGAAGAAGTAGTGCATTCAATTTGCATTATCTGCGTAATCAATTTCAACTCACTCTTGTGTATCACATGTCGTCCTCGCCGTGAAGGAAAGTGGTTCGTATCTCACTAATACCGACTATTCTCACTCTGTAGCAAGCCGGAAAAGGTTGTCCAAGCGCTGCTGCCGTTTGCTGCGGTCGTACGGCAACGGTATCAGCAACCGGTGATAGACCTTTCCGACAGAGCCCATACCCCACGCCGCACCTTGTCTAATCGAAGTTATTGCCCCTGATAACGCCTTCGCCGCCGCCCGAACTGACGGCACCAGTCTACTTGCATCTCCGTCCTTCAGGGGTGTCATGATTCTGCCGATCATGTTCCCACTGTATGGGAATGCGCTGTCCGCAACAACATCATAGCGAGCGTCGGGGTTTAGTTCCGCCGAGGCTAGCTTACGCCGGAAGTCTAGACTCGTATCACCATCGTTCCAGGATCCTGGACAGTTATGTTTCGCCCAAACGATGAGCCCATCTGCCGAAAAATATAGCGTGTCTGGTGACGAACACACCATGTAGCCAGTCATTATAATGGGCATTCTGGATATCTCGATCTGGAGGCTGCTGCACCTGTGAAGCAAACTATGATTCAGGAATGGTAAGATCATCAATAAATATAATCACATCTTGATGTAAGTACCTTGTAGTTTTTCCCATCCAAGAACCCCCACGTGAACTGAAGCATGGGCTCCTTTGCTGCCACTAGACGGGCTTGAAGCTTTCTACCTGGTAAACGTAGGCCATACAATCCTAGCGGGCGCAAACCCTCGCAGCGCCGCCGTAAGAGCGTCTTCAGCTGCAGTTAGCACGCGGGTAAGCGTCGCTGGGGACCCCAAACATGAGGCGCAGGCATGCGACTCACAGCCTTCATAAAGCTAGAAACCAAGCCCAACACGTGATGGTGGTGTTGGAGCTTCGAAGTCCGGCCTTTCGAGCAGACGGTGGGATCTCGTACTGAGACGCAAACCGAGGATAATAGAAGATTGGATGAGGGCCCTACATGACAAGCAATAGTTAGACGTCAACTACACACTCGAATTTGCATGTTGACCTTACCGAGACAACCTAGTGGTCATTACCGTGTTCTTATTGGTTCCTTTGAGCCACGTGTCCATCCAGGACGAAGCATCGGGATCCTTTAGGCAGCCCAGGGTGATGTAATGGCGCATTCGTACAAGTCGCTGCCACTCCCAGCGCCTGCCCTCGATCGTGCAACCGCCGCCTCAAGTCCCAAGAGCGTCTCAAGTGACGACGGCGGAGTCTGGGACGATGCACAGAGCATCAACGGTAAGCTTTTATCCAGGTGAACCGTTGTGCTAGAAGAAGCGCGAGAGAAACAAATGACGAAGTCCAGTTTGCTCGGAAAAGGGTCAGAAACGACCTTTTCCGCCGAACGGATCTTTACTAATAGAGATTTTTTGTAAAAATAATTTTAACGACTGTCCCTCGCGATCCGCATAATGAGACTAATACTCTTGCTTCAAATTGGCAAAGGTAACGGACACAGATCCCGGCTTTAATGATGATTTTGGCCTGGTTTTATCTAAGATTTGCTGGCTTTTGGTCCGGCAAGTAATGAATTAATCGGAGGATCAGGGTACACAAAGCTTAAACTGTTTTATCCAGGTTTGGAAGGCGCCCAATGGGTAAGAGCTTTGGTTACCTACGCGGCCTTTTGGCAACATTCTTAGCCACCACCGCGATGGTACCGCCAGAACATGTAGTCCCGTCGAGCGGCAGCTGATCCTTGTTCATCGAAGCGTTTTCTTCTGCAGGCCGACATTCCGGGAAGAATCGTCTTAGTTTACCCCAATTTGTGGATCTTCTTGAACATCGTCAAGTATTTATCCAGGCAGTTGTCTCCACCGCGTGGCAGCAAATCTGGAAGAAAATCGAAATATGATCCTTTGTTTACCGTTTGCTGCCAGAAGCAAATCGGCGCGGCTCCACCGCGCAGCGGCACAAAACAACCTATGTTAGGGGCGCGACCATTCGCGATTTTCGATATGAGTCAAGTGATAAAGAACTCGTCTCTGGAAGCCTCGACGGTGATGACGGGGCCTTCAGTGATGACGATGAAGACGAGATGAGGCAGCACCGCCGTCCTCTACGCTTCCTCACACTACGTTGTTTGTCACTAGGCGTTTCTCCTCCTCTTGTCGACCGCGTCACACTACCTTCAAAACGCAAAGGAGGGGGGTTCTGTTCGCGGCAAAGCTGCTAATATCCAACAGATTTCGAAGCCACGCACAACAGAGATTTGGAGAAATTACTTTGCTGAAAGCCCTCTTTTCCCGAAAAAATACTTTCGCCGTCGCTATGCGTACGAACCTCTTCGTCGATCAAATCGCTGGACGCAATTGCTGTCGACAGATGATGATTTTTTTCGGCAACGTGTCGATGCTTTAGAAAAAAAACATTTCCACTCTTCAAAGTGCTCTGCTGCTATGCAAATGCTAGCATACAGGTGCTGCGCCGTCGTTAGACGACAACGTCGCAATGGCTGAGTCTACAGCTTTGGGAATTACGCAAAGGTTTTGCAAAGCTGTATTAGCAGAATTCGAGTGAATACGCGAACACCTACACACGATGATATTACGCGGCAACAACCTTTCCGCAGACGGAGGTTTTCGGACTGTATCAGTTCCCTCGCGCGCTGCGGCTACTGCCATTTTCACTCCGCGTTTTGACATCTGTGGTGGCTCGGGAAAGGAGAAAACTTGAAATGCGCGCGATCTTCGGAGGCGCGAACATATCCGCTTTGCTATTGTCTCGATTTCATAGCGGTGTGCTGATGGGGGTTATCAATTTATTTTAAACACGTCGAATTTGCTGCGGCCTCAAACGCCGCACCAAATCCGGTGGGAATTTGCTGCCAGGAGGCGCACCTATTGCGTCTGGCCTAGTTTAGAACCCGCGGTGGAGATCTGGCCGTAAACTATACAATAAATTTCCGTCTGGGTCGCAATTGCTGCTGCAACCTTATCGACCTGGCCAGCGAGCCACTTATCCTCGTATTTAGCGAGAGCTGCAGCCTGGTCGTCAACTTTCTTCAAGGCGGGTGCGGACTTCTTGAAAACGTTGACTCCCCCTGGATCCAGCATTCCTCTATCTTCAAATTTCCTCAGTGTTGTACTTCACCATCATCTTCGCTCTCGCGGATTCTCAAGAACCTGTTGGTAATGCCGGACGTCTGGGCAGTGTTGCCAGTCGAACTTAACAATTATTGGCGTCGCCTTGGAGACTGACATCGCCGAGGCAACGTCGGAGGTTGTGGGGAGCGCGGTTGCAGCAGCGAGTAGGACGTAGCACACACGCATGGTTAAGGTTGGTGTTGGCGGCTCGACGGAAAATTGAGAAATGAACAAGATGCTTGCACAAATGGTGTTTGTACTGTACATGCACTATACTGTATCTTGATCTACTGTGTCTATGGTGTGCTGGGTTGGTTCACATTGCCCCGGACCACGGTGCCTACTATAAATAGAACCTTGTACGAGTGCTCGTACAAACAACCAAAGCCGATCATAGAAACTTCGCTGTAATCATGCTGCCGCACTTGCACTGTGGTGCGCAGGGTTAACTGTATTTATCGACTAGGATACCGTACACACACTGCCGCCCTGATTAGTAGTTGCTCACGTTGAGGTGGTCGGCTGTCATAACCTTGGCTCACGCCGAAGATAACACGTGCTTGAGGGGCGCGGTACTCCAGGGCTAACAGCGTACCACTTCTTCGGCTCAGGGGCCGCCAGCAGCTCCAGGTCCGTGTTCACCATGTACATGTCCTTGCTCTCAGCCTTGTACTCCTTCTCCGACACCTTGGTCCACGTCTCGCACAGGAGCACCTAGGAATACTCGTTCGACAGCATGACTCGTTCGACAGTATGAGCGAGTTGTTGCAGTACGAGCCGCTGGCAGCAAGCGTAGCTTCTGCAATGTCACGCTACGCGGACGGTATACCGCCTCATGCGGAACGCACCCAGGATCTTGATGTTGTTGTGCACGGCGATCAGCGTCGTATTGTAGTACTCGCTGCCCCGGGAAGCATATCCATGCCGTTGGCATCCGTGCAACCGCCAGGAAGTCAATGGTTACTTTACCGGCGTCTGGGCCACCTTGCCCGCCAATGATTAAGGCCGGCTACGACTTCTTCACGAACTAGCGCGGACATGATCTTAATCCACAGTGGTGTTCACTGTATTACTTCGCAGCGAAAAGCGGTGTGGCGTTGCTGGAACTGGCTAAGCCTAGATAGCTGAGTCCTGAGACGTGTTACTGGGACTTGGCAAAGAAGCCTGAAGGGCTGGGTCCTGGGGCGCCTGCTCCTTAGCCCGCACCAATTATGGTATATTACGCAGCTACGCTACGGGGTAACCCAGACCCCCTCCCGACGAAAGTTAACGACAAGTAGCATCCAGATTGTCTTGTCACGCCCCTAAAAGACTCAAGCAACACGCACGGGATAATATACTATCTGTCCATGTATAAAACCTAGCAGATTCGTCCCAATACATTATCGTTTTTGTCATCTTGCATAAAGAGATTCAGGGATCTGTATGTAAGGGGACTAAGTACGCGCCTTATCGCCCCAGCTTCTCTGGATAGGTCAGAGAACTCCATATTACCACTGTACTCCAAATTAAGTGAGAAGAAACTGAGGATTTACCACAGTGTACAGTATACGTCCAAGCATCCCACGAGCTGAGCGGGAGCACTGTTCGCGGGAACGAGCACGAGCAGCAAAAAGCCTGCGAGCGCGCTCTTGAATTTGAACTACAAACCCTATTCACTCAAAGGTCCTTCCCAGTATAGATTCGATTCGACAGGGGAGCGCCAATCTATACCGCGTATTGGATAAAATAAATTTGGACCGGGATTCGTTAAAACTAGGCAGAGCGCGCTGTAGTGACGCTCAGATGCTCGTTGCGGGGGGGTACTAGTGGAGACGCTCTAAAACCTTCTCTATTTGCTCGCTTGATCAGCGAGAGCTCGCAGATTGAGGGTTTTAGCTCCCTTGGGCGTCTGCGCCATTGGGGAGTTTGGATATGCTGGATAATCAAAATTGTAGTATGAGGGGCTCATTCAATTCATCGCCAATACAGACACCACCCACAAACTGAAAGGTGGACCTTCCACGTTCCTACAGGATATTATATACTTTCAGGGTATAAGTAATTGGAATGCGTAACTACCACTCTTTCCTCAAATCAAGATGTCATGTTTCACTTCTTGGCGGCGTGGCGGAGGGTAGTTCGCCTGTCATCAGGGAGACAACACCGCTCTTCTGGAGCTTTCAATGCTTGTTGGGTATCTCCAGTTTACCTTCCGCAACGTATTCCCTCTACCCTTGCAGCTGGTCGACGTAGTAAGCTGTCTTGTTCTCGGGTATCGTCTCGGGCATTGCCTTGTCGGCACGGGTGCAAGCTAATTCAGTAATGCAGCTCCCGATAGCGCAGGTTAGAGACAGCGACAGAGTGGGGCGGTGGTTGTACGCCTCCAGTATGCATTTCTGCTGGATAGTGAGCCAAGTCTTTTGTTCGTTTCACCAGGGCGGTCATCTTATTGCGCAGCGCTTGACGTCTGTCGGAAGATCTGGTTTAGAGACTGCACTTTGGCGGGATCCAAACAGGCGGAATGCAGAATATGTGAAAGAACCACACAGGCGGTACTTCAATGAGGATGGGCGCGGAATGGTTAACGAAAACTAGCGATTGTGCAAGGGTATAAACTGTATGTAGATTTCAGTTTGTGGGTGGTGTCCGTACCTGCAGATCAGACGGGGACGTGTCTGCGCGAGCGCTGCAACTCACTTCAGACATCGGTGTCGGCGCCAGGGACATCTCAGTGGATAATTTCGCTCAGATAAGGTATTTTTCTTAAGAGGAAACCCGCATCAAACTCCGTAAATACTCAATGCCACCTACACTACCGTAACGTACCCACAAACGAAACATTAAGCAACCACCGGGTTGTTTCCGTTCACATCTCAAGATTCGCAGTCGCAGTTCGTACTTAGCATCGATGTGCAGCTCGTCCTCACTGATGTCTTGAAGAGGTCGTTGTTGGGTCTTGCGCTGGTTGACTTGGTCGTAGACACCGCCGAGGCTTGTTGAGGCGAGCGAATCACTTAAGGGTTGAATCGAAATTCAGAAGTGATTGGATTGTTGGAACTTACACCTAAGCTAGTGCTAAAGGCACGCGGCCATGCGTCCTATCAACTGGTGCGTCTAATCAACCATCATTCTACACTCTCGTCCAATCAACCTACTCGTCTAATCAACGTGTGGTCGTATTGGACCGGTTCGACCAACAGTTCGGGTACCTCGGGACTGGTACAGTGTACCAAGGTTCAGTACCCTGCATACGCCCCTCGAATGCGAATACGCGTGAACGCCGAGCGCAGCCGTCAAGATCGCTGTGGCGTGGTCGGCAAGTCGCTTAGTCGTGATGTCGGCCAGCTTGCCAGAGTGCAAATCTCCACCGCCCAGGTACTCGACGATCACTTCACCGCTTGACTTCGTCGCGGATGTGATGGTACTTGATGTCGGTATTAGCGCGGCCATGGTTGACGGGGTTCTTGGTCATCTTGATGCACGACTGGTTGTTTCAAAAATCTTCAACTCGGGCGTGACCCCGCCTGCAGCAGCCAGGATCTCGCACAGCAACGTACCCACGCGCTTCTTGAATCGCCAAACTCAGTGCGATGTACTCGGCCTCGCTTGTCGATAGTGACACGCGGCTGCTTCTTGGAATTGTAGAGATCGGTCCGCCGGCGACGGAACAGGTAGCCTGACGTAGACTTGCGATCACTAAGATCGCCAGCCAGTCGGCATCCGAGTAACCTTGAAAGTCGATGTCATGCCCGGTGAAAGCAGTTCCGTGCGACTTGGTTCCTTGAAGGTAGCGGAAGTGCGCTTGACCGCAATCCAGTGCTCGACTTGCGGGTTCTCCATGAAGCGTGACGTAATGGCTGCAAACACCATGTCCGGGCAGTCAATGTCATCAGTGCATGGAAGTGCCGACAGCCCTAGCGAAATGGCGCGTCCAACTTGGTCATGGCATCGCTTGAGACCAGCTTCATGCTGATGTCGACCGGACTTGCAGCGGGTTTGCAGTCTTGCATGCCGAAGCGCTCCATGATGTCGTTGATGTAGCCAGTTTGGCTCAGCGTAACACTGCCATCCGTTGTCGACCACCTCGATCCGAGGATGAACGAACACTTGCCCACTGTCGGTCATCTCGACCGCGGTGACTTGAGTTGGCGCTTGACTTCCGCGATCATATCAATGAACTCGGTCACCAAGACGTTGTCCACGTAGACCAGCAGCAGAACGCATTCGCCGTCGACGACCCAACGATGTAGAGGCATGGGACGTAGCGAGACGCGAAAACCGATGGGCCGCACATACTCGTCCGAGTCTCGTTCAAACTCATGAAGCTTGCTTGAGCCGTAAATTGCCTTAGTGGTTCCACGCAGTCGAAACCGTCGTCCAGTTCCACGCCTTCAGGCACATGCATAACATAATACTCCTTCATCAAGCCGTACAGCAACGCAGTCGCCGCATCAGGCTGGCCCATCATAATCAAGTGCTTAGCAACAACAATGATCATTCGCAGCATGACACGTACTTGATACGGGCGAAAACGTCTCGGTGTAGTCGATCCATGCTTCTGCACAAAGCCTTTCGCGTGAGTCAGACCTTGAACTTCTCGATCGATCCGTCCGCGTTACGCTTGATCTTGAATACCACGTGGGTACCGACTGCGCGCTGGTTGTTAGGCAGTTTGGCGGCGCGGAAAACACCCGCAGCGCATAGACTTGGGATTCGGCGCAATTGCCTTGCGCCACTGGAGATTGGTCTGGTCCGTTCACAGCTTCTTGAAACGTCTTCATCCCGCGCTGTCACTTGCTTCCACAGCATTCGCACTTGCGCGCCAAATTTATGAATTGAGTCAGGCCGTCTTCATCATTTTCTTCGAATTTCTTCTTGCTCGTTAGCCAGATTCACGTTGGTCTTGTCAGCCGACGGCCGGAGCACGCTTGCTTCTTCGAGTCCAGCACTACGACGAGGGACGCCGAACATTGCCGCGATCTTGGTTGTCCAGAGGCGATTTGCGCTTCCCCGCCTGCGTGAACACCCTTGTGACGGAGGCTTGCATGTCGTCGAAAACGTCGGTAAGTCGGTTGACTTCTTCACCAGCATCAGCCTTGGAGTCATCGAAGCTTGACTCATCCAGATGTGACATCGCGAGATCACCACCTGCCCCGCCTCGATGTCGCCAAACTCGATACGCCTTGGAACGCTCCTCGTAACCCATGAAAATTCTTTCGAGCTTTGGGGTCCGCCGATTCGCTTCTCCTTCGGCGTCAAAAGTAGGTCTTGCGTCGAAGATCCGCATGTCTTGACGTTGGGCTTGGACTTGTAGACGATCTCGAACGGAGTTTTGTCGGTGACTTGGTGACGGCAAACGATTCTTGATGTAAATCGCCGTCATCGCTGCTTCACCCAGAACGTCTTGTCCAATAGCGTAGTGCAGCATGCCGGTCGATGGTCACGATGACTCGATTTGGCGCGTTAGCCGTTGCATTCGTTGGTGCGCATACCGAACCGTGGGCTACGCCAGTTGCAGTGGTCTTCATGGATTCGCCAGAGTGAATTGATTTGCGAACTCCTTGGCTCCGTTATGGCGCACGAACTTCACCCTGACATCGAATTGGCTACTCCACCTTGGTGATGAATCGGCGCAACGTATTCACTCTCCGACCTGGCTCACCGGACCAGAATCGACGTGCAGCCGCTGGCTTCGTCATGATTAGCAACCAAGTAGCGGCTGCCGCTTAGCGACTCTTCCCCTCCATGGGCCTGAAATGTCAGTGGAGGAACTCGAACAGCTTATTACTTGCCGGGTTTGGCGGAAGGGCTTTGCACCATTTTCCTGTTGGCACCCGACGCGCCGGCTTTCTTCGACAATGTCGGCATTTTTCGCACCCGTCTGCATGACACCTGGAACCATCTTCCGAAGAACGTCATTCGGCGCTTGACCCAAACGCGCATGAAGATGCACCGCGTTGATCGACGCCCTTGGACACCGAATTCGCAGCGCAGCTGGGACTCAGGCCAGTAGAGACCGTCGATCAGCTCCGCCGGAAGCCACGTTTTCCTCGACTTCTTCATGCGATGTGCATTTCAGCACCATCAGCCACCACCTTGAACTGTCCGCTTCGATTGATCTGCGGCACCGAAAGCAGGTTCTTGTTCATGCCAGCACGTAAGTGCATCTTGAATACGGATGTCGCGCTCCTTGCCGTTGGGCAGGCGGAGCCACTTCCGCACAGGCCATTCGACTCAATGATCTTGGCCATTGTTTGCCATTGGCGACCGTGAGTTCACCTTCGTCGCGCGCATTGATGTCCTTAAACTTGGTCTTGTCGGTACGGGTAATGGTGCGTGGCACCACTGTCGATCGCCCATGAGCCTTGAAACTTGTTGGTCCTGGAGACTCCACACTCCTGAGAGACCGCGAACGCGACGCAGTCGTCATCACTGTCATCACGCCAACGGACGTTGTTCTCACCGCGACCAGACCGGCCACGTCGTGCCACCTCGATTCTCCTCGTTCTGCTTGGTCCAGCACTTTTTCCGCTGACGTGCCCCGATTTTCCGCAGTACGTGCGGTGGCGACTTTCGCTCGGCATTGAAGGCCCTCGCAGCATCTTCAATCTTCACCTGGAGCCGACTTCTCGCCCTGCCTCTTGATGTGCTCATTCGTGAGCACCTTGATCCCCATCTTGAGTGCGCAGCTCTGCGTTGCTCATCGTTGAGAACGACGTTCTCGAAACTCTTGGAGCAGACTCACAGGCTGTAGTGGGTCTAACGATTCGCTACTTTATGGCTTACACGTTGCGCTACGTGTATGAGGAAGCGTAAGTACTTAGTAGTGCCCAGGTTAATTATATTTGAATACGCAAAGTAACGTAAATCAGATAAGACTCCAAGTGACTTAGGTGGTAAAATGAGAACTGTATTGTTTTGTGAATTGATCTTCCTCCCCAAAACTATTTAAAGCTGTTTATCATCTGTGAAAGGGGTTGACAGCGGCTGGCTGTCAAACCCGCTAATATGCACGTCTCCTGATTGGTAGAAAATTACGCTTTCTACCATGGATCTTTAGATTATCTCCGCCAGCCGGACCACCCATCGTGATCCCACTTCCAATGTATCCATTGGTGTAACTTTACACACCAGGTGAGGAAGTATCTAAAACTTTTAACAGATATCTTATCTGTTAAAATCCTGGCTACAAACCGCGGCGCGTCAATATCGTTATATACGTATCGAGGGTCGCGTTATCGCATTCCTGATCTTGGCCAGCGGTCGCGCAGGGACCAGTTGCGTAGTGGACGCCGACTTTCCGATCCTGGACGTGCTTCGCACGCATTACGAATGTGTATAAAGAGGGCTCACCAGCGTTTTGAGCTCCTCCGCAAAACGAGTTCCTGGTCGAGGCGGTTCCTCTGACCTCAGCAGGTAGCATGACAGTTCATCTACGCGCAGCGCGCACGATAGCCGGTTCAAATATCGCCATTACATCCATTGACGAGGGCGAATTCAAGGTCTCACCAATCATGAAAGGGACTGAGAGTGGGCCGTGAGACTATCTACTTCCAGAGAGACCCGAGTACTTGCAAGTGGGTGCAATTCACCTGCCATGCAGAAGAGTTTACCTGCGGCAGGCTAAACTCCATGACTGTCCGAGACCAAAACCTGCGCCCGGAAACGGAGTCCAGAACCAATGGCCTCTCGAACGAAACAACCTGCTGGTTCCACAGCAGTGGAGGGTAATGTGCGATGCTTCCGTTTGGAAGGATCGGTCACTTGCATCGGGAAGTGCACAGCTCCATGCCCCTGGAGGCGTCGTGGTGATGTAGGATCGCCTGGAACAACAAAACGCAGACTATCCGTAGGCGCGGGGCGCCCTACTGGTATTATCAGCTGCGCGTGCCGACATCGGGCGGCGCGACACTGAGGACTGCCAGCCCCCAGTGAGACTGCTCTCGTCGAGAAAGAAGACGACAGGCCGAACCGTCGACCTGAAGAGTTTACCGAAGAGAGGCGAGATGACTCTCTTCCGAGCTTGAGTGGAATTCAGGCGCGTCGAACACTTTGCTCGACTACGA
This sequence comes from Phytophthora cinnamomi, assembly GCF_018691715.1. NCBI lineage: Eukaryota > Oomycota > Peronosporomycetes > Peronosporales > Peronosporaceae > Phytophthora > Phytophthora cinnamomi. The sequence goes on along the minus strand of NW_027151065.1, from coordinate 58,967 downwards.
AGCCTGCCAGACTCTTACTCGAGAGGTAGTACACCTCGAAGTCTTCGGACGACGACTGGCAACAGGTGCCATCGGAGACCGGAAGCGCGTCGTGAAACGTGCGCTTCTCGTACAAACAACAGGTGTTTGTCGAACACTTTATCGTCCTGACCCTGGACGATAAGTTCGACGATTGGTAATGGGCAGCCGTCGCTTGCACGGCGCATCCGATGATAGATCATGGAAGAAGCGCACGCCGTCGCTTCGCGCGACACGGAACAGAGGCGATGGCCCTCAGTTACCGCAGCGCACGCACCAGCAGGTGCGCGGGCTTACGCGAGCCGCGCGCTTAATGCCTGCTGCCTGAGGCCTGCTGCCAAAAGTGAGGGCGCGCACAAGTAGAACCACGTCGCAATGCTGCCGACGTCGGAAAAAGATGTGTCGGTTCCTGGGAACCAACACCACGTTCAAGCTGGTAGGACAGATCACCTGACTCGGAAGGTCGGGTCGACAACGACGCGTTCGGTTCCGGGAGCCGACGCACCTGATCATGAGGGGCTCGCCATGAATGGCGTCGAGGTGATCGAAGGCGTAGCAACCTCGGGAGTTGACGCTGCAAACAGTGCGGACGGTTGCAACGTACCGCTTCGACGGCGTATTCGTAGTGTTGCAGTCCGTGCAGCACGGGAGTATGCGTCAGACATACGGCAGACGGTCTGCGGGGAACAATACGTCAGCGGGTGCACGAGTCTAGCCGGGTTGATTACCGCGCGCCCGCGGACAGGGTCCGCTGGTGAATACTTCCAGGCCGGGCCTGGACCGAAGAATACCAACGTGCGAGCCGGGCTCCGCACAACAAAACGGCAGCAGCGGAAAACGCTGCGCAGTCTCGATCCGGGACCGAGCGCACGAGACAGTCTGTTGGAGCAGACTGCGGGCGGGACGCGGATTCGGGACGCTAAGCGTCTCGACGCGCACCATACTGATTCCAGTACATGAGAACTGACGAACTCGCTAGTCCTCCGACGACGGCGCGCGGAGTTGACTCGGTACAGATAGGGCTGGAAGCGCTACGTACGCGACTGGCACGATGGACGCATCGAGAGTCTGGTGCCTTTCGGACAGCGAAGAACGGAGAGCGAGACGAAGAGCTGAGCGCATACTAAGTACCACCATGGTGAACACTCTCAAGGGTGAGAGAACGAACAGGCGCTTCGAGGAACATACTACTCGCTGATCCTGAGTCCCATGTACGAATTGTTGAGGGAGTGACAAGCACGTACCCGGAAGACGATTCTACGGAGACTTCCCGCAGGGATAAGGGCATTCAGCCGATTGATCTCGCCGGGCAGCAATCGTGTCACGCGGCAGGGGCCAACTGCCGCGAGAGACGAAATGCAAAAGCAATCGACGACTTCTTGAAGTCGTCAAGTAAGCTGGACAAGTGGGAATCGAAGTCTCGCAATAGTGCTCCAGCCCGTGTCAGCCAAAAGCTGAGGCGCGGATGTTACGTGTTCATGCGTACTAACAAGCTGAACGATGCGACGGTACCGGACGCGACACCGATAACACAGAAAGATGTTATCATCGATTCGATACGGCCAGAACCTGTTACAGTGCTCAACTTGCGAGGATAGTTTTATCCATTCATAATGCGTGCAGAGCGATATCCCTCTCGATACGGCAGTGAGCCGCAAAGCGGCATGCTCTGGGAATAGCGATGCCAACAGGGCTTAAGAACGCCCCTGCGACTTCACAGGTGCAAGTAGCACTGTATGCCAGCTCGGTGCGCGACTGCACTCTGAGCTACGATTCAAATAAAGTTTTTTCGTTCATCCACAGCCGAGAGCTGTGGACGGAAAAGAACCGACAAGCGATGCGAGGGTCCATCTCCGGAAACTATCGCGAGCTTATGCGAAAACATAAGCTCTACGCGAACCTGAAGAAGTGTATCTTCGGGCGAGCGAGATACCCGTCCCCGGTGTCTCGTAGGGAAGAAATGGTGTTCGCCCTGACCCGAAAAGGTCAGAGGTGATAATGAATAGCCAACGCTCTTCATGTCAAGGAACTGAGGCGTTCCTTGGCTTGGCTCACGTACTTGTGCAAATACATAGACTATGCGGAGCAGATCCGCTCGCTGTCACAGCTTCTAAGAAAGAAGCTGTGTGGTGGACACCCGATTGCCAAAAGGCTTCGATGCAGTCAAGCGGGGCTGACGGAGCGCCGATCTTGGCAGGGCTAATTCCAAGATCGCCCATTTCACGTGGTATGCGACGCATCCGACTTCGCGATCGGATGCGCAGGTTGATGCAGCACGATCACGAGGGGTCGATCGTGTCGTCTACACCAATCGCGTCAGCTGAAAGCAGCTGAGCGCAATTATCCGGTGACATGACAAGCGAACTCCCTGCATGAAATACGCACTCGCAAGTTCCGAGTGTATTTGCTTGAAGTAGACCATTTGTGGTCTACACCGACCATGCACATCACTGCACCTGAGTGAAGTCCCACCTATCCCAAAGAATGGCGAGATGGCTCTCATTCTTTGCGAGATATAACTTCCGGGTCGAATACAAACCCGAAGATTGATGGTGCCGACGCGTTATCACGTCGGCCGGACTATGCAGAAGCTGCTGACGTCAATGCCATTGACGCCATGCGATGCTAAACAAACCCACATCGTCTCTGTTGGACGATGTGGAGCCGCGTACGCGCACGACGCGGACGCGAAGCTCTTGCTGGCCTATGGCACAGCGCCTTCTGACAAGTCCCGCTCAGAAGCTCCCAAGCACCTTCGAGCGCGTGCACACCGCTAATATCAGATTGCGACGGTTACTTTTATAACGTAGTCGACGACAACGCGGATCGCGTTGTCGTTACCAATGACCATGACCTGCGACTCAGGATCATGTACGGATATCACTGATGCCCCGACTGGGGATTATCTTCGGACGTGAGAAGACATACGTCCTTCTCACGCGCGACTACTGGCACCACCAGTATAAGTGGGTGCGCGCAGACATCCGTGCTTGCGAGGTATGCCATAACGCATAAAGCCTGCGCCATTCGCGCAGGCTCCACTGTAATCACTACCGACTCCGTCGGGATTGGAAGTCCATGTCTTTGGACTTCATCTTTGGTCTTCCCCGGACAGCGGAGGAATACCGGTGTTGTGGTCTTCGTCGACCGCTTCAGCAAGATGGTACATCTGCTGCGGTGCCGAGCAGAGTGACTGCGAAGCAGACGGCCCGTCTGTTCGTCGACATGGTGTTCAAACACCATGGCATACCGACCGACATCGTGTCGGACAGAGACCCGCGCTTCACAGCGCACCTGTAAGAAGTGTTTACACTCTGGAGCCACTCATGTCGACTGCAGATCATCCGCAGACGGATTCGATCAAACCGAGCGCGGAATCGCGTGCTCGTCGATATGTTGAAGAGCTACGCTCACTCGTTCCAATACTGGACGAGTACTTATCGATGGCAGAGTTTGCCATCAATAACTCAGGGCATGCCTCGACCGGGCATACCGTTCTACGTAATGCCACGGCATCCACGCCTACCGAGTTTACTCGAGTGCGGGCTCCCACTTTGTGGGAGATCTACGACTGCAATACAGCAGCCGTAGAAAACCGCTGCACTTGCGTGTCAACTGCGACGTAACAGGCCGCGTCATTGCGATGCGCAGGCGACTCCTCAACAACAAGGCAACGATCACGGTCTGCGCAGGGCGCAGACACGTGCGAAACCAGAGGGCGGGCTCTGGCGGAGAGCGAGCTTAATGACTTCAGCTCGGATGCAATCAACTTATTAAAAGACAAACCGTGATTCGGTTTGTCCAAGATAATAGCAGCTTCTGTTGATCACAGAAGCTGAACGCAGAACAATGCGGGCAGAGGCAACACAAATGAATTTAACAGTTAATTGGTTTTGTGCATCTGGAATTTAGTTGCTTCACGGACTGAACAACCTGCCAATAGCACATGCTAGATTTCGGACCTGCTTGCGGAGCACGAGCAACCTTGCTCGGCGCGAGCAGCGCCGTTCACTGTGTTCTCCAGCGCGCGGACGCGCTGGAGCGACTCCTCATCCGGGTCCCCAACTCGACCTGGATATTCGAGGAGGTCCTGCGAGACCGCCGCGACTTGCCTTCTGGTTCGCCAGCTCCTGTCTTCAGGCGGCGAACTCAGCGCCCTGCAGACGCCTCCAGGCGGTCATCCGGTCGTGGAGGCGCATACCGATCAGCCCGGGCTGATCATACCCGGGCGTGTTCCCACCCCGCCACCGCCGATCCGGACGCCCGCGGCTCAACCCGCTGGATGGTTGAGCGATTCCATAGTATCCCGAAAACGAACCCTCAAGGCTCGTTCGTATTCGTTGAGAAGATTCCTCCCCATCGAGAAACATAGAGCCGCGGAACGTCTTGCTGGAGGACGTTCCGGAAATGGTGAGGGCGTTACGAGAGCAGTACGCGCTGGCGCAGCGGAAGTAACGCGAGCGCTGCGGTCATCGCTAGCGCCCGAACCTCACGTGCTAAGAACTGGCACGGAGCTCTTGAGACTCTCGGGCACACGGAACGACGTGTACCCGTTCAGGCCGCGGTCACTCAAGCGGATGCGCCTGGGAAGCACTTCGTGCACTGAAAGCCCTCGGGCACAGCGCACGGCACATTTGCCTCCTCACGCAGCAACATGAAGTTGCTCACTTTCCACGCTTCAGTACGTCTCGAAACGATCACGCTGCAATCCGATCACGGTAAGCACTCGGCTTCTGTTGAAGTTCTCAACAAAAGCATTCCAACTTTGACAAAGTGCCCGCCACCGGGCACTTTGCTGCGAAAATGTCTTCTTGCTGAAACCATCGGAGCTCGTGAAAGAGTCCGATGTAGATATCGCGCCTTTGATGCGTTTCCGCATCAAAGTGCAGCTCGGCAGCACAGCGTCATCTTTGATGGCGCTGCATACGTACAGCGGCACCTCATTCGGAGGTACCGAGTTCAAACCGGTCCGGGATCTCCGGACGCGGACGGCATCACGCAGCGCGGCAGTCGACGCGCTGCGCCTGCAGGCGCAGCGTGAGTACTGAGCCAGCTGAAGCGAGTGGGTATCACTTCAGTACGCGAACGCTTCGAACTCGAAGCGTCCGATTCGTCCCCTTCACGCGGGCGAACGTTCTTAGATGAGGGTCGAGCGATTCATCGACACTACGGCTGCTTTGAGGGCGAGTCCTCCTCCGCCTCCATGTCTTCATCGTCGTCATTCGAAGTCGACGACGTCGCCTATCCTCGCCTTCTGGCGTTCCAGTAATCACTCGATGGAGAGATGACTCCCCACCGACTTTGCGGACTTCTTCTGAGGCGCCGCATCGTTGAATGAGCGCGGTTTTCTCCAAACGCGGAGAATTGATGCGAGAGACACCGCCTGCGCGTCTAACCTTAAGGGGATGGTGTAACGGGTTACACGTACAAGTGGCTACAAGCCTGCTGATTTTAATGATATGATATCTGTTAAAAAGTTTTAGATACTTCCTCGCCTTGGTGTAAGACACACCAATGGATACATTGAAGTGGGCCACCACAATGGTGGTCCACACATACCTAAGATCCTATTGGTAGAAGCGCATCTTTCTACCAATCAGAGTCATGCATATTAGGGGCTCTGACAGCCAGCCGCTGTCAACCCCTTTCATAGATGATAAACAGTTTTATGCAGATTTAGAGGAAGATCAATTTACAAACAATACAGTTCTCATTTTACCTAAACTAGTACTTGGAGTCTTTCAAGTTAACTTATATTTGTGTATTCAAATATAATTAACGCAAGGTAATACTAAGTACTTACGCTTCCTCATACACGTAACGCAACATGCCAAGCAAAAGTAAGTGATCAGAGATTATCTTGGCGCCGATGTTGCCTGACTTGGCCTTGATGTTGAGACTTCATTGCAATGATGAGCACATTGCCGCCTTCTGCCATCTCCATGCTGAAAGAGCTGTAACCTCGATACGTCGGTAACTTCCGCGACCATCCGTGGAAACGAACACCAGTTGCGTCCAGGCCACCCACGCTTCCTCACGGTCGTCGACCACACTTGATGATAGTCAACATCCTGTGGGTAACATCAGTCGAACGCGATGTTGCTCGACTTGACGTAGTCTCGTCCTTGGCCCTCGTGTCCGCGAAGCTTGGTTTCGTCTCGCGGTTCACGACGCTCCACCGACGGTCAGGAGCACGCCACGCATGTAGCGGTTCCACGTGGCGTAGTTGTCGCCGTTGAACTTGTCGATGGAGATTTTGGTGTCTTGGACAGAGGACATGGTGATTGGGCTCATAACCTGAAGAAGTTCGTAGTTGGGTCTTGCACTAGTTGACTTGGTCGTGGACACCGCCGAGGCTTGGGGCGAAGGCGAGGAGGTCACTTACGGGGTTTGGAATCAAAATTCAGAGTGATGGATTGTTGGAGAAACACAGCCTAGGCTAGTGCTAAAGGCACGCGGCCATGCGTCCTATCAACTTCAGATTGCGTCTAATCAACCATCATTCTACACTACTCGTCAAGTAATCTCCTCGTCTAATCAACGTGGTCGTATTGGACCGGTTCGGTTCCAACCGGTTCGGGTACCTCAGAACTTCATTTTTTTAGCGTACCAGGTTCAGTACCCCTGCAACATGTCTCAAGCAGCTGACACGGTGACTTCTTTGGACTGGCACGGCACGTTCGTACTGGTACGGTAATCATGAACTGTACCTACGGTATGCTGCAATAATTCTCGAGAGATCCGCTGCCGTAGCTGCTGTTAAGGTTCTACCGGGAGGCGGGAGGGAGAAAGACTTGTGTAGGAGAAGGTAAAAGTTGTATTTTTGAAAGCTTAAAAGTGTCCGTATCTTCGCTTGGTGCGGAAGCTGTTGCCTAACTGTCGCTCAGAGATATGGATACATTTGTAAGTGCACATACTAATAAGCGTCATAGGTAGTCTACTGGTTGATAAAATCTCGTGCGTAGAGTTGGATGTTCACAGCTGTAAAAAAGAATAATTCCTTGTTTTCACGTCCACCACAAATTGATAGCCACCGAAGAGGAATCATCCCGCTTCTAATATTACGACAAGCAGATTGGTAGCATGAAAACGTCATTCCGTACTATAACATTGCTTCGTTATGAAAGCCACAACTGCATAATGTAACTGAGTAGACCAGGTACAGCACTATCCTTCATCTACGATTCAAGGCATCCACTTCTTTGAGGTACAGTATTCTCTACCACCTACGCCAGGTGTCGGGCTGGTGTCCTTTCATCTACCGGTATCGACCGTGCTGTCATACTGTTGCATGGTCGTCATGACGATCCACCTCCCATGAAATCAGAGCTTAATACAACAACCAATAGCCGACTGCTGCCTACCCTCGACCCCAGTCTCTTCAGTTCTGCGACGTGTGACCGCTGTTAACTGCTCCAGTAGAAGGGATCCCCTTTATTTCCCTGTATTAAGGCGTTCCAATCACTGGGGCAGTCTCGAACGTCACCTGCGAAAACAAGGTTGAAAAAACCTGTTAAAATTTGAGCGGGCGAATTTGGGCCAGCGAAAATCATCAACGGCAAGATTGCGGTGGGTTTGTGGGTTTGGGTTTAAAGTGACTTTTACAAAGTAAGTAAAACATGCTAATAAAAATTATGAACCCGTCATTTCCGTCGTATCCGTCATTTCCGCAGTATGTGATCGAGGCCTGCTGGCCAAGCGGAAGTGTACAATCGTACCGCTTGGTACCTCGTGCGATGGCAAGGATACGACAATGTCGCCGATTTAGCAGGAGCCCATGCAGAGCTCCCGAGTTGTAAATGGTGCAATATGAGCGGGTGATGCAGAGACATAGCGCACGAGTACGTATCCACTCGAGGACGCCCACGACAAGAACAACGCCCCGCACAAAGTCAAAGAGTTCGTGCACAGCGCCGTCAGCGCCGCGTTGTTGCGGGCGAACTTAGCTTCGGCAGGAACATTACAATACCATTAATAAATCTGCTGAAATTTGGTGGGTGGGTGGGTTGGTGGTTTATTCATTAATTCAAGAAAACAAAACGCCAAAACAGCCCTGCTGCTGCGGTATTGCTCAGGCGCCCTCCGACCATGAAAAAAGTATCTCGCGTGTTGTGTCTGCACGGCTACCGGCAAGACGCCCTGAAGCTGCGCGGCCGCATCGCCATCGCCGAACGTTCAAATCCAGCGTGAGTTCGGTCGTCGTCGACCGACGCTCGTCTACCACCTACGACACTGTACTAATGCGCATCGTGCCAATAATACTGCAGTCTGCCTGGACGCACCGTTCGACGTGCCGTACGAGCCCACGACAGAGGAGCACGCCAACAAGTAGAAGCGACTGGGAGCGGCTAGATCGAGCAAAGTGATTCATCACTGAAGCATTTATTTGTGCAGTGGCGAGACCGGAGAACGTCAAGCAGCTCAAGTGGTTTCGACTTCACTCGCGATGAGGAGACGGATCAGTACCTGCTGGAGCGCGTGGACAAACCGTAAGGTACGTCGCGAGCTTCGTGAAGAAGGAAGGGCCCTTCGACGGCATCTTCGGCTTCAGCCAGGGCGGCTTTCAGCGTCGCTGATCCTGCAGAGACAATTGATGGCGAAGCGGTCGTCAATATTGTGTGCTTTCTAGATTTAGAATTTATCGGTGTGGGTTCGTATCAGTGAGCACTCAGAGTCATATTCGCGTTCCACTTCGCCTTCTTCGTCTCGGCTGGGCTTAACGGTAGCCGAAGTACGCTGGCGACGCCAAAGATTGAATCTGCCGTCGCTGCACATTATCAGTGAGACGGATGCTGTGGTGGACAACGAGCGAGCCTCGCGTTTGCGTGACATTTCGTGAACTCAAGCTGCTGATGCACTCTGGAGGCCACTATATCCCCACCAACAAGGAACCCAAGGACACGTTCCGAGCCTTCTTCAAAGAACTGCAGGAAGCCGACGAAAAAACGGTAAACAACGTTGCTACGTTGTGCGTTCATCACTAAGCTACTTTGAGCACAGCCCCTGTCGCTGGCTCAGCATTATTCTCGCAGAATGGTATGAGAGCTGGAATCGTAAAGCCAGATCTTGCTCTATTATCGGTGAAGGCTACATATCTATTTGGCGCCGTAGACTGCGGTCATTTCCTTCGCGAACTCTCGAGAGCGTCCTTCGGCTCCCTTACTGGTAGGAATGTAGTGGCCGCCGGGATGCACAAAGACCTTGGGGCTGTTATTTTAGCTCAACAGCTTTATTCTGTCCATCGTCACAATGGCATCAGTCTCACCCATGATATGGATCGAAGGAACGTCCACCTTCTGCTCAGACTTGTACTCCGGGTCGCCAAGGTCGCAGACGCGACGAAAATGGCGAGCGAACCCAGACGGTGAGTTGTTCGGGTCGGCAACTAGAAAAAGACAATTAGAAACGCGGTCAGAAGCAATACGCACGTGCGCACCAACCGCTAGATGAATGAACGTACACTGTCGCTGCAGAAGCAGCGAGCATACATCATACCACCTGACTGAAACCGAAGATGCCATCGAACGGGCCTTCCCTCTTCACAAACTCGGCAGAGATAGTCCACAGCTTCGTCCACACGGCCGTACGTGTTAACGCCGGTCTCTCGTCAATCCTCAAAGTCCCACCACTTGTACGTGGGCTCAGCGTCGCCGCTGAAAGCAAACGCCACGCAGCTCTGTCAGCACGCTGCCCGTGGCATCCGTTCAGTGTCACTAACGCACATTTTGGCCTGCTCTTCCGGCGTCGAGTTCGGGTAGCTGGTCACCTTAAAGAATGGGGCTTGGGGAACACTGTCAAGCACACACAATACCAAGGTCAGACGCGTGGCAGGTCCTAGACACAATTTACTATCTACCAGTACCGAGTCGAAGCTGGACTTGAGCGCCCGACGCAACTGACGAGATGCGGTTGCCGGAACAGGCGCGTCCTGGCCGAAGCCGATGCAAGCACAGAACGCGGAACGTATGCATCTTCGTCGCAGGAAGTCGAACCGGTAAATAAAAGTGTTGAGGATGCTGTCGCCAAGCAGAAACTTCACGGTGACGCACTCCTCGCTGCACGATGAACGTCGGGTTTGCGAATGTTGCTTCCGTTGATTACACCGTGTGTGCGAGCAGCAATTCTCTGGTATACATCCGGACAATGCACTAAGTGCCACTTGCCAGTAAGCTGTGCACGCAGCCCGCTGACGAGCTGCACCAACGGATTGGCACCAGACGTACGTCAGCACGCTAGCGCCACACTTTTTTTTCCAGACGGACAAGCGGTTGGTGGTGGGATTCAACTAATGCCTGTCGTCCACCGTACTTGATCATACTAGTACTTCCTTGAACCGGGCTCCTCCCGCGCAGTATCGAAGCCCCTCCGCAGCAGATAGAGGCCATGCTGCGCCTTCGCGTCTTCAGCTGACTTTATGCTTGTCTCCAGTGCTACTGCAGCTCTCCGCCGGCGCCAAGCAGGCCGAGAGCAGAAGAGGTAGAGAATCTAACGAGGGTCAAATGTTATCACACGTCTCCATTGACTAATACGTATTATACACCCAATATGTTATATTGTGTTGTTTCTAATTATTGGAGTGCGAGTTCCCCACGTGTCCGAGGCGCTGCTGGAGCAGCTCGGCTACCAGAAGAACCGCTACTCGGCATCGGCCGCTGAGGTGACGCCGCGCAAACCGACGCCCGACTTCAGCAACGTGAACGCCGTGGTCAACGAAGTTCGAGAAAGGTGTCGCTCAGCGACTACAAGGGAACAGTGGCTCATCCTGTTCTTCTACGTTCGACTTCACGTTCGTGTGCCCCACGGAGATCGTGAGCTTCAGCGACAGCGTGGACCAGTTCCGCCCGGCATCAACGCCGAGGTCGTGGCCATCTCCACCGACTCGCACCACACGCACCTGGCCTGGGTCAAGACGCCGCGCAACTGGGGCGGCCTGGGCAAAGATGAACATCCGCTGATCGCCGACATCAGCGAAAGCTGACGCATCTCCGAGGACTACGGCGTACTGGTCACGGACGGGGAGGACGAGATGTTCGGCGCGCCGCGCTGCGCGGACTCTTCATCATCGACAGAGGGCACCATCCGCTCCATCAGATCCAACGACGACGCCGTGGGCCAGACGTCGACGAGACGCTGCTGCATCCTCAAGGCCTTCAGTACTCGGCCGCGCATCCACACAATTGTGCCCGCCAACTGGAAGCCGGGCGACAGGCTCATCAAGACCGACCACGTCGAGATGGACTTCTTCCAGCACCACAATACGGCGACGACGCCAGAAGCAAGAGCTGTGAAGCTGCAGCCTATCGATTGTCCTAACGGTGTGCGGCCAGGACGGCACTGGGGTCGTTTCGGCGGTGGCGGACAAGCTGTCCGCAGCACAGATTACACGTCGAGCGGACGAGAGCCGCACAATTGGGGCTCGACGCCCGTCCTGGACACCGCCACTCCTGATAAACACAAATACATCACATGTAGCACAGCGTAGCTGTCCTCCATGTTTGTCGTTTTTCTCAAAGTTTTTCTTCATTTATTCACGTCGGTTCTCCTCTCTCGTTCGTGGCCGAAGCCCTCTACTGCATCCGATTAAGAAAACACGAGGCCAAAAGACTCGGAAGACCGATCGGGGGGGAACCAAAATACTTTTCAGCTCGAAACGCACGCCCAAAGTAGCGGCGGCTCTGGTAGTTGCTACAGCCTCAGCGTCCGTCGTCCACTCGGCTCGCTCAGCTCAACTCTGCGCTGCGTCGCGTCGCGTCCGCGCTTCCTTAGCCTGCTGCGGGAAGCCGTGCTTCCAGTTCTGGTAGCGGTACAGGATCACGGGCACGCCCGCCGCCCACGGTCTGAACAGGGTCAGGCCAGCACGACGCCCTTAGAGTCGCCTCGAACACGAGGTGCTGGTGGTGCTCGCCCACCTCGGCCGGTATGCGCTTAGCCGAGGCGGAATCTACTGAAGCGACCGGCGGCATATCTTATGGCGGTCTGCTTGACGATCTGGCCGAACATCTTCTCTTCGGGACTTGGACAATTGTGCGGAGGGGAGGAAGGGCGGTCGTGAAGCCTTTCCGCCCACCACCGCCACTGGAATTTTGGGGTCTCCGCCCGACGGGCAGCGCGCCAGGAAAATGGGAAGTTTGTATCGGCCCCAAAGACCGCAGCGGGGGCAAATGTAGACTATTGTGTACCCGCCCGCAAAAACATGCGCCCGCTAATGAGAAAATTGTATGTCCGGATACGGTTGGATAAAGTGGACGGGCAGGTGCCATAGATGCAAGGGTATACAACTTCAACTCTAACGCGCATCAAAGGACATCGGGGGCAGTACAAACGAATAGCGGAGGTTCCTTACTAAATATCAATGCCGAGGAGGAATACAATAAAGAGCGCCGCTGTCGTCCAGCGGCGGCGTGTTCCTTTGGCTGGAATCACCACGTCGCCCGGGGCACGTACAAATACAAATAGTGGCCAGGGTGAGAAGGTGTCGTCACGAAGCGTCTGCTTGCCACGGCGTGCCCAATGGACTGCAGCAGCGCTGCGTTCCTTAGAATTTCCAGCGACGGATCGTCCTTCTTCTGCTTCTTCGCCTGTGGGATGGCGGCTGGCGACTGTCTGTCTATAACTCGAGTCGGCGGTGTCACTCCATGAGCCGCTTACCCGTTCATGGCTGGAGCGCGGTCGGACGCCAGCTTGGTGCTCCTCGGTTCGATGGTGGTTGCTGTGGCGAGAGGACTGAAGCCTGTGGAGCCCAGTTGGGCATGGCGGGGATACCCATGACGTTCAGCGGTTGTAAGTTGCATCTGTCGGTGTCCAGCGCAGCGAGCCCGGACTTTAACATACGTTTGGATCGCCAGGCGACTGCACAAGGTGGTCGGATACCAAGAGACGCAAGTCGACCTGGTCCGTGAGCAGCGCATTGGTGGGTACGTCGTTGGCCTTTAATCGGCACGGGCGACGGCAGATCATCGAGCGGAAGTCTCGCTCGGTTGCTGCCGATCGGAGCTGTCGCGACGCTTGCGTTGTCGCCGCCGCCACTGTCGTTGGCGTGATGCCGCACGCTTGAGCCGCCGCTTGCTGGAGTTCCAGTGGTTCTTGATGGCGTTGTCTGTGTGCGGCCAGGAAACATCTTGGCGATCTCCTTGCTGTTGCCGAACTTATGTACGGTCCCTAGAGTTCGCTCCTCATCGGGCGACCACGGCTCCTTACGGATGGCCGGAGTCGAGCTGGATGACCACCTGCAACAAGCGCGCCCAGCCATTCAGCAGCAATCGTCAGTCTTTCAGAAACTTCAACGTGCCAACGATCCTGACCTGCACAAAGGCAACTAGCTACTGTGCTTATGCATTTTCAATTAGCCGTACCGTTCGCGGCACTGCTTGCCGTTGCGGCCGGGCGCTTAGTGCCGATGATGGTCCAGTGGCGGGTGCCGTACTTCTGTACGAGCTTGAGCATGAGCAGGTCCTCCTTCTCCCGTCCACTTGCACGGACTTGCGCTCCTTGCGCCAACCTCGGCGCAGGCGCCTCCAGCTGCTGCACCTCCCGAGCGGGGCGTGGTGGCTGGGCGTCATGCTCGGCTGGATCCTCTGGTCGCTCGCTGCGCCGAATCCGGTGGATCTCGATGTGACTGGCGCCCCTCGCTTTGTCGCCAACTGCCGCGCTGACTTGCGCTCGGTATGCGCCAAACGTTATCTTCGACGGAAAGATCGAGGTAGGTCCCAACCGTCGAGACCAACGCGCTGCGATTGGCGGAAAATCCGTCACGACGTGAACCGCCACGCATACAAATGTCCAAGTCAAGTGGCCAGTGACGAGCGCGATTGGCCGGAGAAATAGCACAAAGTTAGAAGTGGCGAGTATAAGAAAAGATCGCGGGCAAAGCACCAAAGTCCTGCTGCGAACGATTAATACCTTACGATGGCGATACACTGCGGGTGCTTCACATTAGGCTGAATTCCACACTCCAGCGCCGTGCACTTGCGCTTGTTGTGGCGTCGCGCACACCGAGCACCGCTTGGTGGCGTCAGCTTCATCTGGATGGAGTCGTTGCGCACGAGCTCTTCATCGACTGGGATCTGCACGGCCTCCACCAACGGGCCGTATGCCTGCGCAGCTGGCCACCGTGTACACGGGTGGCGGGGAATTGCGCGAGTCCCTGACCCGCCGCTCTTGTTGAAGACGGCGGCCCGCGTACATCAATGCTTGCACGGGAGCCCAAACTGGTCACGGTACGAGCACGACACGACTTAGCGCTCAGATTCGCACTTCTTGGCGATGGGGCTGCGAGCATCCCACGTAGGCGATACCGATATCGCCGTCGCTTGAGGAGACGCAGCACGCGGAGGCTTCAATTTGCTGCTCCTCCGGATTTTCTCGGCATACGGCGTGAGGACGCGACCGGCCTGGGACCAATTCCTTCGCACTAATTTGCGCTCGTAGAGGTCGCCCATGCTGCGCTCCGTATCCCTGGAAGAGTCGAAGGGCGGCAGCATCCGGGTCGCACAACCGACGGATTCTCCCGACTCGGCCAGGTTCGTGGTTTGCCATCCGTAGAGAGCATGACGGCAGGAAAGCGATTAGCAGCCCAGGACTCTGGATTCAACCCACGAAGGTAGTCAGCTGCACGCAGAGTCAACTAGGCTGAGCGAGCTGGGATGGCACGATCAAGCGCTCTTCTCATTCGCTGTCAGCATTCTGGGCACGCCACACAAACTGGTTCAGGTCCCGTCGAGTCGTTTTGAACGTTTCCTCCATGAGATTGCTGATCAAAGTGCGCAGTGCACTGAAGCACAATCCGGCGAGGCGCCTGAAAGGACTCGGCAGCTCCGGACTAGCGTGGGTGTTCGTTGCGCCAAAACATCGGCACATCTAGTGACAGCCCTCCATCAGGCAACCCTGGAAAAACCACCTGAAGTTCTCGGTATCTTGCTGTCGCAGAGCTACTGCCAACGATGCACATGTCGTTGTTCCCATCCTTGGTCTGGCTCCAGAAACGATGCCTTGGTAGTTCGCCATTGTGAGCCATCAAGTCCATCGAGGCCCAGTACTGCTGCTGTGGCGCTGTAGCAGTGGAGCGTGCGGCAGCATCGGAACGCGCAGCGAATTCGTGAGACCACTGGTCCACCTCGACGTTTAACTTGGCAGATGGATTGAGCTGTTGAAACTGAAGCAGGAGCGACTCAAGCTTTTGGTCCCCACGGCGACGTCTTCAGAATGTTCCTCTTGCTTCCAACCAGTAGGCCATGCGACTGGGCGCAATGATGCCGTCCTGGGCCTGTGGCTCGGACGCTGGGCTGACGGCTTTGCGCTGGCGCTCGCGCTTTTCGTTCGCGTTCATGAGATGATTGACTACCTGACGCGTCGTCACCGCTTCCCGTGCCCGGTACGTTCAGATTACATATGGCATTGAACGAGCTGACGTAAAAGTGGCCCGAGAGAACGCGCTCTTGTGCGCACGCGCGCACCACGAAGTTGCACGGCGTCGGCTGTTGCAGATGAAGGTGAAGTTCTTGCCGCCGCTGTGCTTCGGGTCAGCCGCGCGCTGTTTTGCCCTGCGCCAGCGCGAGTCCTGGATAATACTCTTTGGCCTGCGTGCGGTTATCGAAGTGCTGGCGCACCTGCGGCGTCATCTCGACGCCAGACTTGGCGGGCTTCACGTTGGCGCGCTGCTGCTGCTGCATCGGGCTGTCGATGGGGGGCGCAGCACTTTCTGCGCTTCTTCCTGGAGCCCCTGCTCCGCCGCCGCTTCAGCCGCAGCAGCAGCAGCCGAAGCGGCAACGGTGGACAGGCGGTGTTGTGCTGCTGCTTGCCCGCCTCATCGTAGCTCCGCCGGCTCAGGCTGGTCGCCGCGATAACCGCCATGGCTGCATCCTCTGCGATCGCGGGGGCGATGGCGATACTGTCGGCGCTGCTGGCAGCCGTTGAAGTGGCGCTGGAGAGCTGCATGGGGTTTTCGAGGTCGCGCTGCCACTATGGGAGGCCCAAGTGGGGGTCCTCGCATTCAATTAGTCGAGCATACCCCATAATGGATACAGCAATTCGATATCGCCCGGCTTAGGGAATAAGTCATACAGTAAATTTGGTTTACTATAGATACAGTATTTTAGGGAATGCCCCGTTATGACAGTATGCACTTCAGACGCCGTTACTTACGGTTCTTGTCGCCGAATGCGGCCGTTTCTATCGAAGGCCTCTGCCAAAACCTTTTGCCCGCGCCACCAAATACCCAACGGCAGGGTCCCCAGCCAAGTCGGTGACTACTTTTTTTTGCCGGTTTTCAGCCCCGAAACATGTCAAATCTGACCACCCAGCCGCCAGTCGCCATAGCGCCGTCGAATTCGCGCTCCGCTCGCGGTAGTCATAATCGGGCTCTTCTTCCTCTCCGCCGGGCGCGATGCTGCGGCGACGTGCTGAAAGTCAGCGTCAACAGCGCTCGCGCGTTACCGTCTAGCCAGTACGCAGGCGCAGCGGGCGTTGCAGAAAAAGCGCGGAATCAGATGCGGACTCAGAATCGCGTGGAATTAAAGATGTTGAAGTTGGCGCTGGCCAAGTCGGTCGTGGAGACCAAAGATGGTGCAGGCGGCGGCGCTTTATACGCAGGGCGCCGTGTTCTACCACCCGACGCTGGAGCAGTTCGCGGACCCCATCGTACATCGCCAGGTGCGTTTAGCAGCCAGCTTTACAATTAGGCATTGCGGTTTCTACCGTTGTGGGAGATTTTAGGGGAGTTAACGGTTTGCGATACACAACTTTCAACGTTGGCTCCAGCATCGAGAGCAGAGGCGGCCAGAACGGGGATCACCACAGATCGTGCCGCCCTGAGGGCTGGAGACCTCCGTTCGCTATCGATTTCGAGAGCAGACTCATTGAATTCGAGACGAGGAAGCAGAAAATCCACGAACTCAGGTCGGAGGGTTGTTGAGTTTGAATAGAGTTGCTAGGCGTGGGCTCATTGGGAGCGGTGCTGTTGATTGCAGGAAGGACGTGCCTACGGAGACGACCGTACGCACACGTTCAATCGTTCCGTGCGAGTGCCGACGCGTTCCGGCGTGATCAACTGGCTGAGATCGAGAGTTGGACCGGAGACGGTATCGTCCGGATGACATCGAGCATGAGTACTGGCGGGTCATTCCAGACAGAACCCAACGTTGAGGTACATTTTTTTTTTTCGAGTGGGGGGGGGCGGAGTCATGATTCTCATGATGAATATTCTAAATCCTTACACGAATTGGAATACGCAAATGACCTCGATATTGCGCAAGTTGGCAGTGGTTTCTTGCGCTCTGTAAAACGATTCGCCTCGCAGGTAACAAAAGGTACAGCAAACGGGCCTTCCGGTACATGTTTATTTGTCCATGTTGCTGATAAATTCTGTCTGGCACCGACAGGAACGGAACGATAGACTTCTCAAATCCAGAATACTACCGGAATACAGGGTGGAACCCTGAACAACCTTCCGGACGCGTATGGTTCACTACTCCCGACACCTGGGCGCCGCGATCAATGGAATTAACGTGCCTTGGCTGTACTGCGGCATGCTATTTGCGTCATTCTGCTGGCACGCGGAGGACAACTATGTCCAGCATCGCTTCTACCACTTTGGTGCCAATAAGCGATGGTGGCGCATCCGTCTGCGGACATAAAGAGAGTTCGGGCGGCCATGAGAACTCAAGTCCCAGAGCGTTTCCGTGAACCAGATTTGCTCCTTCATTTTAACTACGATGGTGCCGCCATCGGTTTGCAGAATCAGGTGTGAAGGTATTCACCCTCGTGCAGCACGGAGACATCATCCTTACGTTCCCCAAATCGTACCATAGCGGATTCAGTGAAGGCTTCAACTGCAACGAAACTATTGAACTTTGTTCTCCCAATTGGATTGACTTTGGAAGGGAATGTCGAAGTGTACCGCACATTATGGGCGAATCTCGATCTTCTCCACGATCGATTCGTGTTTCACTTTGGATCGACGCAAAATCTGGACGAGTATTCTGTCACGGACTGTGAGCTGTTGCTGAAGGAGTTGCGGCGGTTGTTTCACGAGGAGAGGGACTATAAGAAGGTGTTTTGGCCGAGGGGCTAGAAAATGTGGAGGAGCTCAGCGGCGATGTCATGCTGGACGAGGAATCTATGGAGGTAAGGCGACGTGCGGCAGTGCTTTCACTGTCGACACAACGTCTTCTTTTTTCGGGTGTTATCTGCGCCTGCAATCTGACCGACTCTCATGCTTGCACGCCACACGAAGAGGAAATGTGCGGCTGCGCGTTACCAGAAACCGCACTCTGCTACAGTGGGTGGGGACGGCTGAATTGCGCTATGCGATTAGACGTGCAAATGAAGATGCGTGCGCTGAAAGCGCAAATATTGGGCTGATCTCCAGGTTGGTGACATGGTCAATCTTCATTCCGAATGCAGGTGTGCACTCGGCCTCGACAAGACAACTACTTCACCCTCAAGAAGCGGAAAGGAGCATCTGTTCGCGCTTAGAAATGGAGCTACGAGTTTTGATCTTAGAAGCAGTCACCATGCTTCGTTCGTTGTCGATGCAGCGAGATGAAGCACGTTGGGATATGGTGATTTTTCACTGGCTGCTGATGCTTCTGGTATTATAATAACATTGCGAACTTGGCGGTTACATCATCTACATAGTTCCTCATATTTTTTTCTGGATCAGTAAGCCTACGGCACAAAGCAGTTTCTCAATTTTTGCATTCTTGGTGATGGTGCGTATCCGCGCTGCCAAAGAAAGCTGTCAAAGCCCTTGATATCGTAAAACGTTCTCCCCGAGTACTTCACTGGTGACCAGCGCCATCATTGTGACTCTCAGCTCCAGCGTGTATACAGCCATCAATCTCGTCGTCCGACATCTGCGTGTACAAAGCGATGAGCCGTAGTTCGGCCGGAGTAAGCAGCAGGCGCAGCGCGGGCCACGACGCGCACACTC
The DNA here is from genome assembly GCF_018691715.1 of Phytophthora cinnamomi. Classification (NCBI taxonomy): domain Eukaryota; phylum Oomycota; class Peronosporomycetes; order Peronosporales; family Peronosporaceae; genus Phytophthora; species Phytophthora cinnamomi. The sequence continues at coordinate 40,021 of NW_027151065.1, read as the reverse complement.
GTGGCGCGCAGCGAACGTCACGGCGGAAACGGTCTCCATACGGCTGCAAGACGCATATCGCGTCCACCATTGCGGAAGAGTACTCTCGATGGATCTCTTCCTCGTTGGCGTTTGCAGTAGTCCCGCCCGACCGACAGCACGGTTTATGGCGGTGCCTCCCCCTCAATCTCACCAAGCCGGTTAACCTGCTCAAGAACCCAGGCGCGTCGAAATACACGTAGTCCCGTGTTCGCCGGACCTGCCAGAATGTCACATTAATGAAGATGCCCTTGGTGAAGGGAACTGCGCCACGAACGTAGCCAAAGCCCCCAGAAGGAGGACGCCTCGAAGGCGGTAGCAGGCTACTTTTGAAGTCCGAGCTTCACGATCCAGCCGCGCGTCTCGTTGTGCGCCGTCGACGCTGGAACTTGTCGCCAGCTCCAGCATGGCGATCTAAGAACGGGCGAGGTCAGATCCCCGTCGTGGCGGGCAGATGCCCCATGTTGAGGTCAGCTCGGCCCTCGCCCGAACGTGTCGGCCTCGATGGCATTGACGAAGTCGGGCGCAGCGAACTGGCAGCTCTCGGCCTCGTGGATCTGGCGCTGCGGCACCCAGCAAGTCGGCGGAGTTCACGGCGTGCGCCCAGCGGTGATCGAGCGGCGTCATGGCAGGTGGATGGGGAGGTATGGAGCTGCTGGAAGATCGTCGAGTGGGGATGCTTCACGCCAGCCTCCGCTCGCTTTCGTTCAATCACGGGTAGATTTACACTCTCGCTTTTCGCGAATCCGCGACGAGGACTCGAAAAGAGCATCTCGCTAGTTGCGTGAACGTGGTCCCCGTACATGACCCCCTCCGCCCCATCACCGAAGTGTACGCTGTCAACACTCGGGGGGGCCAATCCTGAGCGAGCTTTGGGTGGTTGTTGAAGCTGTGAAACGGTTTTTTCCGGGACGGATGGCACCTGCTTGCAGCTCTCCGCATCAATGTGTCAAACAAGTCCTGCGTAGGGCAGCACCAACTGCATGTCGGAACGCGCCTCATTCGCTGCCGCCGCGCTGCTCAAGTCCTGACTCATTCATAATCGGCATGTCCGAGAGCGTGAACGGCGCCACCGCGGATTCCGCGCGATACATAAGGCGCCGCACCTGTGGGCGCTGGGCGTGAGCGCCGTCGTGAGCGGCGACTTCTTCGGCTGGCAGTCCGGGCCTCGTGGCGGGCTTCGACGGGCTGCTCATCATCCTGGCGCTCGTGACTGTGCTGTACGTGCTGCTGTCGCTTCTACTCCATCGCCGAGCTGTCACGACGGTGCCAGACTGGCGAATTTCGTCTTCGCGCTGCACGCCATCGGCCCGCGCGCCGCCTTCTTCGCCGGTCTGGCCGAGGAGAGCCTCAAGGTCGTCATCGTGCGCCGTCGTGGTCACGGGCATCAGCTCGTCACATGGATAGCTGCTGAGCGAGCTCCGACTACTGGCCAGTCTGGTGACGTCTTCTACGATCATCTTCGTGTCGCTCAACATCGTGGGCATCGAGATGATAACCGCATCTGACGGTCACGACGGTCGTGTCGGTGATCATCCTGCTGGTGTTTTACCGTTGGCGCGGCGACCAAGGTCATTATGAGTGAGTCGAATTTAAATGGCTGTCGACTGGCAGTACCCAGTGGGATGGGTCGGGCGGTCAGGGCTATTCGTTTCGCGCTGTGGTTCTACCTGGGTATCGAATGCCACTTGCAGTCGGTGACCATCAACCCGGGCGGAATATGCCGATTGAACTATGACGTCTGTCTCCCACCCTGGTCGTGCTGGCGTTTCGCACCGTCATCTTCAACTCGATGATCTCCCCGGCGCTGAAGAAATCTACAACGGCTCGTCACCGCTGCTGACGGGGTATCAGAGTGTTTGGGGATAACAGCACCACGTCAGGGTTCTCGTGGATGTTGATTCTGGGGCTTGTGCGAGCTTCCGCTCGTTCATTGTTCTGCATGGGCCAGTTATTGTATGCTATTGCGCGCGTGGATATCTGCCGCAGATCTTAACGAGACTCCACCCGACGCGAGGCACGATGTACGTTTTCACTCATCACTGGCGCTCCATCGGTTTTATTGTTGCTTGTGTACTACATCATTGGAGATACGCGCCTCGGATCGGTGATGATCAACCTCGCGCTCATTGAACCGTGACTTCGTACTCGTTCCAGTTGACCTCATTCATTCGTTTGCCGAATCAAGGAACCGAACAAGCCACGCCCTACCGCAGCCTTTCGGCATCCACTGCGGCAATCCATCCGTGACGCACAATGGGTACCCGGGTATGGTATCGATCATCTACAGTGGTACGTCAAGCTACGAATTCCTCGCGTCCATTATTGTAGCCATCCTCTGCTTCGCCATCAGCGCCATTACTTCTTCCTCGCGTACAGCCGCGCATTGAAGCCAGACCCAACGCCGAAATTGCGTGAGAACCTTCTGAGCAACGCCTCGTCCAGGTCCTGGGATCGATGGCAGTTCATTGCATTAAGGCAGCTGTGTCCTTTTAGCTCAAGTTGGCATAATATTAATGTGATGCAATACATAAGGTGTGTGTTAAAATTATCGTGCTGCAACAAACTGTTGCTCAAATTTTGATTGAAGCGCACTGACCAATAAGGAAATAGCCGTATGAAGGTGGTCATATCAATGACTCGTTGAAAGACCTCGCTTGGTACAGTGTATTCGTTGGCATGACTCATCCCCGACTCGCACGACAGCTACACCTCGCGGACGAGGCACTACGTATCGCGATTGCGCGTCGAATTAGTGACTGGGTTGTGACCGTGAACGAAACGCGCGGGCGACTTGGTTTCGAGTACTGAGTAGTGTGCTTTATCCAGCGTTCTGGATGTTCTGCTACTGTACGCGTTTTGGTATGTAAGGCTCGCTCGGGGTCTTGTTGACCGGTAAACCAACGACAGCTCGAACAGGATCATCAGGCCCTTTCACATCTTTACTGTAACCTCCTCGCACTCAAACCGGCAGCAGCGTGTCACGACCATCAGGACCAATCGGTAGGCCCGCGGTCGGTTTGCACGCGAGTCGTGATACATGCTAGGCTGCTTGGCCAAACGTCATATCGTTTTCGCTGATAAGACATCGTTCAACCTTCATCGCTGTAGCGTGCATTGTCGGGCCTCGGCTGTACGCTCGCAGGCTCAGTGGCGAGGTCATACTCCGAGCCTGGTCTTTGGAGTGTACGCGTCGGTCGGCGTCACTGCCACCTTCGACGGTCGAAGTGATGAAAACTTAACGCCACGGTTGAACGCGAGGATGCTGGCTGGAGACGGTGGCTTTAGCTCTAGCACAACCATGTGCTGCCAACAAAGCGGCAAATAGTGAGATGGTAGTTCGAGAGCTCTGCCTCCGAGCTGGGCTCGATCGTGGCTCAAACACCGTGATTATCCTGCTCTGCAAGTGTGGCGCTGCCCCATCGCGCAACGGGTGCCGTCCAATCTGCCAAACATGATGCACTCCCCACCACGACCGCCGCGTACGCTCTCGCAGGATTGAACCCGGTAGTTGAACAGTTCTCAAGGACGGGCCAAATGCTGCTGCGTCGACACTCGTCACCCCGCCGGCGGAAAGCCACCATTCAATAAACAGCGCACTTCAAGACCGCATTTGCTCGGCAATTCAGCCATAACCCTCTGCTTCTAGCGTTTGTGGTGATTTCCGGTCCTTCATCTTTCAGTAGAGGGAGGTCGTGCCTCAGCTCATGCGCCTCGGCTCATGGGAGCATCCTGTAAACTGCACCAGAATTCGCCCCGCGTACGCTGTATGTAGCACTGGGATGCGCTTTGCTGGAAACTTCTTTTGCGATGGGCGGCATCTCTGTTATTGTACGGACCGGGATGCGCGCTCAACATGAACTTGCGTCCATGAGACCTTTACGTTGCGACTCGCACCTTGCGATTCCAGTCGCCGATGGAGCCGTCCGCAGGCCGCAACTGGCAGCACCGCTCGTTGAAGCCGCGATGTTGCAGTCTGCAACTTGCAGATAGCTCGCCGAAACGCGCAGCACTTGCCGTCTAAAACTTGCCCGCAGAGCCGAAGCTCGGCTGAGTCCGCGAGCATCTCCGTTAAGCATCTCCGATGGTCCGTATGTTTTTTCAAGTGGGTCCCCAGACGCCTGGTTCTGACCGAGGAGACCTTGCGCTTCCGGCAGTGCATGCCGGTGCCTGAGCTCAACTACCAGACTCTCAAAGAGATCTCTCGCCCGTGCAGACCGGGCAAAGTGCGGAGAATCCTCAACAAAAAACTACAAATTCTACTCATAAGAAGCCTGCACACTAATACACTGCACTTGTCAGGCCCACCTCTGGCCTGCTGAGCAAGCAAGCCAGAGCGATGCGGCGCAAAGGCTCTGGCTTGCTTGCTAGCGGTCAGAGGCAGAAGTTCCTCAATACCCGAGAGGGTCAGCCGTCTGATGAACATGCGATACGTAGGAAAAACATGAAAAGAAACATGGAACATACATTTAGTAGAAAGAAATGAAAGAAAACAAAAGACGCAGGGTGGCGCATAGTCAAAGGAAAACCCCAGAAATACGCAAAGAGGGCCCTGTGCTCGCGTGAAGACACAACGGGCATGCATGTTAAGGCTAGCAGTAGCAATTCAGTTTTAAATAAACCGTCTGCCGCACATCGACCACAACTGCCGCGCTTCTCGACAGGACCAACACTCCGCACCCACTTCAACGACAAACACTCTTTGGACCCAACGCGACATCTGAGGTAGCACTTGCGGGGAAGGCTCGCTGCTGCACGGCACTCAAGGGGAGGCTTTTTCAGCTTGAGGTGTAAAGTGTCACGTCAGCTGACCAACCAGCTGTTGGGGGAGACTTTGGGTACATTAATAGGGCAACCTATTATTGTACGCTGACCGTGAGGAAAAGAACTGGAGGGCAACCGTGGTGCAAAATTTGTTTTGCATCTGGCCCCTGATGACAACCCACATTGCCCAAGTAGCTACTGTTCTCAAAGACTGCACCGCATATAAATCCGAGAGCACTATAAGTCTCGAAGCCGGTTGATCAGTTTTTGTTCTTGGTAGCCCGGCACAGCAAAATTTTGTGAATCGAAGACCAGGACGACAGCAAATCACCGCTCGACCTCACGCGTCATCGACCTCTCACGTGTCATCGACCTCTTCAAGGCATCGAAGAAGTCAAGACCTCCCACAGCGCATAACTCAGCCAATTTTAGGAGTAGCATAGGCTATTTTCTTTAACCAGGTTTCTCATTGCCTTTGCTTTTAGTCAATTGCCCCTAAAGTAGATTGCTCCACGGTATCCAGGTTTCCAGGGTGAACACACAAAGTACGGGTTTCCGCGTGTTCAAGATGGCGGATCCGGCCCAACTAATGCATAGAATATTTGGCGGCCATGGAGAAACAGACAGAATTGATCGACAGGCTGCGCAAGTCAGGCAGCTGTCGCAAATAAAGCTGGATGGGATAAAATGCCCAGCTACGGGGGGGGGACGCTCAAGGAATCGTTCCAACTATACCGGGAGCAGGTGGAGCAGTGCGCAGCTAAGGGCATAGACTGGAATAATAAGTTAGTGGACGCATTTTGGCTGTGGGATCGCTGAAGTATGGAGCTAGCGCAGTGGTACATCGTCAAGAAGGACGATGTGAAGAGTGTGAAGACTTCTTTTGAAGCTCGGAGGAAGAGTTCGTGCCTCGAATCTGCAAGAACACGTCTTCGGGACCAGATGAATGACTTGAAGGAGCGTCAGTGCTCGAGACTTGCCGATTATATCAGCGAAGTTCAGGCGCTTGATTACAAGTCAGGAGATGAGCGAACTGGACAAGATCATGTATTTCTTGCGTGGTCTGCCGTCAAGTATTCGGGAGGAAGTCCAGTATCGCAGAGTGCAATAACGTTGACCGACGCTAATACCGTAGCGCTCGACTATGACCGGTCTCCACGCGCATCGTGGACGCTCGGAAGGAGCACGCGACAGACCGGGGTACCGATCGTACGACAACAATGAACGATCGAAGAGCAACAGCGATGGACCAGTGCCGTGGAGATCTGGCAGCAGCAGGAGTACCGTCGAAGGAGGAATGTATGCGCGCCATTATGTTTCCGGGAATTTTTGAGTAGCCGCCATCAGGCTCGTCAATGTCCGATACAGCCGCAGCAGACGCAAATGGCTAAGCGGAATGCGCCGAAGTACAACAACTCGGGCGTAATCAAGAATGGCCGAGGATGAACATGGTCCTCGAGGATGACGGAACAGGTGGATACTGTCGTCATGGATCGCGTGACTATGAGTGTGGCTGACATCCAGGAACAAGCGGATGAGTTAAAGGCACTCATGGACAAGGCACGTGTGCAAGTGGAAAGAGACTGTCACTGCAGCGTCAGAAATGACGGAGATGCTGGCTCGTGTGGACTACAGCCAGTTGAAGAACCAGGTTGCATGCGATGCAACCGGAATTGGAGTCTGGTGTGTGCCGGATCGCCGCCCAGGTAGGAAGCTGAGTTGCATGAGAAGCAGCCAGTGAAGTTGGTTCAGCAGGATCGCAACCAACAAGTACAACGGAGACCTTGAAGGTGAACACCGGTGAAGTCCGAACGTACGAGTAACCTTTTTTCATCGGGAAGGGTCGCATCAATGGCAGAGATGTCCGAATTCTGTTGGACACGGGTGAAAGCACGAACATGATTATGCCAGGTTTGGCTATTAATGTGCTTCTGTCAGACGACTTCAGAAGCTCAGCGCTTTGATGGCCTGATTGACACCGGCGATGGATGTCAAACACGTGGGAAGCGCCAGTGAGCATGGATGGGTACTTCTTTCAACGATCGAGTTCGTGGAATGGAAGTTGCCAGGTCGCACGACGTCATTTGGGGGGAAACCGTGGTTTAAGGACTACAACCCTCAAGTGGATTGGCAAAGGAGGAGGTGTCATACCTGACCGGATGAAATTCATGACGTCGTCGATACGCACCGTCGATTCCTCACTTGCACCGCTTGAAGGGAAGGCGAGTATGAGCAGGTGTTTCGGGTAAAGATACAACTTGTGCCGAAATGGAGGAATTCCCAGAACCGATCTTCAACGTAGTCGGTAAGGAGTTCAAGGATGTGTTCCGGAGCAATTACCAGACAGTTGCCTCCGATGCGTGAAGTCAACTTTGAAGTGACGTTGAAGAGAGCTCAGCCAAGCTCTCGTGCACCGTTCCGCATGTCGAAGATGGAACAGGATGCTTTCGAAAATTTGTCAAAGACAAGTTGAAGAAAGGATGGATTAGTGTCGAACTCGCCGTGGGTTTCGAACATCTTCGCTATCGAAGAAGGACAGTCACAGGTCAAATGCCGAAAAGGGCTGAATGGTTGCTGGCGGCAATTTGAGAAAGATTCCGTTGCGTTGGGTGTTCGACTACCGCTATCTCAACAGCGTGACTGTCCGTTACTGAATCCCGTTGCCATTAATCGAGGAGTTGTTCGATAAGATGGTAGAGTTGTGTCATTACACGTTGATCGACCTTGCGCAGGGATATCATCAAATACTGGGTGAAGTCAAGTCGTCCGTACACTGCGTTTCGAACACACAAGGAAACGTATCAGTGGTAATGTGGCGCTGTAAATTGGCTGGAATGCCAGGGACATGGTCCAGGCTCATGCACAAGCTGTTCGACAAGTACAATTTGTCGTCATTATTATCTCGATGACATCTGCGTCTTCTCGAAAGAGTATGGAAGAGCATATTGGAGCATCTGCGATGCAGTTTGTATGGTACTGCGTCGCGAAGCTTTTTTTTTGCGCACATAGCCAAAGTGTTCGTTTGGTCAGTCGAAGTGGCTTTCCTAGGACATGTTGTCTCACCGGGCAGGAGTAGCGTTGATCCGCGTAAAACAGGCTTGATAGCCAGTATCCGACTCCGACGAATCGAAAGGAGTTGTTGAGTTTTTCTTGGGTTTGGCAGGATATTTATCGCAGATTTATCGCCCGATTTTACCGAATTATAAAGTGTCGTTTAGGGGTTACGGCGAGGAGATGCCTAGATTGGACGAAGCCTGTGGAGAACCTTGTATTTGCATCTCAAGCTCGCACTTCCAGCAGCGCCTACGCTGAAGTTGCCGGACTTTGAGCGACCGTTTATCGTGACGACGGACGCGTCAGGACGGTATTGTATTGGTGGAGTTCTGTCACAGAAGTATGACGGAGCAGATCATCCGGTGCCTTCTATTCGAAGAAGTTGGATAAACATGAGCGTGGATGGCCTACGCATGAAGGAGCTACTAATATCAAAGTGGCTACGGAGAAGTACGGAGACACTATCTGCATGGACGCCCATTCGACGTCTACATGGATAACGCAGCGTGTTCGTGGATGTTGCATCACCGAGTGTCACCAAAGATGGCTCGCTTTTGACGCACTTTTTTTTCGCAATACACGTTTGCTTTGCATCATGGTAAAGTGGAATGAACGTTATGGCGGATGCGCTCTCACAGCCTCCACCGGATGGACTGGAAGACGAAGGAGAAAAGCACCTCTTCCGGATGTGACGTATACGGTTCGCGAGCTGCGACGACGAATGCGCGAAAAGAATGCCGCACCAGTTCATGACCACCGTATTAAGTCTGCAGTGTTACGCAACTTGTCAACGGATGATACTCACCTGTTACTCGACGATAAACTTACGGGGAGGTCGCCCGAATTGGCGTAGCACAGCAACAAGTCAACAGCGTCGACTATCATTTTGTAAGTCCGCACTTGGCCCCTGAGATGAAAAGAGCTGGAAGGATACGAATCAGACCCTGCTTTCAAGCAACAGTGGTCTAATGGAGCGGAAAGGGAGAAGTTCGTCAGCATAATGGGCTTCTGTTTTTCAAGCAGACGAAAGTGAAACTGTCTACCGGCTTTATTGCCGAAGGTAAGAGCTACTTCGTATCATGATCGAATTTCATGATGGAAGACGTCCGCGCATCCGCAAGTCGACGTACGTACCTGAAAGCAGCGCAATGGTACTACTGGCCGACTATGGACCGCGACGTAAGGGGAATACGTTCGCATGTGAGACTTGTGCTGATGAGTCCAGTAGCCAGAAGAAAAGGACTACTGATGCGCGATACCAGTGCAAAGGCATGCTGGGAAGTAGTGTCAATGGATTTCATCACCCGGGTTTTGCCGGTGTCGGAAGGGTTTGATGCCAATACGCGGATTTACGTGGACAAGTTGTCCAAGCGAGCGAAGTATGCACCAACGTATTCGACAGCTGGCGCGAAGGACACGGCTAAAAGTGTTCTTTGATGCGGTTATTCCGGCATCACGGATTGCCGAAGATTAATATCCAGTGATCGCGACTCGAAGTTCATCTGTGGGGCTTTGGAAGTCATTGATGAAGTTGATGGGTATCAAACTCAGCATGACAACTGCGCACCGAGCTCAGGCAGATGGCCAGACAGACGCCAGAACCTCGTGCTCCGAAGGTACATTGAATGTAGCGATCTCGTATCACGGTGACGATTAAGGTTAAACACCTAGGGACTATCAGGCCATAGCATTCGACCCTCGTCAACGCGTCTACGAAGTTCGCCATTCGAACTTGACACAGGACGTAAGGTGTCAAACATTTGCAGCAGAGGAGATGAAAGACCTGCTGCAATCGGAGAATGATGTGACTCGCGGAGTTCGCGAAGAACTTTGCGAAGGAGCGACAGGAGATCGTAGAACGTGCTCAGAAGAATTTGGAAGAAGCTCAAAGCAGACAAAAGAATTGCTACGATCGCAAGCGCAGATGAAGTTGTGCTAAAAGAGGTGACTTAGTGCTGCTCGACACGAAGAACTTACCGCTGAAAACCGTAAACAAGAACACGGGAATTGAAAAGCGAGTAGCGGCTAAGAAGGTTGGACCGTTCGTGATTGAACGTATGGTGAACGACAACGTGGCGAGTTGATACTTCCGCGCACGATGAAACGTCTTAATCCGACATTCAACGTGGAGTTACTGACCCATTACCAAACAGATCGTGAGGATTTTCCGAATCGACCGATTCCGGAAGCTGTACCTCTAATCTTGGACGAGAGGACACTGGAAGAACTCTACATTGTGGAGAAGCTGCTCAAAACGAACTAGACGTCACCGGCGTCAATGGCTCGTGAAGTGGCATGGGTTGCCGGGCATAGAAGCCAACCTGGAAAGCAGAAGCGCAGATCAAGCACGTTTCGCATTGGCGTCAACTCCTGGATGGTATCGACTCCGCCAACGCGAAGTCAACCAGGGGAGATGTCCAGGCCCTCTGGCCTGCTGAGCAAGCAGAAGGCAGAGCGATGCGGCGCAAGGCTCTGGCTTACTTGCTGACGGTCAGAAGGCGAAGTTCCATGGCAGCTACCCGGGAAGGTGTAGTCACGGTGAACATACATTTGTAGGAAAAACATGAAAAGAGCATGGAACATACATTTTAGTAGAAAGAAATGAAAAGAAAACAAAGACTGCCGGGGTACATGAAGTCAAGGAAAACCCCGAAATACGCAAAAGAAGGCCCTGTGCTCGCGTACAGAACACAGCGGGGCATGCATGTTAGGCTAGCAGTAGCGATTTCGGTTTAAATAAACCGTCTACCCCGCACATCGACCACAACTACCGCGCTTCTCGTGGGATAACACTCGCACCCACTTCAACGACAAACACTCTTCGGGCCCAACGCGACAGCTGCCTGTAGTTCTGTGAATGCGCTGTTCAAGCTGGATCACTGTCGGTCACCGCAAAGGAATTCGATGCACCAACATCGCCGGTCTGCGCAAACTGAAATGGCGTGAAAACCAGGACCACAGACGGGGTTGGAACAGATCACATAACATCATATCGGCTCGGCTAAATGTACATCATATCAGCAGCGTTTGCAGCCAGGAAGCGCGCATACAGCCCCACTGCGAAATGTAGAGCTATATTACTTGCGCGTCGGCATGTCAGATTCGCCACGACGCAACCTTCATCACCGCAGCGGGGGCATGCAAGAAGGTGATTGGGCATTTTAATCTCAGTTTGACTTTCAGCGCAGTTTTTGCATTCACGAGCTGATACCGCTGGCCGGTTTGCCAATGGCCAGTGCCGACGCACCCGGCGCGTATCGACCGCTGATCTGCAGGCCCCACGTTTCGTCGCAGGTTGCAGTCGTTGCCCTCGGCCGCGTACGCTCCGCCAGTTTTGCCGCCGCGTACGCTCGCACATTGCTCGTTTTGCGCCGGAGGACCAGCCCAGCTGTGTCCTGACCTGCCGCTGCGCCCGGACTGGAGAGGTCGTAGACCACTGGAGATCCGGTATCGATGGTGGCGGGCTCAGGACTCGAAAGATGGCGCTCTCGATCACTCACTTTGCCAATTTACTGCGCTTTTCTGGCGATCCGCTTCCGACATCCGCCGACCTTGTTCCAAGCAGTGGTCCGGATGAATCGCATCTCGGGCAGGTATCAACGGCCCGGCGTTGAAGGCGAGTATCAAGCGCTACGCCAAGACCCGCACCTTTGGGCGTTGGGTGTGACACTGTTATCAGTGGCGACTTCTTCGACAGCAGTCGTCGTTGGTCGCCGGGCTTTGACGGTCTGCTCATCCTGCTTTCGATCATTCACGGTGCAGGTACGTGTTGTTGTCGTTCATATCGCTGGGCTGTCGTACTGTTCCTCACGGTGGGGGGGGCCCCTACGTGTTCGCACTGCGCGGTATTGGCAAGACGGCGGCCTTCTTCGCCGGGTATTGCTGAATGCCTCAAAGGTGTGGTGGTGACGACTGCCGTTGCTGCCACGGGTATCGCCTCATTACTTCGCCCGACTCATTGGGATTGACTCCGGAGCCGCGGCCCGATCCTGGTGGATCGCCTGCTACATCATCTTCGTGACGCTGAACATCGTCGGTGTCGAGATGACGTTCCGCGTGCAGGTGGTGGTGACAGTCGTTTCGGTGTTCCCTGCTGCTGGTGTTCTGCATCCAGTTGCGGCCACCAAGATCGACTACCAGCGGTAGATTTATCGACACAACTGAACTGGCTGGGACGAATTCTGCAGGAGCCTCATTTTCGCGCTATTGGTTCTACCTGGGCATTGAGGAGCTACCAGCGCCATTGACAGAGACGATCGAGCCTACGAAGAACATGCCCCATTGGCCTCATCGTTTCGGTGCTACTCTGATCGTGATCTCGTTCTGCACGGTGATTATTCAGCTCGATGATTAGCCCGGGGCCGACGAGATATTACGTCAACTTTCCTCGCCGCTGCTGACGGGATACAAGACGATTTTGGCGACAACAGCACCACTTCGGGTTTCCACGTGGATTCCTGATCGTGGGACTGATCTCGAGCTTCCACTCATTCGTGTTCTGCATGGGCAAGCTGCTGTACGCTATCGCCTGCACGACGGATACCTGCCGCCAGATGCTGACCAAGCTGCACCCGACGCGCGGAACGACCCACGTCGCTCTTATTACGGGAAGTATCATCGCTCTGGTGCTGGTCATCGTGCTGCGTACGCTATTGAGCGCGACTTTCCTCGTGATGATCAACCCTGCCATCCGGCTCATTGGCGCTATCGTGTCGTACTTGTTCCAGCTAGCGGCTTTCATCATCTTCGCGTCCGTGAGCCTGAGCCGCGATCGTACAAAGAGCCCCTTTGGCATCCCTGGCGCAGTGCTTTGCATCATCTTGTGCATATTCTCGTTGGTGTCATCATCTGCAGCGGCACCTCGAGCTACGTGTTCTGGCTTCGGTGCTGGTCGCTATCGGCTACTTTGCGCTTGGTGCCGTGTGCTTCGTGTACCGCGTGAAGCCTCGGTTGATTAGCAACGGCCCTGTGTCAGCCAAGGAGTTCAGGGAAAACCTCATGAGCTCGCGCATTTCAACAAGGTGTAAGCGGTGCATCGGAACCTCGTGGCACGATCCACAATACGCAGGTAGCGATCACGCGATGAGTTCCTACACTGAACGTCGTGAGCAGGAGTTGTTTCAAAGTGGCGTAGATCGTACTGGTATTTTCAGCCTCGGGGGCTTTGATCGCCCAACAATCAAGGCGCCTACCATATTTCCTTTCACCCTGGTTGCTTTATCTTGCTGGTAGTTAGTGCTCGATTTTTTACCTTCAGTTGTGCTGTCGTCGTGGAACTTACCTACCAACTTGGTAGCGCCGCCAAGGGATAGTCCTTTATCATCAAAGCCCGAAATGGTCGCACCATGTTTTGAGTGGACACAAGCTGAGGACATAATCAAATTCATCCTGAGTTTCGCATGCTGGGTCTCTTTGGGGCCCCAAAGTTTGGAGCAGCAAGTTTTTTTTTTACATGTATTCGAATTATCTTTTTTAATCACGTATTACGAATGACAGAAAGCACGCGTTGCTGGCTCCGTCAAATTCGGTGGGCTCGATGCCAACTAGCGAAAGTGTAGGTGCAGAGCAGTTTACTAACGATTCCATTCACATGCGAGTTGGGTTCTGGTGCATCCGCTGCAAATTCTTCAAGCATTATCCTCCATCATCGTCATACATGTACAAATAAACGCTGTGCATTACCCTGCGTCGAAAGAATTCAAGTTGATTAACGGGATGACCTGCAGAGAATGCACTGTCTTCCAACTCTGAGCGCTGAGATCCCGGATTAGCGGCACTCAGGAAGACCTCGAGAGCATCACCAACTCAGTCCTTGCCTTCGGCGCGACAGTAGCGATAAGCGCATCACCTCCGGTAGGAGATCCGGTCTCTCTGCCTGATGCCCATCAATGACCCGGCGGTGAGCCACTTCTGTGGTGACGAGTACCGGCAGCGACCAGCTCATAGAGCCAGAGAGGAACCCGCCGGCTGATGTGTCCCGCACTCCATGTAAGGCGTGTAGGGTTTTCCGCCCGCCTCCGACAGCAGGTGGCTACAGCAGTGACTGAAGCAATTCAACCAACTCATGTAGAAACCAACGTGCCATCCTGTTGCCTCGCAAAGAGCCTTAACAACAAAGAGCCTCGGTCTTGCGTATTAATCCAGAAGCTGTCGGTGTTGGAAATGCTCCAGGTGCACCATGCGAAGCCGTTGCAAACGCGCCGCCAAGCAGGCCACACCCAGCCTGCATCAGCGGGATCCACTCCCGTTTGACTTGTGGTCCGGCTTTTTCCAAAACACGTGGCTCATGAGCCAATCCCAGTCGCGCTACGCATTCAAACGGACCAATCACTTTGATCCGCACCGCTCTCTGCGCGCGTTGCAGTTTGCTTGCTCTTGCCGATTTGAAAAGTTGACTTTGCGCCGCTGAACTTGATCTGCGGAACCCGCGTACAGCTCGCACATTGCGACTTTTGCAGCAGCGAGCGTAGCCATCTGCGGGGTCAGCCTCACGGTGCAATGGTCTGCAGTAGAATTCAGCAGCTCTATGGCTTCAGCTTCCCCGCATCGGAGAGCTCTCCTTGTCAACTTGCTTCGCTCTGCTACCGCCGACTTCATCTCATCCGAGTACGCAGGCGTCTCGAACTTGGTATCAACGAGTCCGAGTTGTGGAGGCGGGCTAAACGCTGCTAAGACCCCGCACCTCTGGAGGGCTGGGCGTAGGCGCCGTCATCAACGGCAGCTTCTTCGGCTGGCAGGCGGCGCTGGTCATCGGTTTCGACGGTCTCCTCACGCTGGCGGTGGTGACGGTGCAGTACGTGCTGCTGTCGTTCTCCATCGCGCTGAGCTGTCGGCTACCGTGCCGCATGGTGGAGGTCCATACGTGTTTGCTCTGCGGTATCGGCAAGACGGCGGCTTTTTCGCTGGTATCGCCGAGTGTCTGAAGGTTGTGGTCACCACGGGGTGGCAACCCAGCTTGGGTATCGGCTCGTACTTCGCTGAGATCGTTGGCGTGAGCTCGGACTTTGGTCCGATCTGGTGGCACTCGCCTGCTACCTCATCTTTGTCACGCTCAACATCATGGGCGTTGAAATGACCTTCCGCGTGCGGAATACGGCCTGCGTCATGTCGGTGATCGTGCTGCTGTTATTCGTCGGCGCGGCGACAAGATCTCGTACCAGGACTGGGTGGTCGACCGCGACTGGAACTACAAGGGATGGGACGGCGTTCTTTATGAGGTCTTCGTTCACGCTGTGGTTCTACCTGGGCATTGAGACTGCCGCTCGCCATTGACGGGCGGTCAAGCCCACCAAATTTATGCCCCGTGGCCTCGTGACCTCCATTATCACTCTTATCGCCATCTCGTTCTGCCGTCATCTTCAACTCGATGATCAGCCCCAGCGCCGATGGGATCTACGTCAACTCGTCGCCGCTCCTTGCTGGCTACCAGACCGTGTTCGGCGACAACAGCACCACCTCGGGTTTCACGTGGATTCTGATTGTCCGGACTGATCCTCGAGCTTCCTCGTTCGTGTTGCCATGGGCAAAGCTGCTCTATGCTCGCCTGCGACGGATACCTGCCCACATCTTGACCAAGCTGTTTTAGAACGCGCGGAACTGACATATGTGTCGCTGATCGCTTCTGGAGTATTATCGCGCTGGTGTTGGTCATCGTGCTTCACTTCGCCATCGGCGACTTACTCGATCTAAGGCTCCGTTCTGATCAACCTGGCGCTGATCGGCGTTTGCATCGTCAATCACCGAACCAGCTTGCGGCTTTCATCATGCTGCAAGTATTCGAGAACCGGAGCGTCCCGTCCGTACAAAGGCCCTTCCCGGTATCCCCAGTGCAGTCGTCACCATCATCGCAATGCATATTCTCGCTGGTGTCCATCATCTACAGCGGCACCTCGAGCTGGGTCTTCCTCGCGTCGGTGCTGGTGGCCATCGGTTATTTCATCATTGGCGCCGTGTACTTCGTGTACCGCGTGAAGCCTCTGCTTCTGGAGGTGGGCAACGGCTGTCGTCAGCCGGGAATTCCGCAGAGCTCGCCAGGCTCGCGTAACTGAGTGCCAGCAGATTGTCAAATTTCTTTTAGTATCGCCGAGTCAGCGAAGTATCTTTTCACGCTGGAAGGTTTGGTCTCGATAGACAATCAAAGCATGTTTCACTATTCTCGCTTACCGCAACCAACATCTGCGCATGTGAACGAGTCTCTCATCTGCCATGAGTGTACCAGTGGTATATTATTAATATCAAACGGTGCATGTTGGTATACGATCACAAGAGGTGGTATGCCCTCTTCTGTATGATTTTATGCAACATGTATGTGGCTGGACACAAGCGCCATGCGAACTTCGTTACGTCACAAGCGCGCGCGTAGATACAAGGTCCTCGGTGAGATGATGCAAGACATCGGGGAAGCTTAAATAACGCGCACTCGCCTGACAGCTAAAATATTTATTTGCTAAAGCGTACCTGGCCGCGCACCAACGAAGATAGAACGGACTACGTCCGCATGTCGAACCTGCAATTTCAGTACCTTTGCATGTCCGACGATGTGCTGGCTTGCAATGAGGAAGCGAGACCAGACTGCAACTCAGAAGAGCAAACCGACTCATTTCCATGCTCAATGAGCAGAAGACCCTAAACGGCTACGGACCCGGAATTGCGGGTTGAACAGGCGGCTCTCAAAGTGTGCTACGCGACACAGCCAGAGCTACGCAACCTTGTCGCCGAACGAGATTTACAACTCGCTTCTATGCCAGCGTGCGTTGCGACAAAACAAATATCGAGCTGTTAGCAAAACGGTTGCTGGCCCAAGACACGGTAATCTCAAGAACCATTATTAGGTTCATTCGTCCACACTAATGTGTATTGTATTGTTTGCGAACTGCGTTCGCGATCCGTCTAATTTAGTTTTTCGCTTTGTACATTTTAGACGATATATCAGCAACAAAAGCAGCGCTCCTTTGTCATCAAAGATGAGGAAGAGATTCCAAAGGAAGCCAGAGGAGTCGAGGCTTGACCGGGGTACATGTTATTCGACTTCACAGAGAATCAAAATAATCTATTAGATAAAAACAGATGCAAAAAATTTGCTGGCTCTGCTTTTGTTTGGCTTCGAGGGCTGAAGGACCCCCCTCAAAGACGCGCTACTGTCTAAGTTGTGTTGAAGTAGGCTTAGATGCACAGCTTGAGGTGCGTGACATGCCTGGTGCCCTTGGCGGTATTGCCACCTTGCTAGATCCGAGCTTCGTGTGCCCGATTTTGACAACGGTTGGCGTAAAGTTGGACTGCGACGCTACTGGTGACGCGCGTGCTGGCGACGTGCAGTAGCCGCGAAGTGCTGCTCCAGCGCAGAGATTGCGTGCAGGAATGTCCTGCGTGGTATCTTAGCCATTGGCACGAGAAATTCTGCTTGACGACCACGCGCATGATCGTCAGCCTCAAATCACTTCGAGCACGTGCGCCGGGACAATCCAGCCACGGCCATGAGAGCTTCTCCTGGATGTGTCAAAGCAGGAGTAGCTGGACGAGTCCTTAATTGAAAACGCGACTAGAGGCATGTGGGCCTTGTCCACACGATGTTGAAGGCCGTGGATAGCGAAACTTTGCGCAGGAAGGCAGCGTTTTCCATACTAGCCTCCATGATACGGCGGTAGCCGTCGAAGCCGAACCGCAGCAAATTGTGGTACTGCGCCGCACGTTGCCGGCACTATACGGAAAAGTAGAAGTGTGGAGGCGGCGACTGGTCTCCGCCCAGGTAGTTGACGTGGAACACCAGATCTTCAGGGAGGTCTTCTTTCTCGCGCCAGATTGCTTGGCCATTCCGGCATTTTGAGGTCAAATTTTGTGGCCACTGACGTTGATCGACTTGACGTTGGGCAACCTGAAGTCTAACAAGGTCTGGCGAGATAAATGGAGCGATAAATTTATCACTAGCGGCGTCCGTGCAACGGGATATTCCACCGTTCCGCTCGTTTTCTTCGACCAGCATGTCATGAATTCCTTGATGTCTTCATACTCGCCGTTGAAAGTACTTCCTAAAATTGCACCCACCCCGATAGTGTTCTCGTCCAGCAGGGGACGTGCTCGTTCTCGCTTCCGTAGGAACTAAAGCTTCGGAATCCGGGATACGTCGGCCCTCACGTATCTCTGATCACTCCAAGAAACACATCGGCCGCCGCCAGAACCCTGGACGTTTGAATACAAACACCATATTTGCGGGCTTCTCGTAGAACGAACCCGCGGCGATACGGCGATCCTTCCACTTGCGCTTCATGGCGAGGCCAGCTAGCATGATCGCCTCGGACGAACCGATGCAACCGTACCGGTAGCCTTCCGCCTTCATCGAGGGGCATGATACAAGTTTGCGAGCATTTGCACGCAACGGTTGTGGACTCGCAGTCTGCGGGTACTGGTCGAGATCGATATAGTTCTTGCGAAGACCCTCGATCATGAGCTCTTCCGCCTCGCGCTCCATGTACATCGTGACAGAAAGATGCAAATTCATGCTGGGGTTGCCATCAAGCGCGAGCTCGTCGCCGATCATTTTGGTGAGCCACGCGAGCTGGTACCGAGTGCTGTGGGAACGTATCCCGTTGCCAGGTTGTTGCACATGAAGGGTGGCCGTACTGGCTCCGACTCGTTGAGCATCTCATTCGGTTTGCACGGAGGTCTTGATCGTAGCAGGCTGCATGTTGGCGGGAGGCTGAAGTCGCAGGAAAGTTCCGCTAGTAGCTTGAGAAAGTGTCAGTAAAACCAGAAAGTGGTTGACCACGGCCATGCCGCCGCAACATGACCTCGTGCTGTACGCGATGTGTGTGCTTTATTTTCGCTGATGTTGCGTGCTTTTGCAGCTGAGCTAACAGAATTGTCCTCATAAAATTGGACGTCGCACGATCCTCATGAGATATCCTGCGCTCATAACCATTCCTTCCAGTGTTGGCGTCGATATCGATGTGCGCAACTATTCCTAATCAACCTATTGATATCCGACGGCATGCATGGGGGGGTGCCCCTTCTTGCACGTTTGATTTCGGGTCAGCATGTCGGTCAAGCCGAAGCATGTTCCCATACTGCCGACGGTCTGACCCGCCTCCAAACGATTTAGAAGCCACACTTCAACTTCAGTGCGATTAATGCCTCGTCATAGTGCTTGTGCGAGCAAGCAAACACGAATCTAGCGTCGTTGTTTATTGATTTGGTAAGTGAAAGTATTCTGAATTGACGCCGCTCGGCTATCGATGGTAAGCAACAACTACGGTATCTATAGGCGGTAAACGACGGGCTCTGACTCGTGTTAGCCAGCATCAGGTTCAAACCTTGGGCGGGTGTTGCTGAGCAAGTTCTCGCTACCAATTTCGGCGTTAGGGCTGCTTCGATACGCGGCTGCACGCGCATGAAGAAATTACACCGCGTAGCGAAATAAAAGAATCGCCACGATGATAGACGCCAGGAATTCGTAACTTGACGCACCGCTGAATAATCGACATCATACCCGCCACAGGCGCCAACGAGACAAAGGGCGCCGGTAACGCACCGAAGGGACTACGATACGGCCGAGCGCGATTGGCTCATATGATGCGTAACCGGATAAAGGAAGTCAGCTGGAAGCGTGGGAGATCACGGCTCCAATGAGCGCGAGTTGATCATCACCGACCCAAAGGCGCGTGTCTCCAATGATGAAGTGCAGCGCACCAGCACAACGCAAAAGCCGATCGAGCTGCCGGTGATCAACGACACGTACATCATTGCTTGCATAGCGTCGGGTCACAGCGTCGTCAGGATACGGCAAGTATCCATCGCGCGCAATAAAAAGCGTACGGCGACTAACATGCAGAACACGAACAGTGGAAGCTCACGCAATAAACCCCAGAATCAGCATCCCGGGGCCCCGACGTGGTGCTGTTATCTGAAAAACACTCCTGATACCCGTCAGCGGTGACGAGCTGTTGTAGATTTCTTCAGCGCCGAGGGATCGTCGGTTGAAGATGACGTTGCAAAACGCCAAACACGACGGGGTGGAATAGACGTCGCGGCCAATCAATATTCCGCTTTCCGGGTTGATGGTCACCTCGACTGCAAGTGGCAGCTCCATCGATACCCAGGTAGAACCACAGCGCGAACGAATAGCCCGCCCTGTTGCTCCATCCCGTCACTCCCGGGTACTGCCGGTCGACAGCCGACACCCACTCTCCTCCTCACGACACCTTGGTCGCCGTTTTCGCGTAAACACCAGCAGGATGATCACCGACGACCGTCGTGACCGCCTGCACGCGGAAGAATCATCTCGACCACGATGTTGAGCGACACGAAGATGACGTAGAAGACTGGCCCACCAGATCCGGGCCGTAGTCAGACTCAGGCTCAGCAGCTGGATATGCTGCAATTAAACTTGGGCCACGACGGCACGTGATGACGACCTTGAGGCTCTCGGCCAGACCGGCGAAAGAAGGCGGCGCGCCAGGCCGATGGCGTGCAACGCGAAGACGTGGGGCCCGCCGCCCGCGGGCACCGTCGTGGACGCTCGGCGATGGAAAGGACAACCTTGTGCAAGCGCAAGTCACGACGCCAGGATGATAGAACCGTACGTCGAAGCCGCCGAGGCATTGCCCAAGCCGAAGAAGTCTCGCCGCTCACGGCAGCGCCCACGCCCAACGCCCACCGGGTGCGGCGCCTTGGCGTAGCGCTGGCGTCGGTCATCGGAGGTCGCTTGGTGCTTGCTGTTCGAGATCTGGCCATCAAGACGAGATATGCCTGACAGCGTTGCTGTCACATGGTCCTCGAGCATCGCCAAAGTGCGTGGCATCCAGCGATTGGTACGACGACGCAGCGAGATCAAATCTTTGTGGACTATTTCCAGTTTGTGTCGTTCCATATAGCGAAAATAACGTTAAGGCGACGCCAGTCCATTCCTGCTAATTTCGGTGGGGATTTGTGGACCAAAATGCAGAGCATTTGAGCAATCATGAATGCTGATGATATGATCACGCTTTGAGCGTGGCAAAATATCTATCCATTCTGCTGGAGACCGTCGTGGAAACAGGTTTGTGCGATACCTGTCTCCTATCCCTTATCAAGAGGTTATTGCCGGTTACCAAAGCGACAACTACGGTTGCTGCGTTCCAGAATAATTACTGTACCCAAATTTGCGGCGTGAGCTGTCAGTGCGTTAGCAACTGGAAGCTAGACGCACGAGGGCCTAGAATGATCCAGTGCTAACAGAGGCATGTTGGGGTACATGTACACGCAAGCACGCGAGCAGGCTTGCCTGGCAGCTTCGGTCGTGCAGGTGGTGCTCTGATGCAACGTTCTCGCGTCCAGCACGGCGAATTCGTAAAGAACAACGTTGCTGTGTCATGGAGACGAGCGTCAAACGAGCTGTCGACCAAGCGTTCGAAGGCTCGAGTCGGATGAACTGCGAAGTTCGCGGTGAACCGCGGTGCGAATTCAACTCGCGTCACGATGCCTCCAGGCGGCTGTACAAGTAATCGCCCATTCTTCGCGCTAGGATAGGCGACCGAATGGCTGCGCTTTGCGATGCTTACAGCTCGCCACCACGCCAAACTCACTGGTATTTTGACTATCCCAGATGAGCGGCGTTGCTGTCGCGACCAGCATCGATGGTCCGCTCCCAGCGGATTGACTCGTCACGGTGTACGTCACACAACGTTGCTGCGCCGCGGACGTGACTGGCGGCGCGCGGCAGGTACAATTACGGCAGTTACAATTACTACGTTGCCCCCCCCTCCCCCATGCCCAGCCAACTGCAGGCGCTGGCGGCTTTGCCGTGGTCCCTGAATTGAAGATCACGTATTATTATAAATCTCGGTGCTTTTCTTATCCTGCCTCTCGGAGCGTCTGTCCACGCTGTATTTCTACCAATCGGTGATTTTCTTCCGTTTCTGGGCCAATCACAGGTGCTCATTTATCTGGCTTTTTTTTCGTGTCCTCCCCCTCACCAGAACGCGCGACTTCAAACCCGCATACAATCGAAACCGGCCCGCCAGACGCCCGACGCTCGCCATGGGCGAAGTGATCCGCGATGTTGCTGCTGAACCCGCTGACGGGCGTGACGTCGCTCGTGTGTCTCAACGCCATCGAGTGGGACGGCGTGCTCGGCGACTTCTACCGAGGTCATCACCAACTCGGACGACGACCCGGCAGCATCCTGGCCAAGTGCAAGGTGCTGCTGCATCGATCAAAGGCGAGAAGGGGTCGTGGTACGCCCCAATCTTCCGCCTCAACCTCCAGCCCCTCACTAATCCGTCTGTTGTGTCTGCTGTCGCCACCGCCGCCGGCAGATCCGCAAAGAACGCGCTGGATCGGTCCATCCGCGACGGAGACCTCCTCAGCCTCGAGGGCTTCCAGCTCGATGAGACCACGGGCCCCCCGCCAGAGCTGCTGGACATCATGGACGCGCTGGACTTCGGCGATGCCCGTGGACTTTGGCTGCCAGACTCACGCCGTCGAACCAATCTGGAATATTACGGGAGCGCGGACGCGGCGGCGAAAGTGACCCCCGAACCTATGATCCCAGAAGCCCATCCGTCAAGCCCCGTGGGCCAGATGCAACCCCCACGGCGTCCCCGGGGCGTCGCGTGGCAACTTCGCGCAAGTTAAGAGAGGACGCAGCTTGTCGATCAAGTTCTGGCTCGTGAATAAGCTGGCGGCCAGCGGTAAAGATCCAGCAAGGGCAGAAGGACTCACTCAAGATGCTGCTCATTGCGTCGGACGACTCGGCGCTGCTGCGAAGCACTTTCTGCCGAGGGAGACGGGGGGACCTGGACGCTGCTGAACCTGCGGGTGAACTCAAGAAGTCGTTCGGCGGCCTGCCGCCGCCCTCCGAAACCTTCGACTTCCAGCTCACGCAGAACATCGAGAACAGGCTGGATCTGCTCTCCACATGCCGGAGCTTTAACGTCCGGTGGAGGCTTCCAACTCAACGCAAACCAGACGGCCTCTCTGTCGCTGCACCGCCGGTAAGCACGAGAACAACGGCAGCGTCACGCTGCCAACGAGCCATCCGTTCTCCAGCAAACTCAGCGGCGACGTCCTGGACCCGTTGAGTAACTGGTAGAGCCGACGCTGGACTCGCTGCCGATGCCCATGGGTCACGGCGACGACCAGAACCTGCCGTCCGGCACTGCCTGGCGACCTGCGCTGGCATGGAGGGTGGCTTAAAGAGTTAGATAAAGGTGTGAACAGTCTGATGTGGGGTGGGTCGGTCAGTCAAATAAGCAAACACAGGCACAAGGTAGGCGAACGGTCACAGAGTCCAGCCAAGCACATGCACATTGGCTTTCCGAACAAGACCCGAAAGAGTTATCTGGTGAGTGAAATTCCGAGCGTCCAGCTTCGAAGACATTTACCGTCTGTCGCATTGCTGCTCTACCAGCTGGGGAGTCTCCTTCTTCTCCCACACGTCCGTGAAGTGCGGGCCCTTGGACGCGTCCAGCGTGTCCTTGAGAATCCTGGCGCTTCTCCTCGTCCATCATACTCGCTCTGTGCCTGGTACATGTTCTTCCACGTGAACTTGCACTCGTCCACCTGGCCGTATCTGTAAGAGTGCTCATCTGGTTGCCGGGCGCTTCCACCACAGAGCAATCACCAAACGCTCGTCGGCAACTTCGCATTCTCCTCCACACACTGGCAGGCAGAGCGTCACGTACTGACGCAGTAAGAACGGTTTCCGGTCAGGAACCACCGGCACGACATTTTCTTGCTGGCATCTCCATCCTGCTCCCTTGCGCGAAAGCTTCTCCTCGTGCAGGTATCGCGCGGTGCGCTCGGCGTTCGACCCTGCGGTCCATCGTGCTCAGGTCGAGCAGCTGCGGTACTGATTTTCTAATGTGATACACAGTAATAGCCAAAGCTATTCGGGGAAGCAACCGAAGTGGACACTCAAAAACAAAAAAAGTGACGTGGGTACTCAGACAGTCGAAAGGGAACGCAGCAGACGACCTCAAGCAGCTACATCGCCCGAAACATTTCCGTTGGAATGGGGATGTTGCTACTGTGGAACCAGTATCCTGCTTATGTTGATGCGTTGTCTTGAACACGAAGTTGAATTCTGTTAGCCAGCTGGTTCTCTATGAACGTGGTGCTACGTTCCAACCTGAGTTGAGTTCATTGAGCTGCTCTTGCAGAATTTTCGTGAAGCTCAATGGTGCCTTCCAACGCGCTGCGTAGCTCTTCCCTGGACCTGAGCGGTCGGCAGGCTTGATCATTGGCTGCTCGTAAGCGAAGTGCCGTCGGCGTCGGACGAGGATCGCGTGAGGCACTGGACGGTCGAGCACCCAGGCGCGATCGTGGAGCTAGACTGCCGCGGTTGGGGCGAAGTTTTCGTCCGGGATGACGCGTAGCAATGGGCTGTTTGCTGGGAGTGTTGTTGATTGCGGCCGATGATTGCATGGAACTGCATGGTCTGGCCAAGAGGAACTGTCACTAGCTGCTCGAACTCGCGGAGTGAGAAAGAAAAAAAGGATGGAACTTCGTGGATATGAATATGAATGTAGTGCATGCGCATCAACGAAACAGGAGAAGGATATAGAAAAATCTCGGCAAAAATGACGCGGTGATCGCCGCCTACAGGGTCCGTGACCTTGATCCTTCGCGGGATACCGTCTCTGCATCCTAAAAACCACCAAACAGCCAACAACAGTGCGAGCTAGGTGATTCGTCTGAAACAATGTCCGTCATGCCATGCATCTTCTTTTGCCGGGGCTGGACCGGCGACTGGCGCTACCGGTGGCTGCCATCATCTTGTTCGCCTGGTCAATCTTGACTGATATCTTCTTCTTGAATTCGTTCTCTTCTGAAAGAGCTCTCGCTATGGCAAAACAATGAATAAACAGAATACGGTGACACTTCTTTGCGGAATGGTGTAGCACGTACGGCAAGCCTCTCGATCACGCGCTTTCTTCTTCTCAGCAACCGCGCTGGTAATACGATGAGATGCAGACAGCGGCTTCAATCGTCGTCGTCTTGACGTTGCGTTGCGTTGATGCTGACACAGCCCTTCCCTGCTGCGGAGCGGACGATGGTCGAAAACGGGCTTCGATCGGAACTTGGCATCTGGCGATTTTGTCGACTTAGCTCGTGCACAACGTGCAGGAAGAACAAGCAGCGTGCCTGGCGTAACCTTACCGAACCAATTAATCGACGTTGCTGTTTGGAGTTGCTGCCGACTCACTTATTTACTTGCGGGTTTGTATATAGTTCAGCTGCATCACCAGACTCTCCCCGTCGTCTCCCCCATCGTCGTCTTCAACGACACCATAAATCATTCATCTTCCTCCTCGAGATCATTATTTTTGCTGTGATGCAGCTCCGGCGGCGCCCGGGCACCTTCCTCGAGGTCGTAGGCTTCGCACTAGTCGGCCGCATTGCGGGCCACCCGCGCCTGCAATAAACCACGTGGAAGAAGGCCAACATCGCTACCAGCAGCAACCTGAGGGCAACCAGACAGCTGCACTGCCAAAGAACAAAGTGACTCTTCACCTGGGCCGATACCCTCCACAAGAATGCCAACGCAGCCAGCCAGCCCTCACCAGCAGAGCCTGGGCGTTCATTTAAAGCTTCCGGTTCTTCCCATTTTTCTGTTGTTTTCGTTCTGTTCACGTGGTAAAGAGGGAAAGTCTCCTCTCACCTTCCTCCACCCATTCTCGCCGCAAGAGAGAGACGAGACCTTCTTGACGGCTGCAACCTGTCCCCTGTGCGTGTGTTCCCCGCCTGACTTCTACCTGCAGACGGCGCTCCGCGTCGAAGCTCAGCTGCCTCCCCGTGTCTCTGTCTGCAGCAGTGGGAGGAGGCGGGCGAAGAGCCATTCACCGCGTGAGCTCTGGCGCGCTCCTCGGCCAGCTTCTCTCGGCCTCCACGACCTTGTCGCTGATGTAAGTCGAGCGGGCGCTGGATGGCAGCTGGATCTCGTCCGGCAGGTAGCTGCGCTTGAGCGAGCAGTCGGTGGCGCGCGCGCGATGCGCGCCAGTGCGCCTGGTAGTCGTCGCCCGTGACCAGTGCAGCGCAAATCTGCGCGGCGACCGTCCACGAGCGCGTCGTCGTACTTGAGCCGTACATGCCGAAAGGACTTGCTGACGGACTTCTGGTACAGACCACGACCTTGGAGATGAGGCTCATGGCTGCTGGACGGCTTAGCTCTGGCGGTGTCCGAGACTCGGCTGGAAGATGCCAGGAGTGGGGCGGCGTCGCGTTTCTGAGAGGAGCGGCGCACCACCGCACAAAGCACTGTCGCCAAGCACTGCTTTAAGAGCAATAACCCACTTGCTCTAGGTTAGTATTCAGCCAATCACGGGGCCTTGAAGCTTATTACTGAAAGCAATTACTAGCCCTCCCACTGCGGTTAGCCTGTTCAGATTAGGACAGCAGCATCTGGCGTCATGTGATTCGCTGATTTTGCCGACTCCGATTCAGTACATTTTAGGATGAAGGTCGCTGGTATTACACAACGGTACAAGCTATCACCACCGAATCTGTACAACATGTACACGCCAATGGCCGTTGCCCTTTACAATCACTCTGCGGCCGATGGAAGATCTGCGCGCCCCGCCCAGGCACGCGCCCGCGCACCCGCGGCGCTCGCCGTCGTCGCCCACGCCCACGCCGCTGTCCACAGGCTCGAGGCGGCACCAGGATCTGGCGTTCCCCGTGCTCCCGCCGCTCTGCCGAGCTTGCCCGGCGGCCGTAACAACAGCGCAGCCTCCGACGCTTCTAGCGCCGTTGATTCGAGGGCGGCGCGGGCGTCGAGAGCGACGGAAGGTGACTAATGCTACAGACGCCTTTCGGTCCTCTCTGGGAGAGCGGCTGCGTAGCCTGCAGGCTCAAGCGCAGCGTCGTGCGAGCGCAGCTCTTCTCGGCTTCAATGAACGGGGCGCGGCTCTCCTAGCGGCCTGTCGCCAGAGAACGCCGCGACGGAGAGAGGACACAGCGACAGCCAGAGCGCGGACGGAGCAGCTTGCGGCGCAAGCCGCTGGCGTCGTCGCTCAACGTGAATCCGACGGGGGCCGTGCTCATTCCGTCGCGACCGACGTCCTCGGCGGCGGCGGCGGCCTGCGGTACCAGAGAGGCTGCTGACGTCTGCGGGGGCGAAGGCGGCGAGTTATTCTGGCAACGAGAGGCTGGTGCCTGGAAGAACCATCGGTGCGAGAGATCGATACTACGTCGCGCAACGAGCGACTGAGCGCCAGAGGGGTGAAATGGAGCGTCGCGGGACCCGGAGGGGTATGTTGGGGTGACGAAGGGCGGAACGAAGTGATAAGAACAGCAGAGTCACCCGGAGGTGTGAGTTTGGCGGCTGAAATAGCCAACCAGAGCCGACGAGAGGGTCAGCAGACTACGATTCTCCACGGCGTGGAGATCTACTAACACGCCATCACGAAAGTTAAGACACTAGCAGAAAAAACTGATCGACAGTTTGCTCAACGCTGGCGATCGTATGGACCTTGATCCTGCTGTGGCGGTAATGGAGCTACTACTCCCAGTGGAGCTGTGTGCCGCGAGATTCGTTCTTCCATGAAACGAGTTGGATCGAATCCATACAATTTGAATTTGACGAACCATTCGCGAATTAATCCTAAAGACTACTTTGGTTAGCGGACTTGGCGTTACCCATTTTAGCCTGACGAGTCGAATTCCTCCTTTGCAACGGTTTGGTGAAAACTACATTTACTCGCTCCTGATCCAGGTAGAATTTGACCGTCACAACCTGAAATTGCCTGTCTTTGTAAACGTATGCACTGCTCACTCCGTTTGGTGCTGTTCTTAAGTTGTCATTTTTTCAAAGAAATATCGCATTTGGAAGAGTTTGCAATCTGGAAACGAGCTGTGAACACGAGAAAGCGCATAGACGCATTCGTGTCGCTCAACAACAACCTTTTATCCTACTGCCCCACCTACCATGACGCGCTTCTCCGAATTTTGGCATGCGTGTCTTAATCTTCAGGAAGCCCACGATTATTCGATTTTTGAACAACCAGGAGGCTTCTGCTTGGCCGCTGGACGCAAATGGCAACAGCAGCTACCGCAAAGAGACATACACACTGGCTGAAAGGTTTTCGTTACACCTAAAAGCTCAAAGATTCGGGTGGAGCGACTCGTGGACCACTTTATTTCCAGATTCTGAAATGACTGCAAAGCATGCGTGCGAGAACTATCTCTATTCATTTCTTCAGAGTACTGGCTTCAACGAAGCGAAGCCGACTGAGAGCTCGGTGAACAATCGAAGGCGATCATCGGCTGCGGGATCTAGGAGGAAGGAAAGTAGAGTCAGTCAGACGAAAACAATTCGGCTGAGCAGAAACCAATGACCTACACCGAGGCGTGCCACCATGAGGGACTCAGTGCCGCCGTGTTACAAAATTTCTTCGCGTCGTCGGTTTTGCGGCATCGGTTGCACTGCTGCGAATGGCGATCTTGTCCACTGTTTTCTTGAAAAATCTCTGGTAACTTTTATCCGTGATATATGGTGACGATGGCGACTTATCTGGCGGTGAAAGTCCTCGTGACGACGATATGCGGAGTAAGGTAACCGTATCAAGCCTGTCTGGATTCAGGGCCCAGCAGCCCTAATTCGCGTCGATGTAGCTTTGAAGAAGAGTGATACACCGACCAATTATTTCCGTCAAACCGTCCCAGAGCTTCGAGAATGAGCACAGTGTCTGGAACAGCTCCTAATAGTGTTGGTGGCAAAAGCTGCACACTACAGATTATCAGGGGCATGGTAGCGTCGAGACCGGAGGCTATGGATATGCTCGATTCACTCCCACCACAGAAACACTTCGGTTGCAGCCTTGCTGTTCAATGGTTTATCAGCTGTCACTAACCGCGAAGGCTCTTACACGAAACTCGATGTTCCGGGTCTACGTCGAGGCAAGTTCAGACGAAGGCTCAAAGGTGATGATGGAGATGATGACAGTGGGGAATTGTCGAGCGGAAACATGGACCTGGACATACCCCTGATTATGGAGGATGTTACATTCGTCCGAAACTCTGCAAAACATAAATTCGATTGTTCTCGACGCCTACGAACTCGCAGAGGATAACTGTGGAAGCTCTCAATTTTTCTGGAACGGCATCAAGAAAACACTAGATTTTGAGACTTATCGGCCCATCACGCTATCTGAACTTTTGAAGCGTGCATGATTTCCGAGAACTCTTGGACAAATATATACAGGAGGCGCTGGAGGTCGATGCTGTTGCTGAAAGTGCATCGTGCGGCCTATTGCTGTTGGATAGGACAGGTTGAATTCGTTGCTAAAGCCTTCTCCACGCAAGTGTTTGGATATCTTTTAAACTCATCCCAGTGGTATTTCGTTGTTGAACGACAAACTAATCAACAGTTGACAAACACGAACGATCGTATCCAGCACAATCCGACAACAGTGGAGGAATTTTCAGAGTCACTGGCATTTTTTGCGTCAGCTTCAGGCTGACCACGATGAATTAGAGAATATCGATGTGTTCGAAGTTTATATCATCTGCTTGAAGAGTACAGAGTAAAGGTGACAGACACCGATCAGATGAACGCATTGTTCTCACGCAAAGAAATCTCAGTTAAAAGCTTCGGTAGAGCTTTTGAAAGCTGCTGTGAACAGTATGTGCTGCAAAGTTTGGTATTATCGAACTTGAGGCTCGGCTACCCGATCTTGTCTCAAGTTAACAAATGTCTCCAGTGCTCTGTCTAGTGCTTCCCTTTTTGACTTGACATCTGATATCAACGACACCATTATCTACCTTGCGTGTTGAATCGGACATCATCCAGCTTGAAACTGACGTGAAGCTGCATTTCAGTACGAAAAGACTTTTATGCCTACCACAAAGTACCGCTGAAGAGTTGGACGATCTAAAGCCATTGGCACTCAAAGTGACATGTGGAGAATGTTTCGAGTGGCGTGGCGATGTATCCTTATGGGGAGAAGCAACGATTCCCCGAGGAGATAATTTCACGACGATCGTAGACAAAGAATCGAACACTTTTACGTTCAGAATTACAAGGTGAGACAACGATTGTCGGAGGGTATATGGGACCGTTATGCGCGCACTTAAAGGTCTTGCGTGGAGGAATATCAAGTCACTATGCCAATTTTAGCGATTTGCGGTCTCCAAGCTTTGAAGAACGCCACTATTCCCAGCTCCGCGACTTACTTGGTTGGGATCCGGCACCTGAGAGAATGTCAGCGCGTCATGGCTACACCGGTGTTGACACCTAGGAGAGTTGTGGTTCAAATGCATCTCTCTCACCGTTTGGGTCGCAAATCAACCGCATTGCCACAGAAGCAGCACAGGGCGTCTTTGAAAGACATGCTTTCAAAATCATCACCCTATGGGAGCGTCTTGAGTTTGACGTTAAACCCCACAAGGAATCGAGGAGTATTATGTCCTCGCATCACTGGGGCTATATACGACACTAGAGAGTCCTTGTTGAGAACGCATGGCCACGGTGCTCAGCTCAAGTTTCTGACTCCTATTAGGTTGGCACTTATGTGGCAGAAACGGCTGCTATTATTCCAAGAAGCACTTGATGCTTGGATCGAATGTCAAAGGCAGTGGATACACCTCGAAACAATATTTCCAGCACCCGATGATTCAAAGCAACTCCCTAACGAAGGCTCTGTGTTCCTGGGAATCAACCAGTTCTGGAAGGACTTAATGCGAAGAACACGGGATCCAAGCGCAGCTGTTTGAAAGTCACCGGAGCAGTACTTGATCAATTAATACGTACTAGTGTGACCAGGGGTACCGGAGTTGGGCAAGCACTTCTAGGAGTCTTATAAAACACAACTCCTCGCTGGAGCGGATCGAAAAATCCTTAGAAGACACCTGGAAATGAAGCGGCGAGCATTTCCGCGCTTCTATTTCATCTCAAATGACGAGTTATTGGAAATGCTAGCACGCCAGAAGGAACCGCATGTAGTGCAACGTCACTTGCCAAAAAAAATGTTTTTGATGCGTTGGTGAAGCTGGATATAAGTGATGATCACAGCTCTGGGACCCTTACTCACCAGCAATGAACTCACAGGATATTGTTGCGCAGTCGGCCCCGAAGGAGGCGTCATTTGCCTTTGGACGAGCGTTGAAAGCTCATAGGCGTTGAAGACTGGCTGAATGCCGCTTGCTCCAAACACTGGCCTCACTTCATCGAGCCATTAGAAAAACCATGCCTGGGCGACTACCAGCATTCGTCGGGAAATGTGGTTATTCGACACCCGGCACAAGCAGTTGCTGTTGTCTCCCTACATTATTTGGGCAAAAGAGTGCGAATTCTTCCGTTCTCGATCACAGGACCCTGTTGGGATCTATCCCTCTGGCATCAAACTATTTGCGCGCAGTTGAGCCGCTTGAGCTCAATTTGAGTTACGGAACACCTACATACACCTGTCAGCGCCGAGTTATGATATAGTGACGACAGATGTCACTTCGCGATATTGTCGAGTCTTTGGTGGCAAAGGGGTGACAGATGGGGAATGATTTTTTTTGTGGGAACAACAACTTCGCTATCAATGGTATGCCAGCGGTATGACGAGTGCGAGATTCAACAGGCTAACTGCCGAATCAAGTACGGATATGAGTACATGGGAGCATGTAGTCGTCTTGTCATCACTCCTTTAATGAATCGTTGTTGGATGACAATTACTGGGGCGCTTGAGCTTCGGTATGGTGCAGCGCCCTCTGGCCCTGCTGGAACAGGTAAGACCGAGACGTCGAAGGACCTTGCGAAAGCGCTAGGTATTTTGTGTATGATGATCAATTGCAGCAGTCAGATGAGTTGTAAAATGATGGGAAGTATTTTCAACGGGGTTATTCAAGCCGGAACATGGGTTTTGCTTGGACGGGGTCAATCGTATCGACATTGAAGTACTGTCCGTGGTGGGCCAACAGATGTCTGCTGAGAATGCGGTTGATGAATTCAACTGACGTCCTGCTAGACGGTCCAATGCGTTCCAATTGCGTGAGCACCACGTTATCGTACTATGAATCCAGGATATGTCGGGCGTACCAGATTACCAGACAATTTGAAAGTCTTTCCGACCTGTTTACGGTAGGTGCCAGATTATGCTCTGATCGCTGAAATCTTGCTCACACGCGAGGTTTCCAATTGGCGAAACCTCTATCACGCAAAGTCACGAGGTATACAAACTTTTATGATGAACAATTATCCCAACGGCGCATTACGGTTTCGGTATGAGAGCAGTTAGAACAGTTCTAACAATGGCAGGTTCCTTAAAACGCTCTGCGGCCACACCAATGGCTAGTGCACCCGGAACAACCGCAACAAACGGTGGTTCTGATCCCTGAAACTCCAGTGACGAAAACGTCGTTTTAATTAAAGGCCATGGTTGGTGCAGTACACCAAAACTTACCAGAACGAGGATAATCCGATTATTCCAAGGCATTATGAAAGATCTCTTTCAGACACTCTTACGTCTTTGGGTGCTAGCGAAAGTGATGATCTTCTTCACGGGTAGGTGTATTTACTCTGTCTGCTGCTTCCGGCGTTGTGGTGGATGACCGTGATAGAGAATGGAAATTTATGAAGACAGCTACGACGTGAGGGCCTACAGGAGGTCCTCAGTTGTGGATGAAGAAAGTTTTGCAGTGTTTTAACGTTAGATGTGCGGGTCGGTGTTGTTCAAATTGGTTCCACAGGTAGCGGTAAAACTACAGCGCTGAAAATATTGAGAGCTGCTGTCACCGCTCTACGTGATCCGAGTCGCAGATACGTTTCCAGCGAGTAGTTTCGTTCACTTCCTTTTGAACGAAGGCTCTTTCAATGATTAGATTATACGGTTTCTTCATCCTGTGCGCACGAGTGGACTGATAGGTTAGCATCAAAGCTACTACGAACATATTATGGAGAAAAAACGAGGAGATGTTAGCTCGCCACTACGCAAACCAGGCTGTTGGGGTCAATAGTGATTCTTCGACATGGAATTTACCCTTTTACTGGATCACTTTTGATGGTCAATCGATGTGCACTGGATTGAGAGTATGAATACTGTTCTGGATGATAACATGACGCTGTGTTTAGCAAATGGCGAAGGCACATCAAACTTCTACCAAAGATTCAGCTACTGTTGAAGTGGCTGATACTAGCGCAACATCACTTCTAATTAGCCGCCTGGGTATGGTATATTACCATTCCTAATTGTCTTGATTGTGGGCTTTTGTAGATACGTGAACGCAAAACTGACGGCTCCTGGGATATCTCCTCAGCATCGTCTCCTGCACCACCGGCTCATGCGTCAGCTCAAAGAAGACTGCAGCATTAATACCATTAAGCTCAGACCAAGGCGCGTGTAAAAGCACTTTGACCTTATTTGTGGATGCAGGTTTATTATTGTTTCTCCGTTCATCAGCTTCATCGAATACGACACCACGGGTTGAAATTGCAACCTGTGATTTGGCCTTCGTCGCTTCGATTTGCCATATTTTCAGGCACTGTTGGCTCGAGCCCCTCCAGGCTTTGCGACTACTCACCCACTTTAGAGTCATTAATTCCGGGCTGAAGATGCACAAGCATCAGATGTACCATTGTCGTTGGAAGAACAACAGAAACAGGTGTATTGACTTAATGTTTATCTTCAGCTTCGCATGGGCTATTGGCGGTAATCTGCACCTTGATCGATTAAAGGGAGAATTCCAGAGTTTCTCTGATTGATTTCCTCAAACGAGCAACACTTGAGCCCCGACATACTGTCAGTGGATGGAAAATTCCGACTCCCACTGGATTATCCCAAGCCAGCGGTGATATCCATGATTTCTTCATTAATTTTCAGTACACCACGGAAGGCTTTCTCGCCGTGGGCTGGTGTTTTGCCAGGCAGACCTGGCAACAACCAGAATCGAATAAGTGGCCGTCTTCACCGATCCCCAACCTTAAATTCTGAAGTACCGCTACTTGAAGTTGAATTAATGGCGATCGATGCAAGAAGTGCAACCACTTCTGACGGGCGCTACAGGGTCGGGAAATCTACTCTGGTTAATCACATCTTAGACGTGCATGCACGGATCGCCGCTATATCGATCCTTCCGATTTCGATGCGGAATCGGTGTGTCTGTGATCGCACACGGCAAAGTACTTCCGCTTGTTTTGAACCTATCTGCTCAGACCTCGAATGGCGCCCAGCTTCAGTATTGAGAAAGCAAGAAGTTCGCGAAGCGTCGAACTCTCCTCCGGAGCACCCGTGAACAAACAGCTAGTTGTAGTCTACGTTGATGATGTCATATGCCGGTATCCAGACAGCATGGGGCTGGCCCGTCATTGAACTCTTGAGGCGGTATTTGGGCTGAGGGCTTCTATGATCGCGAAAAGTTTTCTGGAAGATGTCAGGACTCTGTCTTAATTGCATCTGGTGGCCTACCAGGCGAAGTCGTCAACCTCTGTCCACTTTGTTCCGAAACTTTGAGTGCAGTATTTTGCCTCCCAAGTTGCAGCGAATCAGCGATGAAAGCGATATTCAATGCGATTCTTGCGTACATATCGCGGCATGTGGTGGCAGCGGGGCATTCGCAAAAAAATGTGAAAGATGCTCTATTGCAGACAGCCGACGCTACCTGCGAGCTCTTCCAACGCGTTGTACAGGGTTACTACCAACGCCCAGCCAATCACTACATTTTGCCGCCCGTGATGTGAAGCCAAGCTAATGCAAGGTATCGTGCTAAGGTACGTGGATTCACCAACAAACCCGGTGGTACACAGCAGATAAGCTCTCTTACAGCAAACACGGTGGTGAGTTTAGCCGTTTTATGAGGGGTATTCGTGTCTTTCAGGATCGGCTTATGGACGACTCAGACCGATCTTGGTTTTCCTGAGCATTTAGTGGAAATTGCTAACCGTAACTTTTGAGGTATGTCTGGACGATAAACAATGTTTTTTTGTTACGGAAAGTTCGATGGACTTCGACCACCAGCTGCGGCCAATATGGCAACGGTGGAAGCCCAACAAGACCGGATAAAACACGCCTGCTGTTTTCCCCCAGACGAGTTGACAAGGTGAATGAATCCTCCACGACTGGCGGTGCTTTATCATTAGATACGATCAGATCGGTGATCTTGAGCGCTACAAAGCATTCTAAATGGACAGATTGCGGCCGCTACCAACACCAAGCCCCACTCTTAGAAAACGCGATACCTCTCGATCTGGTTCTCTTTGAAGATGCCATGGTCCACACTGCAATCAACTCGGATCCTAGTACAGCCACTTGGTCACTGTGCTTCTTGGAATGGGTGGATGTGGTAAACGGTCTCTTGCCCGACTTGCTGCCTTTATGACTGAATATCTTTGCTTTGAAATTGAAATGAAAAAGATTACAACATTGAGGATTTTAGAAGATTTGAAGTGCATGATGAAGCTAGCTGCCTTAGGAGACGAGCGATGAAGCTGTCCAAAGCTCTCGAAAGTAAATCCAGCCGTAGTACCCGCACATTGATTACTGGCGGGGGATCGAATCCAGCGCTATCCCTGCAGTTTCTTGATCAACGATTCGCAATTGGTATCTGATGTCTTTTTTGAGAGAATATGTACTATCTTCAAAGTGGTGACATCCCTAAACTGTTTGCCTCCGACGAACTTGAAAAAAAATCATTAACGATGTGAGGACGTTGCTCAGACGCATCGCAAAGTGAGTTAAAAGCTTCTCAAGCAGCTCAGGGTTACTCCGACGTGACGTCAGAAATGGGCGATTTTATGAAAGATTGCGAGGACTACTTCCATTCAATGGTTCACAACTCGCTTCATTTTGTTATTTGCATGAATCCTCTTGGGGAGAATTCTTTCGCGCGCGCGTTCAACCAATTTCAAAAGCGCTTATCAACTTACCACGATTGACTACTTCAACGATGGCCCAAAGTGCCCTAGAATATGTTGCCGAGTTTATCTAGCCAGGAAGTCCCAGCAGATCATTTCAAGGAACCCTGTCTTAAGCAGGGCTCAGTACATAGACCTTTTCAAGCTCTCGGTTGTCAGGTCAGCTCTGACCACGCTTTGCGTAGAAGCTCATCAATCGATTAGTGCCGATACTTCCAACATTTTTGCTGACTGCCGGAGGCAGGTCTATCTCACGTCCACAGCACTATCTTGATTTGATCTCGCTGTTCAGGCGCACATTTATCAAACAAAAGCCCGATGGGAAACTAAACTACAGCGGTTGATGGCTGTAGTGTAATCAAACTCCGAAGAAACCAACTCTCTCGTTACTACACTGCAAGATGAGCTGGTCACGCTCCAGCCAGTTCTCGTGAGCAAGACAAAGGAGGCAGAGGTTGCTGGCTCAAATGACCATCGACCAAGTAGAAGCGGAACGGGTTGCAAAGCGGTAAAAAAAAAAGGGGCGGACGAGGCCGTTGTGAAGAGCAACAGCAAAGTAGCTGCATGCCAAAGCGGATGCACGTGATCTTGACCAGGCTTCACCAGCACTCAATGCAGCAGTAGCGCTCTCGATTCGTTAGATAAGAAAGATATTGCAGAAGTCAAAGAGTTTGTTAAACCTCACAGGCTGTGCAGGTTGTGATGGAGTCTGTGTGCATCATGCTTGGCGAAAAGGCTGGCTGAGGACGCTTAGCCAGCTTTAAAATAATTTTCCTATCGAACCTTCATGTCAGGCTCAAAGAGGTACGACAAAGGGACAATATACATCGCAATACTGAAGGTTAAGTATATCGAGGAGCAGATTTGCCGTCGAAGAAGTTAAGAAGGTATCGCATGCTGCAATGTCCTTGTGCATGTGGGTGCATCATTGACGTATGCTCGCGTCTTTCGAGAAGTAGCCCCTAAAGCGTAAGAGGCTGGCAGAGATGAATCTGGTGCTCAGCGCTATTAGCAAACTCGCGACAAAGCAGCAAGAACTATCAAAGGTACTGGAAGTTCGTAAGCTCAAGGAAAGAAGTGTAACGCAACGTTAGCAGAAAACAGCGGCTACTGAAGAATCTGGGGAGTGACAACAACGATTGCGGGAACGCAGAGAAGTTGACCGTAGGTCTTCATGACGAACATACGCTGGAAGGGTAGTATGACTACTGAAACAAGAAGGAAGCGCGATATTAGGCGACTCATTTCTTACCACCCGTACAATGTCGTACCCTCCGGACGCATTCGACGGCCTATACTCAGGGCGGGCTGCTGCAGCGGTGGGCGGAGAGCGCGATAACTTCTATCGGTGCGTCAGGATCTTTTGTGCTCGCGAACGCGTATGGAGATATCCGAAGGCTACGTGGTGCTTAATTACTCGGGCTTCCTAGTGACAGCTTTTCGACGAACAACGCAATTTGCGTTTTGAAGAGTATACTTACTGGGCGTTGATGATCGATCCACAGCAGCAAGCGATTCAGTGGATCAAACGGCTCGGGCAGCTTTATCGCAGAGTGTGAAAGGCGACGATAGTTTATGTCTGGATGGTCGAAGAGTGTTTGGTGGGTGGGAAGCCACTGCTGATAGAAGATTTATTGACGGAGATATTGGATCCATCATTAGACCTGTTCTTGCCGTGAAACCATCCTCAACGCTCTTGTGATAACAAAAACCGCTCCAACAGGGTGCGGAAGTAAAAACTGGAAGACCGGCTAGTGAAACAGATATGGAGCGCTTTTTTCGCCTGTACCTCGCTACCAAATTGGCGAATGCACACTTCGTACTGACATTGTTCATCCAGGTAAATGTGAAGTAGCTTGCGGTGACGCGAGAGATGGATTAGAAGAGCAGTTGCTTCAAAAGTGACGTCGTTCTCCGAGAACGCATGGAGGTGGAGGAGCGCAAACACTGCTCGCAAGTATTGCGCGACCAACAACAGCTTCAGGATAGTGAAATCAAGATTTTGAATCTCTTGTCGGACGCGAGAACATCTTAGATGACATCGAGCTTATCAGCTCTTGAGACGTCAAAGACGTCCAATGTCATTAACACAACGTCTGACGGAGTCGGAAGTCACAAAGCTGGAAGTGTTGGAATCCGCAACCAGTATCACTCGGTAGCAGTTCATTGAGACCATACTATTCTTCGTGACCGCCGACTTGGCTGAGGTGGACCCCATGTATCAGTACTCATTGGAATTATTTTATCGACTATTCAATTTGAAGCGGACAGGCGCGCCTGCAAAAGGAACTTGTCGGAGCGGTTGGACGAAACCTCAAGCTACATGACACTGGCTGTTTACCGGAATATCTGTCGTGGCTTGTTCAAAGCTCATAAAAGCTGTTCGCCTTCGTTGCAAAGCGAAGGTTCCTGATCAACGCATGCGACCTGGATCCACTTCATATTCGCTTACTTGATCAATCGGTTCATTAAACCTGAAATGACTTCGGCTCCACAGGCGAAGACGGAATGAAATTTCAGGCGTATCACGAACGCCACCATCGACAAACCGGGAGACGCAAACGATATGAGAGGAGAACAAACACGATGGATGCTACATTTGCTTATGCTTGCTAAAAGTATACCCATTTTACGAAGCTATTGGAAGCGTATTATCACGATAACGATGCGTGGTGCAACTGGATCGCCAGCGAAAATTACGTTATCACGCCACCCGGTGATTGGGATACAATGTTACCGCGGTTTTTCTGCGACTTGTTGTTGTTCGATGGTTGCGTGAGGATGCCTTTACGATGGCTTTGTACGCTGCTTCGTTGATGAAACCCTTGGTACCGAATTTCTTGCCGAAGATCCAACGGTGATGTCAGTAAGATGGCGATATTGCCACGCGACGTGGACAATCAAACTCCCTGTTTGTTTTATCTTGTCTTCGGGTGCTGATCGATTCCAGCGCTTAAGCGGTATGCTCGTGAAAAGAGGGTCTAGGAGAAGAACGGTACCATGTAATCTCTCCGGACAAGACCAGGGACCATCCAAACTAAAAAATTCCGCTGAGTGCAAGCAGCAAAGGCTTTTGGCTTGTTCTTCAAAATATTACATTTGGCGAAGTCTTGGCTTCAACTTCAATCGCATCTTGCCACGTTAAGCAAAGAAGTGCGTAGTGGTGAATATTCTACGAATTTCACCTTTTTCTTGGCGCACTGTTTCCGGTGACATACTTTCCCATTTCGATCCTCCAAAGCAAGTGTAAAGGTGATGAGTCTCTATGGAATTAAAGCAAACTTACAACGCTCCATGCTGCTAATTGCCTTCTGACACTGGACAAGCGCAGCGCGCTTGTGAACTACCGCGAAATACGTCGTAGGCTACGCCTAGCATTCGGGCTTAGTTTTCGCGCAGTCGTACGCAGAGCGCTCAAGTTCCGGTACGCTAGGCTGGAATCTGAAATATGACTTCAGCGACGCTGATTTGTGAGCGTAGTAACACTTCAACGAAGACTTCTCGATGCTGTAAGTACAGCTCTCGGGAACGAGATCAAGTTCTCATCCGGGAAAGCACTGATGAAGACAATATTAAAGACGCCGGGGAATCAAACGTGGTTACAGATGTAAACGCGGTCAGCAAGTTCCATGGGATGCATTGCTCTTTCTGGCGGGAAATATATTATGGTGGTCATTGTCACCGATGAGTTTGACCGCCGGTGTCTTATGGCGTGCTGAAGCGCTTCTGCTCCGTGGCGTGCTTTACTGCGAGGACTCAAAATGTCGGCCTAAAGCGGGTCCGTATGGATAGCCAAAGTTTATACGAAGGCGAAAAGCTCGTCAACTCTACAAAATAATGTGTTCTCGACACTCGATGACAGTTTATCGCACCTGAATTTCAAACTGAAGATGAAATGGTGCGTTCGTTGATCTTACCGCCAGAAATGGATGGCCCTCATGTGTTTTGGAATACCCGAATGCTCATATTTCCTACCAAAGACAAGTAGGACAAATTTGTGAAGCTGGTACTGCAATTGCAGCCACCACAAACGAGTGTGGGCGACCCTTCCATTGGTGATGCGGCTGCTAAAGGAGTCAACGAACGGGGCTTCGGACAACTTTTCCGCTGCTGGAAGTGATCGTTGAACGTATCGCCCTGGATATATGCCAGGACATTCACGAAGGCAGCTCCCAAGCCCGTACACTAGAAAACGCTGAGCTTTCCTGTCGAAGCGTGAGTTAGAAAACTCTCAAGATCCACTCATTGTTGTATTGCAGCAGGAACTGATATCCTGCCACAAGCGTAGGCGTATCAGTCATAGTTTGGGGAGCGATACGACACGCTATTCAAAAGACGTTGTCATCATGTCCGTTGATGATATGGAAACGGAGGGGA